>NC_064646.1:228947328-229547328 GCF_023864345.2 Schistocerca serialis cubense | reverse complement strand
TATTGCTGAGTATACAAAATTACGACATAATTTCGCTGGAAGAAGAAATCAGCTAGTAAGCCCATCCTGAGGCATCACAGAAATATCATTTTGATAATTATGGTAACTTTCAGGAGTAAAAATTGAAAAGGAATACCGTGACTTGCCTGTATTAAGCATGTTCAGCTGGGTGCAAACTGCGTAGTTACAGAGAAGAAGAGGTTCGCACAGGATATACTAGCGTGAACTCGTGCGCCTTCATTCCAAAGACCACACAATGTACTTTCCAGTCAAATTAATGTGACCTTCTGTCAAAAGCCTGAATAACCACCTATTGCAGAGCAGACTACTGCGAGAACATATACAGCAAGAGAGTCAACTAGGTTTTGTGCGGTACTGACAGGGATGTGGAGTCTTGCCAACTCCAGTGCTGTGGTCAGCTCAGTGTGCGATTTGCAGGGGGGGATGGGGGGGAGGATTTCCCCCCCCCCCCTCTGCATCAAAACATCCCCTCCTCTGGTTTTAGTTTATGCATCCCAACCTGGGATGTTTATTTCCCACGCACTGGAGTAAAACTTTGCGTGTAATTTAAATTTGTGGAGCCAAACACTGAAAGTTTTTAATACAGTCTTACTATTAATACTTGTAATATGTTTGCTTATTAATTTTGAAAAAGTGTTATGTAGTAGTTAAGCATTTCAAAACATTTAGAACTAGATGATCATTCTCATGTTGTCATTGTTGCTTTCGTCTAAGGTGCGACATCCGTTTACTTGCAAGCTTCCGAGGGAAGTTGTGTGACAGTCGTACCGCAGACTTGGGTGAGCTGGGGGCTGAAATTCCCACCCCGGGCCCTGACACAGGGTGGTGACCGGCCCGGTACCTGTGCGAACATTTACCGTTAGGCCACCTTTAGTCAACGGTATGGTGCGGACTAACGCGCCTGGGACGAAAGCACAAAGTAGTGCGAAGTGAGCAACGGTACCTACCAGACGGGATCGGACAGTCTGACTTCGCTAACCGGGAACCACGTGGGTGGAGCTTAACACAGGCTCCGCAGCATCGCCTACTCCAAATTAATTAGTGCCTCGCGCCTGCCAAACACACGGCGATCTTCACACGTTCCCACTTCAGTAGCTTCATTAGTGAGTTGAGTGCGTCCGGGCCTGTAAGAACTACGGAATTTCAGGATGTCATTCAATCAAAGCAAAATTTCTGATTTCCTTAAGAGCAGTGCACCACCTGATACATGTACAAACTCTGACAGTCAGGATTCTAACAGTGGTGCTAAAAGAGTTAAAATAGACAGTGAATATGAAAATGAAATCGGTAATTATGGGGCTAATACAGGGGAAGAGACTGAATCTCCGGTGAGTGAAAACTGTGACACATCTCAAGGTAGGAGCGGCGGTAAAGTACTTTTAAAATTACAGTAGGAAATTGTGTTGCCTTATCACATTTTCAAAACTGGCAAAAGACTAAGCCGTGGCTATCCGTAAATGACAAAAACTTAGTAATATGCACAGTGTGTTCACAAGTTCGTGAACTTAAGGTGTAAAGCAGTGAACGTGTGCGTAGCGATAACGCGTTTTTAGCTGGTGTTTCTGCTAAGAACGCCAAGAAACTAAATGATAAAATCGGGAATCATGCAAAGTGCAAATCACACATGAAGTGCGTAGAAATCATGAGTATAAAAGAAAAGAAAAGTTTAGATAATGCGTGAGTGAAAGTGAAAAGTTGTGGGGAAAGCAGCATCAAGAAAAAGTAATCGCAACTGCTTCGTTGTTCAGATCTGCATATGTAACAGCTAAACAGAAATTATCATTCAAATCGTATCCTGCAGTAATTGAACTACAAAAGCTTAATGTTTTATCAGTCGGTAATATGCTTCGTTCTGACCATGCATGCCGAAATATCTTTATGTTTGTAGGAGAAGAAATGAAAAAGAATCTTGCTCACTTCCTTATAGAATCGGGTACAAACTTTAGTATCATGATGGACGAAAGTACAACGGTTTCCCATAAAACTTGTTTAATAATATATTTACGTTTGTCCTTTGAGGGAGTTGCTTGCAATTATTTTTTTGACATTGTTGAATTAGAAAATGGGACCGGAGAATGCATTTTCAGCACACTGTTAGCAGCTCTTGAAAAGTATGCCATTACAAATGATGTACTAAAAAACCACCTTGTAGGTATCGCAACAGATGGTGCCTCAACAATGCTTGCACCTTACAAAGGCGTAGCCGCTCTACTGCGTAGTCATTTACATAAGGATTTGACTGTCGTTCATTGTATGAACCAAAAAATGGAATTAGCTGTCCACGATGTTATGAATGATGTAGCAGATGTATACCATATACAAGTTTTTTTTAGATTCCTTATATTCTGTGTTTTCTCGAAGTCCCAAAAATCAGAGACTACTACAAAGTGTTTCACAACAATTATCCTCGCAACTATTAATCCTAGGCCCTATTTTTCACGTACGTTGGGTTGCTTCCTCATTTAATGCTGTTCGAGCTCTTATTGAAAGTCACAATTCTCTTGTCCATCTTTTGAAAAACTGAGTCATGATGGTTCCAGATCAACTCAGGAGAGATCTAAATTTGAAGGTTTACTAAAACATCTCACAAAGTGGTTGCTTTTAATGGAATTAGTTATGCTTTATGAGGCCCTAGAAGTTCTGCAAGTATTATCATTCTTTATGCAGAACAGAAGTTCTTCAGTCCTTAAAGCAAAACAGGAAATTGACGTGACTATAAGAACTCTTGAAACACTGAAAACAAATGACTCGCCACGAATTAGTATGATAGTGAAAGAGTTGGAGAAAAATCGTACTTTCAAAGGGGTATTAATTAAAGAACCATCTTGTGATGAATATAACAGATTTCAGACATTTCGGAAGAAATTTTTTCAGTCTCTGGTAGACAATATAAAAAGCCGTTTTGAGGACCTGGATTTCTTTTCAGATGTCGCCGTATTAAATTCAGATACATGGCCTTCAGATGATTATGAACGTCTGTTTTATGGTGACACGTCAATTTCTCGCTTGTGTAATAAGGTAGATTTTAAATTACGTGAAAGCACGTGTGCATCACTTGTTAAAGATTTTCGAATCTATAAAAAAAAATCCTCAACACATGCCCAATTCTGTGAAAGAACTTGTGGAAGCAGTCGAAGTTATACCTATATCTACGACTGAAAATGAACGCGGATTTAGTGCCATGAATTTAACACCGACTGATCAGAGAAATCACTTACAAATTCCGACCCTTTCAAATCTACTTTTCATTTCAATAAATGGACCTCCACTGCATTGCTTCGATGCAGAAAAATTTCCAGGAAGGTGGATCAAGTCTCAGCAGCATAGCGCCCTTGACAAACCAACAGGCAAACACTCGAATCCTCAGGAGCAGTCTCATTCATCTCGTGTCTTCAACTAAACTCTGTAGGTTAATTATATACTGTAGTACTAGCTGAACCGGCCACACTTTACTGTGGCTTTGTCATAATACGATAACTTAACAAATTAACATTCACTTACAATATCAGAGTGTTAAAATTAAGCGCAAAACAACACAAAAATTTTAATTTTACATTTCGTTCAGCTCATATTTTAGTATAATTTGAGTATCGTACATTACATGAATCATTTACAAAGTTGTTATTTAACAACATATGAAGATTTGTTAATTTTGTAAATGAGGTAAGTAAACTCGGCATTGGCCGGATGTCTCTACCTTCCCCTTATGTCCATCTCCTTCTTTTCCCACTCCCCATTTTCTCCTGCCCTTCTCTCTGTCCATCTGCTCTTTTCCTCTATCACCTCCGACCCCCTCCGTCACTCTCCCCTTCACTAAGGTCAATTTCTCTCCGCCTCTAAGCCAATCTCCTCCTCCCCTCTCTTTCTGTCCCTGTGACATCCAACATTTACATATTGAAAACAGAAATTTGCGTCTACAATTGCCATAAGGACAATGCTGAATGTTTTTTTGCAGTTGATGCATTCACTTCCAGTATTCGGAGGACACATAATTTGCCCATGTTTGCCATATATGGCTCCTGTGCAGTGAGGGAAATTCCACTTCACTTCGAAATTTCTTGCTACCTTCTGCCATTCTTCAGTATCCTTTGGAATCTGAAAAGTAAAAGATACTCATTACTTTCCCTATTTTTTCAGACTGATGACACAGAGGTCACAGTATCAAAAGATGACGGCGATATAGCTCTTGAAGAACATGTACCTCCCACATATGTCAAGCACTTATTTTCAAATGTTCTTTTTAAAGCGGCCTTGGGGTAGTATGAACAGCAAACTCCGAGCATCGAAACATTGGTTACAAAACCTAGCTGTGAAATTGTATATGTGGACAATAATAATTGTGACGAATTTGTTCAAACAGAAACAGAAGAGCTCGAATTAATTCGATTTTAGAAATAAGTATTTTTAACAGTTCTTTAATATCCATTTTAATTTGTTTAAAAATGTCAATAAAACATTACTTAAATGAAATAAGTATTGAATGTTGCGTGCTTACCTTTATGTAATTCTTCAACACCAATGAAATAGCTTCACATACTTCTGGCACTTTGAGGGAAATAGCAGAATATGATACTTTAAATAAGTACATTAGTGACTTGTATGAATCGCCAGTGGCTAAAAATCGTAATGTGATGGCCCATCGAATTCTTGGTGAAATACTGTCTTGTTATTTTTCTTTGCAATAAGAGGTGTAGTTAACTGCAGTAAGTAATTAAAGTCTTCAGTCGACATTCTCGTAAAATTACTAAATAACTCACCATCGTCTGCTTCTAGTTCCTAGGATACTATTTCGTGGACCTTCTTTAAATACTCTTGTCTTTCACCATCGTTTTCTTTTCCTTTGGTTTTCATTTCCGTTGTTAGCTGCATGTGCTAGTACCAAGTAAGTCGCCGCTTCGATCACTTTTATCATCCATTATACTGCAAGACCGACCCAAGTTTGGCACAAATTCTGTTGCTTTGGTATAAATTAATCTGCCGCATGCAACATACGCCGCAAGACGTTGCTGTTGTAGCATGCTACAAGACGACGCACGCCATATTTCCGTTGCATGCGACAATGTTGAAAGACGCCGCCCCAGCGTAAACGAGGCTTTAGAGCCAGGTCTGTATTGTATGGTGGATGTGATGTGTTGCGTACGAAACAAACCTGCAATCAGATCCAAACGTCGTGGAAAATTGTGAAGAGGTGTCATCCTGCAGCAAGATAACGCTCGCCCACATTCTGCCAAACGGACAGCCGACGCTATAAAGGAGTTGAGATTCGAGGTGCTGGAACATCCACCATACAGTCCAGACCTGGCTCCAAGCGATTTTCACATGTTTGGACCCTTAATGGAAGCACTACAGGGAAGAAGATTTGAAAGTGATGAAGACGTCATTGCTGCGGTGCAAAATTGATTACAGATGCAACCGAAAAACAACATGTTTCATTCTATCATCAGAATACGTACAGCTTTTCACAAATGGGCCTTTACTTTTTGAATTACCCTCGTATACCTGTATGTAGAAGATTTTGTAAATAAGCTTTACCTATAATGTTCTTTTAAAGATACAACAAGGGATGGCTTTTCCGATAGTGCATACGCGTGAATAGTGAGTTTCGGCATTAAAATCTATTTATAAATAACTGTTTAACCATGGGTAACGCCACGGTCCAAGCTAGTAACATATCTAATTATACTATCCCCCTAAGACATCCCCCCCCCCCCACTGGTAAAAACACAAATCGCACACTGGGTCAGCTGCGATAGATTTTTACGTTAGAATTCATGACGCGAACTCCCAAATCTAGGTGGTTCCATAGATTCTCAATTGCGTTTAAAATCTGAGAGTTTTGTGGCCATGGGAGTAGGCTAAACAAATCCTGGTGCTCTTCAAACCACACACGTACACTGCGAGCTGTGTGACATGTTGCATCGTCCTGCTCATAGATTTCATCATACCTAGGAAAAACAAATTGCCTTTATGAGAAGACATGGTCCTCCAGGGATAGATGCGTACTTTTGTTGATCCATTACGCCTTCCAGAATGACGAGATCACCCAAGGTATGCCACAAAATCATTCCACAGAGAATAAAGCTCCCTCCTCCAGCTTGTAAGTGTTGCTCTCAGACGTATCTCGCCATACACGCCCACGGCTATGTGTCTGATGGAACATGATTCATCTGCAAAGGCCACCTATCGCCACTCAGTTCGGAACACTAAATTTTATTTCGGAAATATAGGGGTAGTGAGACCTCCAGACTAGATGAGAGGAAACGCAGATCACAGCAAACTGTAAGTAATTACCTACGAACGTTTTCTGAAATACAGGGATAGTCGACCTCCAGACCATATGAAAGGAAAAGTCACTTTGTTGCATTAAGAATTCCACTATTGTGAGAGACGGAGCGTCATACACGTTTCCGTACGTCTTACATAATAATTACTAATAGATTTTCAACGGCACCACAACTATTATACATGGCAATGCCCAAAATACATGCTCCAGTGACAATAATGTGACCACCGGCTACGTTCGACGTCAACGTGCAATAACCACTCACAGACGGCAGCTGGGGGCACTAGCAGTGGAGGGTATATGAAGCGGAAAACAGTGCAGTCGTTGGCATAATGCGGAAACGGAATGATTTATCTGACGTCCATCATTGGTTTCTTTGCCAGGGGTGGAAGCATTACCGAAACGGCTGAGTTTGCTTGCTGCCATGGTTAAAGTATACCGTGCACGGCAAAAAGGCACTACGCAAAACCGGGGACGAAGCAGCTGTAGTGCATTACGGGCCATAGATGACGGAGGTGAATGACAGCTGTGGAGATGTGTACAGGCGAGTAGACGTGCAGCTGTGGAGCAGCTGACCGGCCAGATGAACCAAGGGGCTTATATGTGTACCAACAGTGCTTCTTCGACGATCATTCAGCAAATGCTACCAAATATCAGCAGATATTGGTGGTACGTCTTCCATTTCCAAAATTTGCAAGCTCGCAGGGTAGCTCTTACCTGCTACCTTTTTGGTTTAGTTCCCATTATTGCAAGGGGTGAGGAAACTTGGCTGCTACACTTCGCTCCAGTTCTCCTTGCCGCCGCCACTCTTCTGGTAAAGTCGAAGGATGGCAACAGTTTGATCAATCGTGGTACACAGGACGTGGTGCACAGAACGGAATATCTCTGTGATACTTAAAACGAACTTTGTTAGTGGTTGACCAATCGACCTATTTCAGTGGTACACAAATCGAACCTACCTATACTTTCACAACACACTGGAAAAACGACACAGGCAAGGTGTTTTTTTCCACCTCAACCGGCCTAAACCGACCCTTTTAATACTTGAACTGATAATTCGTAAGAAAGGGAAGTTCACAACATTCCCATATTATATTATGCAAATTTTAACCTCTTATACACACACACGGAGAAAACTGTAATTGTAAACATTGTGTATGTGTGTGTGTGTGTGTGTGTGTGTGTGTGTGTGTACTGATCACAGAGGAAACTGTAAATGTAAACAATGTGCGTGTGTGTGTGTGTGTGTCTGTGTGTGTGTGTGTGTGTGTGTGTGTGTGTGTGTATGTGTGTGAGTGTATGTGCATGTCTGTGTGTGTGTGTGTGTGTGTGTGTGTGTGTATGTGTGTGAGTGTATGTGCATGTGTGTGTGTGTGTGTGTGTGTGTGTGTGAGTGTATGTGCATGTGTGTGTGAGTGAGTGTGTGTGTGTGTGTGTGTGTGTGTATCCTTTAAAGAAACAAATCAAATGTGTTTGATCACAAAGCAAACTGTAATTGTAAACATTGTGTGTGTGTGTGTGTGTGTGTGTGTGTGCGTGTATGTAACCGACTCATCTGGACGGCTGCCCGACCTTGGACAAGGGCCAGAGAGCGATGACTGACATGTGTATGGTGCGGTGTAGTAAGCGTCCACGTTGCGTATATACGTCTTCAAAGTTTTCCAGAACCAACGTAGACACACTACTAGCGTATCTAGTGATTCCTTAGTATTTCTGTATCCCACTTATTTGCGTATTGTTTCTTCCTCACTAATGTCTCAAACGTCTGCCTGCTCTTCATCACTACTACACTATGATCTCAGTCTATATCTTTTTTTGGCTACGCCTTACAATCCAGTACCTGATTTCGAAATCTCTGTCTGACCATGATGTAATCTGACTGAAATCTTCCCGTATTAACCGGTCTTTTCCGAGTAAACCTTCCCCTCTTGTGATTCTTGAACAGAGTATTCGCTATTAATAGCCGAAACTGGTTACACAACTCAATTAAGGTCTTGGGACAAAGAATGAGAGAGGAGAAATATTAATTGAATATTACTACTACGAATGATTAAATACGCCATTTTAAGCTACTGTCTCACTGTCAGATTTTGCAACATATTCTTGCAGTCGAATCCTCATGTTCAAAGTTTACGAATTCCTGTGTTGAAAGTTTACGTAAGCTTACAGACAGCTTACACTGCAAGCCAGCAAAACTTTTAAAAAATAACAACAATCACATTGTTTTTATTAAAATAGCTTTGAGTCTAACTTACCTGTATTTTATGTTAGATATTTGCTCTCGATATTTAGATAGCATTATCGAAGTTTGTTATAAAATAACTATTGTAAGAATTGTTGCCGAATCCCGATGTTCTGTCGTGGAAGCGCGTTAGTCTTTTAACTTCTAGTGTTGAGGAGATGATTCCTAGAATTGTCTGTCTGCATCACCTTGAACGTCTTGTGTCTGAACATTTGGATTCACATGATCACGCTGCTTAGGATGTTGTGGTCGGATGGCGACGTCCAGCTGTACGTGCAGAAATGGTTAACATCGCAGCCACGGGAATTTTCTGAGACAGCCATCACAGCCTTGTGTCACAGTGGGACAAGTGTCTCAACAGCCGTGGTCAATACTTCTAACAAACAGGTACTGGTTTCTGTAATTATGCCTCCAGCACGTTCCTTTTGAACTTCCCTTATAGTTTTAGGTGTACATAGTTTCGGAACAATATCCTTAACGTATGTCATGAAATCTTGATGGTGAATTGGTTTCGCACAAAGCTGTGAAATTATCGGAGAACAGTTTTGTTAAATAAATTTCTGAGCGAATATATACTTACAAGTCAGATTATCAGTACTTGTTTAAAAATTCCATCTCAAGTAGGTCTGAAACGTCCAAGAAACTCATCAAGCAGTATGATTTTCGTCGTTCTCCCCTATGAAGCACAAATACGTCGTTGAATTGGGAAAGAAATGCAGTGGGTGACATTTTTCCATTCTGTTTAAATATATGAGAGCTTTAAACTTTAAGTAAAATTTCAAGTCAGCATTAATGCCAGTTGACTCGCTGGGTGAATGATAGTTAGGTGCTGCCGAGGCTGGTACTTCGGGTACGTTTGTCAACTCATTGACAGTAATACTGGGATTTGGCGATTCTCGAGAACTGCTAATCCCTGTATTTCTTTTGCTATCTCGTTGTATTGTATCAATAGCTAACGAACTGATGTACGTAAATCACGCTTCAACGTATCAACTTGGACAGCTTTGTCGACAGATATTATATACTCTAATAATTTCCTCCCGTTTACAGATTCTTCTGTTATTTTTTGGTTGAACACTTCCATACTTAAGGTTGAGTACCAAACACATCGTTTTTGTTCTACTGACTATTGTTTATTTCAAACTAGTTTTGGCTTATTACACGATCCGATCATCGTGAATCAACTGACTAGCCTCTTAAAGGGACACTGATTCTTAGGTAAGTGAACGTTATTGGCAAGGATACATTCATTTGCATCGAGTGTCGTGTATGAGAATTGTTACGTAACATTGAAATTACACTTTAAACAAAGGACAATGTCGAGCACAGTAAATAATTAAACAACATAGTGTTACAGGTTAAATGGTTATAACGCTTGTTTTCTTGTGAAGTCTTGAAGTTGGCTGAGAAACCGCTAAACAGAGTACTTTTCGTTTATGTCATACAAGGAACATATATTTAACATTGTAAATTAAATGTTAGGCAACGAACAGTATAATTAAAATACATAATCTTATATATATGTATATACGAGTGTTAATTAATAATCGACACAAATTGATCTTGAGGAAAAAACATTTATTTTTACAAAACAATACTTTTTCTGTGTTTCAGATTAATCCCCTTGAGCATTTATGCACTTGTTCCAACGGGATACAAGCTTTTTTTTTCGGCTGCAAAGAACTCTTTGTCTTCACGTTTGAGCCAACTCCCCACAAACTTCTTCATGTCCTAGACAGGACTGTAAGGGAGATGAGGTAGTACTTCCCAAAACATTTTGTTCATGGTTTCAAGGGTTAATTGAGCAATATGAGGACGTACGTTGTTTTGCTGGAGAATCACGGCTCTCCTCTGAGATCCAAGACGTCTCTCTCTCATGGCGGGTTTCACCTTGTTTAAAAGGAAATCCGGGTAATACTAGCTGTTCATTGCACGCTGCTTTTCGAGATAATCACAAAAAACTGAACATTTAGCATCCCAAAACACCGTCAACGTGACATTTCCTGCTGATACTTGGGTTTTGAATTTTGTCGTGACAGGTGAGTTGGTGTGTTCCACTCCATGCTTTGTCTTTTTGATTCTGGCTCATAATATGAATCCAAGTTCCACCACAAGTTAAAATTTTGTTGAGGAAGTGTTCACCTTCTCTTTCATAACGTCCCTTTAGCTCTGTGCACATTCTAAAGCTTGTTTCCTTGAGTAGCAGCATCAAATCCTTTGGGACCCACCTTGCACTGCAACTGGTCTGCCAGAACGGTGCTCGTCAGTCACTGAGTCGCGAACATTTTCGAACTGCTCTACCCACATGTAAAAATTTCCATAATTCATACAACCCTCACCATAAACTTTTACATTCTGCAATATATATTCACTGGTTTCTCGCCTTCAGTAAGTAAAAATCGAAAAACAGAACACTGTTCCACTAATATGGATGTTTCAAGCGGTTACGTACTCGTATGAAATTTTGTGACAAAGTATAATTTATTATCAAAACAATACAGTATTACGAACGCAGTAGCTGGTCAATACCTATACCTGACCAAAACACAAAAACCATACAGTAAAATAAACACAGCGACACCAAATCGCTGACTATTAGTAAATGTGTAAACAAAACAAGTGATTCAAATTGAAACAGCAAACTGGGTGCAATAAAATGTTGGGTACAAATGGAAGATCCGGGTAAATGAAAAATAATATTAATTATTTGTTTTATAGTACTGTTTCATTCGTTTCTTTGGAAAGCATAAGACATAAACAGCCTTGAGTGGTGTATATTGTTATGTGTCCCTCAATATATTTAATCATTGTGAACGCACATAACATTTTTGGTATTAGTGTTCTAAGGCAATGACATGAGGCTTTTGACCTCATTTGTTTTTGCGCCAAAATAAAAAGGCATCAACAGAGTCATTAGCCCCGTAACTGCGTATAGGAACGTACATTAACGGCAGCATAACGAACAATGACTGTTAAATCCCCATCTTAATTCAGACTGAGAATATTGAAATAAATTAAATTTAATTTTTTGCTGTGTTCTTGATTACAAATGTTCTAACGTGTGAGAAATCTTATGGGAATTAACTGCTAAGGTCATCAGTCCCTAAGCTTACACACTACTTAACCTAAATTATCCTAAGGACAAACACACACACCCATGCCCGAGGGAGGACTCGAACCTCCACCTGGACCAGACGCAAACTCCATGACTGCAGCGCCTCAGACCGCTCGGCTAATCGCGCGCATCTCTTGCTTACAATCTGCTTTCATGTGATTTTGGACAAGTGAAATTCATATCTTAAAAAATAATACCAAAGATAACTTTCGTAGAGCAATACTACGATGTTCCTCAACAATAGCATAATTTCGAGTAAACGCTGTAAATTCGTTTCGTAGATATGTTCTTACTTTAAGCAAGAAATTTATCATTTCAAAATTAATGGACCCAATAACACCGAGATAGGATTACCACCTAATCAAAGAAAAGAAAGAGTACATTTATAATACAATAGTTGAGTAACCCGATAACAAATGGGATAATTGTTAAATCAAGTAACTGACGTATACAACTTTTATTCTACTTTTATTCCATTGACATTGCCTTTACACTATTCTAAGAAAGAACAGGAAGAAAAGAAATTTAAAGCTGTAATTTATTGCACATAGTAACAGTCATGAAAAACTACTGTATGATGGTTTGACTCAAGAGATTTGGACGATCAAACCGTGTAACCGAATCTGCAACTATTGAGAGTCCCAGACTTGAGGACTTCTGTGAATTCATACCAGCTTCGGTAAATGAGACAAATCAAGGCACTTGTATTCTTCAGGTATTCACAGATCTGTTTTTGTGAAAATCTGAGCTTGTGATGTGCCTGATAGCATTTCCCAGAAAACCCCAAAATTCTTTTTTTTTTAGATATTTCTTCACTTCGGGGATTACGGAAAAAACGCACCTAACAAGTTTGTCAACAACATCACTTATTACAATGGCAGAAAATCAAAATAATTATTTTTAGAAACACGAAAACTCATTTTTTATGAACCATAATGGACAGCCCGTTTGCTGCATTTACTTTCTGGTATACAATATTTTAAAGTGAGAAAATGTTCCAAAAAATGTATACATACGAGTTGATTGGTGGCTTGTGACGTTCAAAATGGACGTCGCATCTACATTATGTCGCCTAAAATGTTCAGCGTCTCGACAACATTGCAGATGATTGTCACATACGTCATTCACCGTCGATCTAGATGTGGCAAATGCGAACATAGTGACTAGTCTTACTGTTCTCTCGGCCTTGACAACGGAAGTTCTGCGTTTCCAACAAATCAACTGTATCAGGTTAGGTTAGTGTTTTTTAACGTCCCGTCGACAACGAGGCCATTAGAGACGGAGCACAAGCTCGAATTAGGGAAGGATGAGTAAGGAAATCAGCCGTGCCCTTTCAAAGGAACCATCCCGGCATTTGCCTGCAACGATTTAGGGAAATCACGGAAAATCTAAATCAGGATGGCTGGAGACGGGATTGAACCGTCGTCCTCCCGAATGCGAGTCCAGTGTGCTAACCACTGCGCCATCTCGCTCGGTCAACTGTCTCAGTTGGCCAGGGCTGAGACACTGGTCTTACCGGTTTTATTGACATAAATGAATAGATAATGGACTTCCCGTTGGTGCATTCCCCTGCCTTATCAGGAAGTTAATAGAATATCAGGTCGCTAATTAGGTGATACGCACGTATAAGGTTTACTCACGACATTTTTTTTGACAGATAATAACTATCACGGTGACCTCTGTAAAACAATGGACGGTGAAAAGTATTTAAAGAGCACTGTTCCGGACGCCACTATACTTTCCGCGATGCAGAAAACACTGTTTACCGTTCTCGTAGTCACTGCTTGCGTAGGTAAGTAACTGTTTCTTTTTCGCACCATTGCTTAATTACGGTCCGGTCAAGAGAAACATAATTTTTGGTCTTCGTCTGTCATTAAAAGACATTTGAGTCTTGTTTTTAAAAAGCAATAATTCTGAGTACTTTCGTTATCGTAGATGTAGGTCTCTATAGCTCTGTTGCCATCTAAATTGACCACTAGCCCCATGCGAATCATTACTTCATAAAGCAGCCAAACGTCGGTGCCCCCAGGTATTCATTATTTTTGTGTTAACGATTTATAAACTGCTTCAAGAAGCATTAAAATTAAAAAGTGTGACTCGAAGTTGAGCAGTAAACGTGCAAATGTCTCACGCAGCTTGCTGCAGTGAATATATGGAGAACAGATCATGTTTTCGGTCAGTGTCAATAAGGGGTGAAAGTATGAAGTGTAACCCTGTCGCTTGAAAACTGTTTTTTAAGTCTAATAGAAATACTTACAAAACCTACAAAATTGTTTGATGAAGGGGTCCGTGTTCGATTCCCATCGGGGTAGGAGGTTTTATCCGCACAGCTACTGAGTATTGTGTTATCCCTATAATCCTACCGTCATTTGCGACAAAAAGATCGCATGTATTGCGTGGGAGGACTAGTCTAAGCCTATGCAACCTCGTACTAAGGTACGGCTTGGTCCTTATGAAAGTTCTAAATTGCTGAAACACATTGCCGTATCGTCTGCTGTTGAGATGGTTGCACGGGAATGTCCCGAAAGCCAATTTTATTTAATAATTTATTTTCCTTACAGGCTAAATGAAGTAGTATGTAGTATACTCGTCCACCTTATTTCTCTTTCGTTTCAAGTTTTTCTTCACTGTATGAAAACTGGTTTCTCATATGTAAGAGCGTAATTTCTCACTTGCGTACATACGTACGTCGTTTGATGGCAAACGATCTTTTTGTCCAGTATAACACTTTTCCATTTTATGCGATTTCCTTTTGCTGCAAACAGGACAAATACTTCCCAATAGGCAGTTACCTCGTGGAAGACGGTAAACAGTAATTTGCACCGTCTTACAATACTATAGCAGTTACGCTAATTACGGATTACACTATGAGACGCCCGAAATAATACACTAAATTATCCATTTGATTTTGGGAGTACGGCCACAGCACATCAATGAATATAATGGCCATACATTTTCCTGCCGTCTTCTGAGTGCGCCGACCCGCTAAATCTACACCAGAGGCATCCATTAGTTTACACGCGAGTATTTAAGTTTGTGCCGCTGCAGACCCAAAATAAAGATCGGTAAATATATCACGAAAATACGAAGTTGCACATCGGCATGTGTGTTTGTTGGGAAGTTTTATTCCAACTATTTTGAAATGAGCTACTACTCACATTTGTTTTTCAGATAACCTAAAAATACTTTTCTCTTGTGGTCAGTTATCAAAAACGCAGGTGAACTTCTAGACACCTCATGTGGGAGTTAATTTCTAGATTAACTGCTAAACAAGATGATTTGTATACGGAAACATACCCACCCGGGTAGCCATGAGTATTAATGTGCTCCCTTCCGGGGTTAGAAAGAGGGCCCCCTTTCGAATCTGCCCGGCGGATTATCGACAAGGGCCGGTGTGACGACCGACTTGACTGCGCTTTTTTCGCGGTTTCCCACATCCCACATCTCACGAGGTCAATACCGGACTGGCACCCACGTCCTCCTCAGATATACGATACGCAAACGTTTAGAAAACTTTCTCATATTTGTACACAGAATTTAATTTAGGCGCAGCAGATCGGGTTTCGTTCTGAGACGTTTAATCTCGTTAAAACCGTGATCAGCAGCAGAAGCAAGAATAGCTACTGGCACCAGCGATATGTTGGACAGAGAATGTCATTTATCTATCGTGGTACTTTGAAACATTTTCCATTTTATGAAGCTATATGGCAGTTAAACAAATAAAAGAAATATCGTGTAGATAATGATCAAATTTATCAATCTTCATTCTCATTACTTGTTTCCTTTCTTGGATATTGATAATGAATGAGGGCAGCAAGCTAAAAATTGATTTCGACAGCCAACGGAATCTTGTTGCTGGTTGATGTTATCTTACAGCAAAGACAAATTCTCTCAAAAAGTATCAATTTTAACAAGTTTCCCTTCATTTTTGTTGATTTTCCAATCAAACTAATGTACGTCTCCAATAAATTTTCATTGCATGCTTTAGTAGTGGCTTGAAGCATAATCGGAAAATCTCACTCATAGAGATATGCAGTCTTTATCGCATGTATTGTTGTTGTTGCGGTCTTCACTCCAAAGACTGGTTTGACGCAGCTCTCCATGCTACTCTATCCAGTGCAAGCCTCTTCATCTCTGATTCATTACTGCAACTTTTATCCTTCTGAATCTGCTTAGTGTAATCATCTCTTGGCCTCCCTCTACAACTTTTACCCCTCAAACGTCCCTCCAGTACTAAACTGGTGACTCCTTGATGTCTAAGAACTATAAACCGTTCGCTTCTTTTATCATGTAGCTCCACAAATTTCTTGTCTCCCAAATTATAATCACTACCCTATGATTAGTTACGTGATCTACCTATCTAATCTACAGCATTCTCCTGTAGGTCCACATTGCATGAGGTTCTACGCTCTTCTTATGTGAACTGATTGTCGCCCATGTTTCACATTCATACACATATGGCTACACTCCAGACAGATACCGTCAGAAATGACTGCCTATCGCTTAATTTTATAATCGATGTAAACAAATTCCTCTGCTTCCGACTGCTTTCGTTGCCATTTTCTGTATTCTCACTACTTCTCCATCATGAGCTATTTTGCTTCCCAAATAGAAATGCCTAACTACCACTTTGAGTATCTCGTTTCCTAATGTAATTCCCCCAGAATCGCCGGATTTACTTCGACTACATTCCGTTATCATAGTCTTGTTTTTTGTTGACGTTGTAGTCTCTTATCCCCATTTCAAGACACTGTCCTTTCTGTCTAAGTACTCTTCCAAATCTTTTGCTGTCCCTGCCAGAATTACAATGAACCTTTACTCCTACTCCAGTTTCTTCTTTGCTATCCTTTTCCTCTTGTCAATGTACAGATTGAATAACGCTGGGGTTACGCTGTAATCCTGTCTCGATTCTTTCAGACCTCTGATTCCCTTTCATGCCCATGACTTTGAAAACTGCCATGTGGTTTAATACAAGTTAGAAATAGTCTTTCATTGCCTGTATTTTATCTCAGCTATCTTCAGAATTTCAAAGAGAGTATTCCAGTCAAAAATGTCAAAAGCTTTCTCTAAGTCTCCAAATGCTATAAACACAGGTTTGCTTTTCTCTAACCTATCTTCTAAAATAAGTCGTAGCGTCAATACTACATCCCGTGTTCCTGTATCTCCGCGAAATCCAAGCTGATCTTCCTTGAGGTCAGCTTCTACCAGTTTTTTCATTCTTCTGTAAGGAATTCTCTTAATATTGAACAACAGTGACCTATTAAGCTGATAGTGCGGTAATTTTCACACGAGTGAGCAGCTGCCTTCTTTGGAATTGCAATTACTGAATTCTTCTTAAAGTTGAGGGTATTCCTCTTGTTTCATACATCTTGCTCAGCAGATGGAATAGTTTTCTCATGGCTGGCTCTCCAAAGGCTATCAGTAGTTCTCACGGGATGTCGTCCACTCAAGGGACCTCGCTTCAAAGTAGTTCTTTCAGTGCTCCGCCAAATTTTTTCACATTGGTTCCATCTAATCTTCATCGACATCCTCTTCCGTTTCTATGAAACAGCCTTCAAATTCATATTTCCTAATTGCAGCCTCTATATACTCCTCAAATCTTTCAGATCCCATTTTTTCTTGGCACTGGGTTGACATTTGAGCTCTTGACTGTCATAGAGCTGCTACTCTTTTCTCCACAATTCTCTTAATGTAGGCGGTATCTACTTTTCCCTAGTGGAATACGCTTCAAGAGAATATACTTCTAAATCCTTCTACTTCCTTCTAAATCGCATATGTAAAACAATAGAACAAATGCGAAAGTTTATGTGTGATTATGTTTGTTAGTCCTTCGCCCCTAAACGTGGAAGAAACTTGGAATCAGCTTATATCCTCAATTAACACACAGGCTACCTTCAGAAGTGTGTAGTACAAGATGATTATTGTTTTTAAGAATATAACACGAAAAGTGGGACAATAATTTCTCTTGCATTTTATTGTATTGTATTGTATGTTAACGGGGGACCTAGAAGCAACGCAGAGGCTCTGTCCCCGCCGCAGCATCAGTGGTCCACAACCCCACGATGACTACCGCAGTCCACTTCACCCCTCCGCCGCCCCACACCGAGCCCAGTGTTATTGTTCTGTGCGGCCCCCGGTGGACTCCCCAGAGAACGTCTCACTCCAGACGAGTGTAACACCTATGTTTGCGTGGTGGAGTAATGGTGGTGTCCGCGTACGTGCAGAACTTGTTTGCGCAGCAATCGCCGACATATTTTAACTGAGGCGGAATAAGGGGATCCAGACCGCATTCGCCGAGACAGATGGAAAACCGGCTAAAAACCATCCACAGACTGGCCGGTTCACCGAACCTCGACACAAATCCACCGGGCGGATTCGTGCCGGGGACCAGGCGCTCCTTCCCGCACGGAAAGCCGTGCGTTAGACCTCACGACCAACCGAGCGGGCATAATTACTCTTAGACAAAGTTATTTTACTCTTTGATATTTTAATTGTGTAGTGTTTGTTCATATGTTCAAATGTGTGTGAAATCTTATGGGACTTAACTGCTAAGGTCATCAGTCCCTAAGCTTACTCACTACTTAACCTAAATTATCCTAACGACAAACACACACACCCATGCCCGAGGGAGGACTCGAACGTCCGCAGGGTGTAGTGCTTGTGAAAACGCTTTTACTAGTTCACAAGTACTACATAGTACGACTCAACGAAATGAATATAATGCTTATACAGTCCTCAAAGTCCTAAATTCGTATTTTCATACAAGCCCGTTGCATTTTAAACGCTGGGCGTCAGGCGTACAATACAGCTTCTGAGACACTTGGAGACTCGCGACGACGGTGTCATTTATATGCTTTATGACGCAAAGATGCCGTGCCTTCATACGTTGTAAGTAGGGCGTGGTGAAGCTGGATTTGATTATGATACGCAAAGGTATTCGCCGGTAACAGGCAGACACGTGAGTGCAGACGACGGTATTGCATGTACAAATATAATAAAATTTACGCCGCACCAAACTAGAAGTTGCTTACTACCTTCCGTCGTTAAGATAGGTCATTGGTACTCTTTCACGTTGAAGCAGCTGGACTGGTTTGGGTGAATTTTCAAATGGGGATAGTCTATGCAATGAATTAACACACAGCCTACCCTCTATTCCGCCGACGGCCTTGCCGCAGTGGATATACAGGTTCCCGTCAGATCACCAAAGTTGGGCGCTATCGGGCTGGGCTAGCACTTGGATGGTCGGCGAGCGCTGTTGGCAAGCGGGGTGCACTCAGGCATTCAGCCCTTGTGAGGCAAACTGAGGAGCTACTTGATTGAGAAGTAGCGGCTCCGGTCTTCGAAACTGGGATACGACCGGGAGAGCGGTATGCTGACCACATGCTCCTCCGTATCCGCATCCAGTGAAGCCTGTAGGCTGAGGATGACACGGCGGCCGGTCAGTTCCTATAGGCCTTCATGGCCGATTCGGGGGCAGTATAGTTTTTTTTTTAGTTTACACTCTGTTCCGAAATAACCACTGTTTCCGTGGGATGGTCAACGTGAGTACTGTTCACGTGGCACGGGTAACGTGAAAAATATCACTACTGCTTGAGTGCATTAAGTAGAGATCAGTTTTTAACTGTTTTGACAAATGAAGTCGGCACGTACATAAATCCGGCATAGCAGAAGTATTCCTGTAGAATAAAATCAAAATTCCATAACATGTAACATGCTAATATTTCGTAGCATACAGAAAATTTCGGAAGTACACTATGTGATCAAAGGTATCCGGACACCTGGCCGAAAACGACTTACAAGATCGTGGCGCCTTCCATCGGTATTGCGGGGATTCAGTATGGTGTTCGCCCATCCTTAGCCTCGATGACAGATTGCACTCTCGCAGGCATACTTTCAATAACGTGCTGGAAGTTTTCTCGGGGACTGGTAGCCAAGTCTTCACGGAGTGCAGCACTGAGAAGAGGTATCAATGTCAGTCGGTGAGTCCTAACATGAAGTCGGCGTTCCAAAATATCCCAGAGGAGTTCCGTAGGATTCGGGTGAGAACTCAGTGCAGGCCAGTTCACTACAGGGATGTTATTGTGGTGTAACTACTCCGCGACATTGTGAACAGGTACTCCGTCGTGTTGAAAGGCGCAAGTCCGCAGCTCGTGGTCGTGCGGTAGCGTTCTCGCTTCCCGAGCTCGGGTTCCCGGGCTCGATTCCCGGTGGGGTCAGTGATTTTCTCTGTCTCGTGATGACTGGGTGTTGTGTGATGTCCTTAGGTTAGTTAGGTTTAAGTAGTTCTAAGTTCTAGGGGACTGATGACCATAGATGTTAAGTCCCATAGTGCTCAGAGCCATTTGAACCATTTTTGAAAGATGCAGTTGCATCCCCCGAATTGCTCATCAACAGTGGGAAACAATAAGGTGTTTGAAACATCAGTGTAGGCCTGTGCTGTGATAATGCCACCCAAAACAAAAAGGGGTGCGAGCACACTCCATGAAAATCTCGACCACACCACAACATCACCGCCTCCGAATTTTAATGGCGGCATTACACACTCTGGCAGATGAGGTTCACCGGGCAATCACCATACCCACACCCTGCCATAGGACTGCCACATTGCGTACCGTGGTTCGTCACTTCACACAACGTTTTTCTACTCTTCAATCGTACAATGTTTACGCTTCTTGCAAAATGGCTCTGAGCACTATGGGACTCAACTTCTGAGGTCATTAGCCCCTAGAACCTAGAACTAGATAAACCTAACTAACCTACGGACATCAAAAACATCCATGCCCAAGGCAGGATTCGAACCTGCCACCGTAGCGGTCTCGCGGTTCCAGACTGCAGCGCCTAGAACCGCTCGGCCACTTCGGCCGGTTACGCTTCTTGCACCAAGCGAGGTGTCGTTTGGCACTGACCGGCGTGATGTGTGGCTTATGAGCAGCAGCTCGACCATGAAATCCCAGTGTTCTCACCTCCCGCCTAACTGTCATAGAACTAGCAGTGAATCATGAGGCAGTTTGAAATTCATGTGAGGTGGTCTGGATAGACGTTTGCCTATTACACATTACGGCCCTCTTCAACTGTCGGCAGTCCCTGTCAGTCAACAGACGAGGTCGGCCTGTACGCTTTTGTGCTGTACGTGTCCCCTCACGTTTCCACTTCACTGTCACATCGGAAACAGTGGACCTAGGGATGTGTAGGAATGTGGAAATCTCACGTACAGACGTATGTCGCAAGTGACACCCAATCACCTGATCACGTCCGAAGGCCGCGAGTTCCGCGGAGCACCCCATTCTCGTCTCTCACGATGTCTAATGACAACTGAGGTCCCTGATATGGAGTACCTGGCCATTGGTGACAACACAATACAACTATGTTTTTGAGAGTGTGCGTATAGGCCTACTTTTGATCACGTAGTGTATATTGGACTGAGATATTATCGGAATGCTTATAAATAAGAGTCAAGGACTAACGTTAAAAGTGGTAGGTATTCATCTGGGCACACAATGTTTTTCACTCGGATAGCTCTACATTTTCTACTTCTGTAAATTGAGAGCCAGAAATCTCTACTTACACGCATAAAACAAAAAGTCTCAGGGCGTTTTTAACAGAGATGTACTACAGTAGATTTCTGGCTCTCCATTCGCACCAAAACATTTACAATCTCGTACCTGCTAGGCATGTCGTAAACAGCAGTGAAATTATATCCCCTTCCCTGTGGTTCGCTACAATGTCAGGCAAAAATTTTTCTTTAAGTTAACGTGTGAGTTGTGAACGACATGTTTTCTGTCAACCTCACCCATTGTCTCCAGATAGTTAGGTCATAGTACATAAACTACAGCTCGTTATTCTGCTCTATCAACTTCCCGTACGTTGGGACAGGCTTTTATAACCTTGGCCAACGATTCAGTCGCTTTGGTTTCTATTAGTCTGAAACCCCAGACTTCAAAAAATGGCCTGGGTGCATATAACATCTCAATGCAATTGTGCGGATGCTTACACTTTATGTCGTAGGTTTTTGAAATGTATATTGGAGTCTAGCCCAGCTGGTACACTTAACCATCACAGGGGTGTATTTAAGCTCTCCCTACCTCTTTCACTCAGTACTCAATGGAGACTCTTTTAACGGCCAAACAATGCCATCACACCTTCCGGAAGGGTGTCGTCTTCTTATTCTCTTGTATCTTAGTAAGGAACTCTCTTTGTCCGCCTAACATACATTCCTCTGGCTACACGTCGCTGTCATTTCATTTTTATTACATCGTGACTACGTGTTGCTCTCCCACCTGTTCATTGTTAGAATTGATTGTTTTCCGATCTTTCCTAGTAACTGTCAACGTGCATCTATCGACTGCTCACTGAGCGACCATCAGTTCCTGAGCAGTTCTCCCATTTGAAGTAGATGTGTCACTACAGTAAGTCAAACTGGCAATACACTAATGCAGACTACTCGTAAGATTTCCGTAACAGCCACATTGCAAGTTCTGTTTTTCTTTTTCACATATTATTTGATGCATCAAATTATTGGTTGTTATTCTTACTATCCAGTTCACTATTTTTGCTGTCCATGTAGTTGTTCTTCGTAGCAAACTTAACAACTAAATTTCATCAACTGGTTCTGTTACTTCAACCCAGTATGATGCAGGTAATGCAAACAGTACGTTCCAGTGAATGTGGGTCCAAAAAGAAGCCATTTAGGAGACAAATCTTCTTACGTTCAATTGGGCTTTTTGCATACTTTGTGTTGAGTTTGTGTTGTTGTTGTGGTCTTCAGTCCTGATACTGGTTTGATGCAGTTCTCCATGCTACTCAATCCTGTACAAGTTTCTTCATCTTCAAGTACCCATTGCAACCTGCATACTTCTGAATCTGCTCAGTGTATTCATCTCCTGGTCTCCCTCTACCATTTTTACCCTCCACACTGCCCTCCAATACTAAAATGATGATACCTTGATGCCTCAGAACATGTCCTACCAACCGATCCCTTCTTCTAGTTAAGTTGGGCCACAAATTTCTCTTCTCTCCAATTCAATTCAATACCTCCTCATTAGTTATCTGTTCTACCCATTTAATCTTCAGCATTCTTCGGTAGCACCACAGTTCCAAAGCTTCTATTCTCTTCTGGTCCAAACCATTTACCGTCCACGTTTCACTTCCATACATGGCCACACTCCATACAAATCCTTTCAGGAACGACTTCCTGACACTTAAATCTATACTCGATGTTAACAGATTTCTCTTCTTCAGAAACGCTTTCCTTGCCGTTGCCAGTCTCTCAACTTCGATCATCATCCGTTATTTTTCTCCCAAAATAGCAAAACTCCTTTACTACTTAGGTGTCTCATTTCCTAATCTAATTCCCTCAGCATCACCCGACTTAATTCGACTACATTCCATTACCCTCGTTTTGTTTTGTTGATGTTCATCTTATATCCTCCTTTCAAGATACTGTCCATTCTGTTCAACTGCTCATCCAAGTCCTTTGCTGTCTCTGACAGAACTACAAAGTCATCGGCGAACCTCAAAATTTTTATTTCTTCTATATGGATTTTAATACCTGCTCCGAATTTTTCTTTTGTTTCCTTTACTGCTTGCTCAATATACAGATTGAATAACATCGGGGAGAGGCTACAAACTTGTCTCACTCCTTTCCCAACCACTACTTCCCTTCCATGTCCCTAGACACTTATAACTGCCGTCTGGATTCCGTACAAATTGTAAATAGCCTTTCGCTCCCTGTATTTTACCCATGCCGCCTTCAGAATTTGAAAGAGAGTATTCCAGTCAACATTGTCAAAAGCTCTTTCTAAGTTTACCAATGCTAGAAACGTATGTTTCCCTTTCCTTAATCTATCATCTAAGGTAAGTCGTAGGGTCAGTATTGTCTCACGTGTTCCAGTATTTCTGGGGAATCCAAACTGATCCTCCCCGAGGTCGGCTTCTACCAGTTTTTCCATTCGTCTGTAAGGAACTCGTGTTACTGTTTTGCAGATGTGACTGATTTAACTGATAGTTCGGTAATTTTCAAATCTGTCAACACCTGATTGGGATTGGAATTATTATATTCTTCTTTAAGTCTGAGGGTATTTCGCCTGTCTCATACATCTGGCTCAACAGATGGTGGAGTTTTGTCAGGACTCGATTTCCCAAGGGTGTCAGTGGTTCTAATGGAATGTGGTCTACTCCACGGGCCTTGTTTCGACTCAGGTATATCAGTGCTCTGTCAAACTCTTCACACAGTAACATATCTCCTATTTCATCTTCATCTACATCCTCTTCCTTTTCTATAATATTGTCTTCAAGTACATCGCCCTTGGATACACCCTCTATGTACTCCTTCCACCTTCCTGATTCCGTTCTTTGCTTAAAACTGGGTTTCCATCTGAGCTCACATTCATAGAAGTGGTTCTCTTTTCCCCAAAGGTCTCTTTAATTTTTCTTTAGGTAGTATCTATCTTACCCCTAGTGTGGTAAGCGTCTACAACCTTACATTTGTCCTCTAGCCATTCCTGCTTAGCCATTTTGCACTTCCTGTCGATATCATTTTTGAGAGGTTTGTATTCCTTTTTGCCTGCTTCATTTACAGCATTTTTGTATTTTCTCCTTTCATCAATTAAATTCAATATTTCTTCTGTTACCCAAGGGTTTCTACTAGCCCTCATCTTTTTACCTACTTGATCCTCTGCAGCCTTCACTATTTCATCCCTCAAAGCTACCCATTCTTCTTCTACTGTATTTCTTTCTCCCATTCCTGTCAATTGTTCCCTTATACTCACCCTGAAATTCTGTACAACCTCTGGTTTAGTCAGTTTATGCAGGTCCCATCTCCTTAAATTCCCACATTTTTGCAGTTTCTTCTGTTTTAATCTACAGTTCATAACCAGTAGATTGTGGTCAGAGTAGACATCTGCCCATGGATATGTCTTACAATTTCAAACCTGGTTCTTAAATCTCTGTCTTACTATTATACAATCTGTCTGATACCTTCCAGTATCTCCAGGCTTCTTCCATGTATACAGCCTTCTTTCATGATTCTTGAACCAAGTGTTAGCTATGATTAAGTTATGCTCTGCACAAAATTCTACCAGGCGGCTTCCTCCTTCATTTCTTACCCCATATCCAAATTTACCTACTACGTTTCCTTCCCTCCCAGTTCCTACTAACGAATTCCAGTCACCCATGACTATTAACATTTCATCTCCCTTCACTATTTGAATAATTTCTTTCATCTTATCATACATTTCATCAAATTCTTCGTCATCTGCGGGGCTAGTTGGCATATAAACTTGTACTACTGTAGTAGGCGTGGGCTTCATGTCTATGTTGGCCAAAGGAAGGCGTTCACTATGCTGTTTGTAGTTGCGTACCTACACTCCTATCTTTTGTTCATTACGAAAACTACTCCTGCATTACCCCTGATTGAATTTTTATTTATAACGCTGTATTCACCTGACCAAAAGTCCTGTTCCTCCTGCCACCTTCATTAACTCCCATTATATCTAACTATAACCTATCCATTTCTCTTTTTAAATTTTCAAACCTACCTGCCCGATTAAGGGATCTGACATTCCATGCTCCGCTCCGTAGAACGTCAGTTTTCTTTCTCCTGATAACGATGTCCTCTTGAGTAGTCCCCGCCTGGAGATCCGAATGGGGGACTATTACCTCATCATCATTTAACCATACAGTAAAGCTGCATGCCCTGGGGAAAAATTACGGCTGTAATTTCCTCTTGCTTCCAGCCGTTCACAGTACCAGCACAGCAAGGCCGTTTTGGTTAGTGTTACAAGGCCAGATCAGTCAATCGTCCAGACTGTTGCCCCTGCAACTACTGACAAGGCTGCTGGCCCTCTTTAGGGTCCACATGGTTGCCTGGCCTCTCAGCAGATACCCCTCCGTTGTGGTTGCACCTACGGTATGGCTATCTGCATCGCGGAGGCATGCAAGCCTCCCCACCAACGACAAAGTCCATGGTTGATTTGGGGGGAGGTTGTGTTAGTAACAAATTAAATTTGTGTCAGTAACAAATTAAATTATGTTCCCAGTGACGATGCAGAGTGTAAGCGCAGATGTTTTTATATGTGGTGCCTTGATATGCATATAGATTAATGTGGTGGTTTTCTTATTTCTCTACATCGAATGGTCTTCTACCACACATATCACAAGCTTTATGAGCTGATGTTTTCTATACTACCGTATATGCACCACTGAGAGGACTATGCCTGTTAGTGTAGATTGACCGTTTTATATCCACACAGCCACACTTTAAGACATGACCTGCTGCTCAGGGGAACATAAGCATAATGGTTGGCTCTTGGCACATGTTGTTGAAGGTACTAGCCAACCAAAAAATACATAACTTGTAATAGTTCTAATTATTATTCTGTAAATCACATAAATATTGAAGTAATGTTTATCAGTACACCATCCTCGGTTATCAATAGAAATACCTGCGCATGTACCCGTTGTACACCGTACAGTCTGCAAGTGCCATGTAGTCTTTTTCACAACGTTTACACAACGTTTTTCTTGATGTGTGGAATAATCGGGTCTATTGCCGGATGTTTGAGTCGCTCTGGCACAATATTTCGGTCACGTAACTCGTTGCCTTCTTCAGGTGCTACCTGAGACTGCCGTATTGGAGGATCTTGCCCAGTATTTATTCCCAGAGAGCACCCAGCACCCTTTGGGCATAAATACTGGACAATATCTTCCAATACAGCAGTCTCAGGTAGCACCTGAAGAAGGCAACGAGTTTCGTGACCGAAATGTTGTGCCAAAGCGACACAAACATCCGGCAGTAGACCCGATTATTCCACATGTCAAGATCTCGCCGGGAAAGCCTGAAGAGTTACAATGTTTTTCTTTTTTATTAGGCATCAGCACCGCACAGGTGTCCT
This sequence comes from Schistocerca serialis cubense, assembly GCF_023864345.2. Lineage (NCBI taxonomy): Eukaryota > Metazoa > Arthropoda > Insecta > Orthoptera > Acrididae > Schistocerca > Schistocerca serialis. The sequence continues at coordinate 229,520,776 of NC_064646.1, read as the reverse complement.
GTTCTACAGAATGTTTGAACCTGGCAACTCAGATTCGCAACGCCGACAGTATTTTCACTGCAGGTATGTATAGTTATGCACAATTCAATAATTGTTTGATGTTCTTGCGTATGATTGATGCTATTTACCTGTTAAATAAGGATTCACTAAATAATAATAATTTTAATTTTGGTACTTGATATGACAGAGATGTGTTTTCAGTGTCTCACGAAAGGTACTACAGCAGAGGTAATGTGGAAGTCCTCAGTACTTTCTAGTTTAATTCGCTTATTTAATTGCTATCTAGGAATCTTCAGATCAAATTTAGCATGTTACTTTAAAAGTCTATATCAACAAAGAAAACTCTAGAGTAATGTGAAGTGATACACCAAAGTCCACTTTTGTTTAGTAGGTATGCAACTTATTCATCATTAATAGTATTGCTGCCTCCTGGTTCTTTTCTTTTCGTTTCATTTTTGGATGTTGTACTGATTTTTCCTGCTCTTTTTTATACTCTGCAGTATTTTCTCCTATATCTGATCCTACTTCTTCCTGCATTGTTCCTCTAATATTATGTGGATTGTTGCTGTGCCTCTCACCTGAAATGTGAGATGTTTTTTAATATCACAAAAGCTGCATTCCGACGCTCATATACGTGTGTTTTTATGTTAGAGTTGTGTGAGAATTGTATGTATCACAGCTTACCTGTTGCAGCTTCTATTAATACATCGTTTAGCCTCATTTGACAGATTTCTGTTCTTTGATTTACTTTCAACGCTTTCATGCCATCATTTTACAGACTTTTTTTTTTTTTGTCCCAAAACTTTCAACGATTTCGTTTATGTTCATCATATTCTTACATTTCTCTTCAAAGTCATTAACTAGTTCTACTGAAATGGCTGTTACTATTATTTGCTTCTGATATAGATGTCATACAGACTTTTCTTGTAGACAATATGTTTCCTACCCGTAATCTCTATTCGTTTGTTTATCTTTCTACCACATCCATAGCAAATGTTTTTTTTTTCTGAATTCGCTAAGCCGTGATCATTGTATAAGTCACCTTTTCTATCAGCTCTGAGGTCTGTGAACTATTTTGGTGTTTTCCGTTATGTCTGACCTCTTACTGTCCATATCAGGAATCATTTGATGCTGAGAACAACAATTAGTAATTATTATCTGAGATAAGGTACGAATATAAGATATATCTTCCATTACATCTCTTACATTATCTAACAGTTCATTAAGAGTTCTAGCATTAAAGCCTCCTACTGAGACAATGAAGTTCCTTTGTAACATTCCCACACCTAGCTAAATCACTAGGCTGACCGAGCGCGCACCTAAGGACTACTGGAGCAACGCCATCGTTCCGAAAACTGCCGAACACAAATGGTCAAATCTACAGAACTGCCTGCTGAGAATAGCAATGACAACTCTCTCAAATAGAATATTTTTGATATGATATTATTGATTGATAAAAGGGTTAAATGTGGTACAGATCTTACAGGGAAATAACTATTATTATTTGCCCAAATAACCTAGATGCTTGACATGAACAATGGTGTATGTGAAATAATACAGCCCCAGTACACCACGACAGTATCATTTGATTATAGCAGTCACATACATAATCTACGATAGTGTGAACAATTCGATTAAGTAATTTTGTATCATACTGCCTAAATATTCAATGTGGTTACTCAATTTAGTATGTTCGAAACACAGTTCAAATATTTGGAAGGAACATTCTTAATGCATAAAATGTTCAGTGATTACCGTTACGATGAAATGACCTTGAACACGACAGCACACTGAAACGTCCCCTTAGAAAAACTGTATACGACTGTGCTTAAACTGACACACAATATTTTTAGCACAACGCAATCCGACTTTTAATAATCCCAACAAAAGAATGGCCCTGACTAACGTTAAACTACACCTTTCACAAATCACTTACCTCACAAAAATCTTCGTTACTCAAGAAACTGCAATACAGCGAACGCCACTACTGCCAGCTAAATAAAAGATTCAAACTACTGAAGGCACTAACTACTGATAGGCATAGTTAGCAAATGAAAGATTTTGATAGACAACAAATAATATATTCTCCTTAATAGTCATAATATATATAGCAGATCATGACATCCAGTCTTACAAATTTCAAAACTCCACTATTTCTCTCCCCACATCCACCACTGCTTCGGCTCACCTCCAACTGCGCAACACTACGTGCTGTTAACAGCCAACTGCCCAACGCTACAATAGCCAACAACAATGCAAACGAGCCACAGACTGCATGCAGCACAGCCAGTGATTTTCATACAGAGCGCTACGTGGCGTTACCAATTAAAAAAAACCTATACATCCTACTTACATATCCCCCATGCTCCCCACAAAAAATTTTACAAATTGTTTTGGGCACTGGCCAATACAGATTTGAAAAAATTTTTCATAATTACAATAACAAAGAAATCAAAGCACACACTTACTGATACGATGTTGTTCAAAAGCTAAAATTTTCTCACAGTCCATAAAGAGAGTCCTGATTATTCATCACAGTAAAATTGCAGTGTTTCTTTTTTTTTTTTTCTCAAAGTCTGAGCATTGAAGAAAACGCACACAGAAGTTGTGGATTTCCGTGCACTGTTGAAGAAGTAGTGTTGTCCTTCCAACGGAAAGACAGTGCTGACTCTTGACATGCAGACAGGTAATGGTCCACAACAGAGCAAACCCACAGCTGAGTAAGTCAAAGTTTTGAAGAATATTGGTAGGTAGGTCATCACAGAGCAGACCCACTGTAGTCCTGGTAGAGATTATGGTATTGGTGTGCCACCAGAGGTACAGACTCACTGCAGTCTTTGTAGAGATAATGGTATTGTTGGGCCATCAAAGATGCAGACCCACTGTAGTCCTTGTAGAGATGGCCAGCAGCCGTCTGCTGTGACTGTGCAGGTGCACAATCACCATTGAAGAGTCTTGCAGAGAATATAGCAAGTCCATAAACCACCACTTGTGCACTCACAAAGTTTTTTTTTTAGTTGTCCTTAGAACCAGCAATGCTGTTAACCAGTCCCTTGCTGAATTATCGACATACGTGCAAGCACTAACAGTCCCAACTTCTCACATACTGTGCATATATTATGAGCAACAGAAACGTGCGCAGTTAAATGATACTTAATTTGATGAACTGGTGCCAATTAAAATTTTATAACATGAGAATACAATAACAAAGGTACAAAATACATCATTAATGAACATAACAATACAGATAACATTTGTAGTAGTACAGGCTTTACAAAAAAATACAAATAAACAGACACATCAGTGTTACAGGAATTATGATATAAGTAAATACATAAAATAATGAGAATAGTTTTCGAAACATTAATTTCACACATGAGAATTGAAACATAACAGAATTAATAATGTCTATAAAAATCTTTACAAAGAAAATAACATATTATTAATGCAAATTATATTTGAGGATAACAGTATTCCTCAGCATAGTGAATGTAGCTTAGTACTAGAAAAATTCAACAACATAAATCTTATTAGCTAAATACATAAAGACAGGAAAACACAAATACCCAAGGGTACACAAACACATAGTGGGATAACACAAGGGGAAAGGACAGGGTTTGTTTTCAGTGTAAGATTTGGTACTGCAGTCCAACCCAAAACTTCTTTCCCTAGATCTTTCGTCATATTTCAACATTTGCTTCCACCAAAAAAAATCCTATCCAAGCATGCTTTCTGTATTTATATGTTCACATATTTCTTACCTCATTATTTATTTTCCATTATCTTACCTCATCATTTATTTCCAAGAAAATCCTACCTAAACTAACCCCTACTTTTTTGTTCATATCCTCTTTCAAAATACTTTTTTGGCCAAACCATTTTCTTACAGCTTCTCAATTCACTTCTTTCAATTCATCACAACTCGTTCTCTTATATAGCCTACCCCATCTTAAGCTAACTTAAATCTAATGAGCTCAGATGCTAAACTAAGGGACGAGGCAATGCAGCAGCACAAAACAATTAACGCAAACAGCAATGACAAAAAAATGCAAATTCGCAAAGCAAGCAGAAGTAAATATAAATTAACAGAGAAAATGCAACATTACAACTAATATGAGTCAATGTGCAGCAACACGAAAAATAAATCAGTAGTAAAACTGGCTTAACAGAGTAATACAAAGTGAAATTTAGTAGCACTATGCCTGGAAAAAACAGCACCAGCAAATGCAGTAACTTATATCTAAACATGACAAACTCACATGCAGAAAAAATATTACAGTAAAAATTGCCATATTTAATACCTATGTCACATCTTAACACTAGAGTGATGCATCACGATAACTTACTCTACCAAAAAAATTACCAAGTAGTTGAAAAGAAAATTATGTATGCAGTTACTGTTATTAATCCTTTCTTATTGTTCTCTCCATTCCAAGTGCTCCTGTTTCGAAGAATCTGGATCATAAAATTATTATTTAATAGCTCTGTTGGCAGAAAGTGTTCACATTAGCAAATGCACTTAATTTTATTTTATAAAGCCAATGTTGCAACACAGCTGGAAACCAGATATTAAACAAAATGAGCAATCTCTCAACTAGAAAGACAATAGATGTAAAATGTTTCTCATCATTTCATTTCAGTAAATATCATAAATTAAGAACTCTACAGTGTAATCATGTTTTCAAGTTTGAGCGTGTCGTATTTGTGATGCTTTCTACAAAGAACTGTCAATATGGAGGTTAATGACCTGCTTTTTCACCACCTAGTGGCTTTTTCTCCATGCGACGAACAGCTGGGCGTCAACGACGCATTACGTCGAGGTCACTTAGTTTTCTGTCCAAAATTTACAACAGAAGTTTCCGCTACAGTGACACGATACAAATAAAATTTTACAAGTCGAGAAATTACAGTAGAAATGTGTAGAAACAAAATCCTATAAATGTAACAGTGTCCAAAAACTTTTCGCTGGCATTGTGATACATTCACGCATTTACACACATTTCATAACTCTTAAAGTACAATTCTTGGTTTCCAACATCCTTTTTCTCAAATCAGGGTGCCTAACCACTACTCATTATTCTTTACCTTGTTACACAGATACATGTTCGTCGACACTTCTTCAGTATTTCTTCATAAGAAATATGTAACATAATTAAATTCCTCATATAGCATAAGCTTATTCATCATAAACATACCTCAACAGCATAATACACATTGTCATCGTAATAATAACATCATAAAAACTCAGCCAAATCTCAAAACCGTCGTAGCTTTTGCAATAATTTCAAATCCTAAAAAATATTCTCTGCTCATTTCAATAGCGTCATCCACCTCAAACGTACTTTAAAAATCATGATCTCATACCAAATACATCATTCAAAGCTCTCATAGCATCACAATGGTTTTGAAAGAATATGAAGAGTTCACAAAGTACATACAAAATACAATATCATAAGTGTGAAGTTATCTAACTGTCTAATTACATAAACATCTGTCACTGATGTAGTAAGATAAATGTTTGTTTCTCTCAGTTAAATGATCACATAGCTGTGTAATTTATGTGTTAGAGAAATATAGCACCGATGTGTAAAGTTGTATAAGCAAATACCACATTAGCTAGGGCTCCTTGTGCTTGCCAAACACATGGTACACAGTGTAGGCATGTACCCCCCTGAGGATTATTGTAATTATACCGTCAGGTGTTACAGATTACAGCAATGGAATGAAATGTATCACAGAAATCGTTTGTATCATTTAATTCAAAAATCTTTAAAAATAAATGTTTTAAGTACAAAATCAATCACTAAAATACGTGTACTGTAGCGCTAAACTGTGCGCCTTGTTGTAAGATAATCTCTGTCACTACTTAACGGTAAAAATGTGCTAAGTATAGTAATTGTCGTCGACCATAAGCAAAGTTCTGTAGAAGTCAATGTACTTACCTCGTAATAAACAAAAGTGAAATGCTTTGCGTATAGATACCGTAGTTATTACATACCTTACTGTGATCAAGAAAGTACTATAATGTAACGTGTTGTTGTGCTACGAGAAAGGCTGTCTCATTGCAGCTATACCACAAAAGTTACTACTAAAACATGTTTTACTTTCCACAAGAATTCAGAATAACTGTGCAGATACACTGTAAAGGCAACAATGTAAATTTTGTCACACATTAGTAGCGTCAACTTATAATCGTGTAGCTGTCAAATAAACTAACCACTGTGTCATCCGTTATCTCTCAGAAAGTACCTTAAATCCAGAATGTATTTTCAAGTAAACCTAAATGTTGCATTAAAATGTCCTTAGCAGTACCAGTATATGTTCTAAGTATGTAAGCCTTATAGTCGTTATGTAATCCTGCAACTAACAAGCAAGAATGTACACACACAATAACATTGTGATGTCTGTTCACTATAACAATGCATTCGTAAATACTGTCTAAATATGTTCCCTAGGTTCTAGACTGGATAGTTAACTTCAGAACATTTTTGCATGTTAACAGTTTCTCAGTGTGTCAAATTGTATGAGTAGCGTGAAGTGAAAAATTTTATAGCAAGGACTAATTTAAAAAATCAGATTATCTCACAATAAACGGTTTTACATGTGAAATGTGGTGCAATCTTTTACTCTTCCTACTATGCAGAGCTCCAGCTTCAACGGAATTCTCATGTGCTATATGGTACATCGGTAAAGAATGCTCAAATTTTTCTCAAGGTTAGCGTTTATGTAATTTTTCTCTGAACCAGCCGGCGCACGTGGCTGCCTGCGGTGCAAGTCATTGTCTGCTAATTCATTGTTGGCGTGCGTCGTTATTGGGATTAGGAGACCTAACTTCCACAACTTCACCTTGCCGACAGAGCCCAGCACTGTTTGAATCCCGCCAGTTCTGATGATATTCAGATCTGTCGTTATGATTATATCGTCTGTCGTCATGTCGGTAGTTCCTGTAGTTTCTTTCTTGTAGGTTAAGTGGTAAAGAATTTCTCCCTGAATTACCACTGCACGGTGGATCGTTGCGTCTGAAGTTATTCTGTCTCCCGTGATAATAATAGTTCTGGTTGCCGTATTGTCTGTTTCTATGATTGTCTCTGTCATATTCATTACTACGGAAATGCGATCTTTCTCTGTAACTATTACTCTGCCAGTGGTTGTCATATGGGTTCTGTCTGTTTTGTTCACGATTTGCGTTGTAAGAATAGCCATGTCGTGTCCAGTTATTATTTCTTTCATCGCAGAATTGTCACCGATGTGCCCTGTAATTGTTGTGTTCCTGTTTTCGCATCGCGCGATTGTCAGTGTCAATTTCTAATTTTTGTAAGAGTCCCTGAAAAGCATCAATGTCGTCTTTGCAACGTCCTGCCAAAATAGTATGTCGTAAATGTTCAGGCTATTTGATTAAGCAAATGCGGATGAGTTCTGAGGGGCTGTAAGGGTTTGACAGGTACCTTACTGTGCAACATGTCTTCAAAGTATTTCACAAGACTGGAAATACAGATTGTTCGAAATGTTTCATCATTATGATGCTATGTTTTACTCAGTCTTGTGTAGCTTGAGACCAATATGCTGAGAGGAAGGCATAATAAAATTCTCCTTCACTGTGACAATCGTAAATGACCGATCGCATTGTTTCAGCTGGTTCATTCTCTAAGTAGCCGCACATAAATTCTAATCTGTGCTCTAATGTCCATTTGGGAGGAAAACAATGAAAGAATTAATGGAGCCACGCTTGTGGATGAATGTCGTTGCCAGAATTCCTAAATGTTTTGAATTTACTTGTAGTAATGAACAGCTTATAGTCAAAATCATCGTGTCGGCGAGTAGCATATCGGTCATTGTTACTTCGTGTCGGCGGTTCCATCTCAAAATTCGGTGCCCCTTGCCAATTTCTTTCATAGATTCCGAAATGCCCTGTGTTATTATTTTGTGGCTTTTCCGTATTTTTAAGTCCCTCTTCCCGTGTTGGAGCGCGAGTGTCCTCTGAAATATGTAATTTTGTATTACGTGTGCCAACTGATCTTGTACTTCCCGGATTTCTCTTTTGTGTTGCGTATTAACTTGATTCTGATTTTCTTTGAATTTCTTAATTTGTTCATATTCTTCTGGGTCATTAAAGACTGCTGGTCTTGCGTCATTCAGATTATCATTTTCCTTTGTGGGTAAGTTAGTGAACTGATCCGAAAGTTCGGCTACTTTCTCTGATAATGAACTAATTTTCTCCATGTGTCTTTCTGAACCAATTTTCAGAGTATCTACTGTGTCCTTTAAGTTTTCCTGAGTTTTCCAAGTAGCGTAACCGAATCGGTAGATGCAACTGAGTCAATTTTAGCCCACAAGGTCTCATGATTTTCATGAACAATGGTTTGCAGTTCTTTTATGGCTGCTTCTTGATTCTGTAATACATTTCCATGCCGCGAAAAAATAACTTGAAAATACTCACAAATTTGTGTTTTTACGTCATTATAGACTTTTTGACATTTCGATTCAATGTTGTGTAACTCAGTAATTAAATCTTCACGTGTTTGTTCAAGTGTGGTGTCTATCTTTTGAAGCATTTGCTGTGTTTGTCTCTGATTTTGTTCCATTGTGTCTAACTTTTGAAGATTTTGTTCCATTGTGTCTACCTTTTGAAGCTTTTGTCCCATTTGTTGCATTAATTGTAATAACAATGCACTGGTGCCTGAAACATGTTCGTCAGTGCTATTCGGCAATGTATTTGAACCGGCAATATTCGCATTTTGAAAAGCAGAAAATGTGCCTTGAATTATTTGAGAAAACGGCGAGGACGCAAAACCCGAATCTACAGTATTTGCAAGATTGTGTCATGTCATTTCGGATTCCTGAGGCAAGCTGTTGCCGACCGATCGATCGATAATGCTTCCCTGTCCACTAATTGTTTCACTGCCTACGCCACTATTTGCAGCCCGCTCCATTTCCCTATGCACTATTACCAAATTACTACTTTGAACATTAGTTAATTCATTACACAGTGGTGCTGCTAAGCTACGCTCGTCGTCACTATTATTTCTCAGTTTACCTTGGAACCTAGTGTTACGTTTTTCACACGCCATTATTGTCACAATACTTCACACGATAACACAGAGAAGCACAATTTGAAGAGCAAAAGTAAGAGAACATAGCACTGAAAATAATATCTCGTTAATGGCAAGCGCAGCTGCGAAATAGTGGGTGCAAATTTACATGCATGCCACAACTGTTGTACTGTACAACAATGAAAGACTGCAACTACAAAGGAGATTTTCTCTACAATTACGCGCTAGCAATAAACAAAAGCTACACTAATTACACAAACTACAAGATAAAATCAGAAGATTCCAGTGAGGTATCATCGGCTAAGGGTCGACATATGAAATATCCCCTTAGTAAAATTAGTGAATTACTGTGCTGGTAAATCCCTTACGTTATTTGATTTTCAAACAGCTGAGCAGAACTGAACGCACTGAGACATTTCGCTCTTTACCTATTCTGTTCAACACTAAACTGACACACAATAGTTTTAGCCCAACGCAATCTGACTTTAATAATCCCTACAAAAGAATGGCCCTGACTAACATTAAACTATACCTTTCACAAATCACTTACCTCACAAAAATCTTCGTTACTCAAGCTACTGCAATACAGCGAGCGTCACTACTGCCAGCTAAATAATAGATTCAAACTACTGAAGGCACTAATTACTGATAGGCATAGTTAGCAAATGAAAGATTTTGATAGAGAACAAACAATATATTTACCTTAATAGTCATTATATATATAGCAGTTCATGACACCCAGTCTTACAAATTTCAAAACTCCGCCATTTCTCTCCCCACATCCACCACTGCTGGCTGCTCACCTCCAACTGCACAACACTACGAACTATTAACAGCCAACTACCCAACCCTACAATAGCCAACAACAATCCAAAACAGCCACAGACTGCACGCAGCACAGCCAGTGATTTTCATACAGAGCGCTACGTGGCGTTACCAATAAAAAATCTATACAGCCTATTTACAACACAAACGCCGTTGCACACTAGCCTTTACGTAGACAAATTTATTTTTAAATACGTTAAACACCCTCCCTCCATGAACCACGGACCTTGGTGTTGGTGGGGAGGCTTGCGTGCCTCAACAATACAGATAGCCGTACCGTAGGTGCAACCACAATGGAGGCGTATCTGTTGAGAGACCAGACAAACGTGTGGTTCATGAAGAGAGGCAGCAGCCTTTTCAGTAGTTCAGGGGCAACAGTCTGGATTATTGACTGATCTGGCCTTGTAACACTAACCAAAATAGCCTTGCTCTTCTGGTACTGCAAATGGCTGAAAGCAAGGGGAAGCTACAGCCGTAATTTTTCCCGAGGGCATGCAGCTTTACTGTATTATTATATGACGATGGCGTCCTCTTGTGTAAAATATTCCGCAGGTACAATAGTCCCCCATTCAGATCTCCAGGCAGAGACTACTCAATAGGACATTGTTATCAGGAGAAAGAAAACTGGCGTTCTACGGATCGGAGCGTGGAATGTCAGATCCCTTAATCAGCCAAATGGGTTAGAAAATTTAAAAAGGGAAATGGATAGGTTAAAGTTACATATAGTGGGAATTAGTGAAGTTCGGTGGCAGGAGGAACAAGACTTTTGGTCAGGTGAATACAGGGTTATAAATACAAAATCAGGTAGGGGTAATGCAGGAGTAGGTTCAATAATGAATAAAAAAATAGGAGTACGGGTAAGCTACTACAAACAGCATAGTGAACACATTATTGTGGCAAAGATAGACACGAAGCCCACGCCTACTAAAGTAGTACAAGTTTATATGCCAACTAGCTCTGCAGATGGCGAAGAAATTAATGAAATGTATGATGAGAGAAAAGAAATTATTCAGGAAGTGAAGGGAGACGACAATTTAATAGTCATTGGTGACTGGAATTCAAGCGTAGGATAAGGGAGAGAAGGAAACATAGTAGGTGAATATGGATTGGGGCTAAGAAATGAAAGATTAAGCCGCCTAGCAGAGCGTAACTTAATCATAGATAAAACTTGGTTTAAGAATCGTTAAAGAAGGTTGTATACATGGAAGAACCCTGGAGATATTAAAAGGTATCAGATAGATTATTTAATAGTAAGACAGAGATTTGGGAACCAGGTTTTAAATTGCAAGACTTTTTACAGGGGCAGATGTGGACTCTGACCACAATCCACAGGTTATGAAGTGTAGATTAAAACTGAGGAAACTGCAAAAAGGTGGGAATATAAGGAGATGGGACCTGGATAAACTGTAACAACCAGAGATTGTACAGAGTTTCAGGGAGAGCATAAGGGAACAACTGACTGGAATGGGGGAAAGAAATACAGTAGAAGAAGAATGGGTAACTTTGAGGGATGAAATAGTGAAGGCAGCAGAGGATAAAATAGGTAAAAAGACGAGGGCTAGTAGAAACCCTTGGGTAACAGAAGAAATATTGAATTTAATTGATGAAAGGAGAAAATATAAAAATGCAGTAAATGAAGTAGGCAAAAAGGAATACAAACGTCTCAAAAATGAGATCGACAGGAAGTGCCAAATGGCTAAGCAGGGATGGCTAGAGGACAAATGTAAGGATGTAGAGGCTTATCTCACTAGGGGTAAGATAGATACTGCGTACAGGAAAATCAAAGAGACCTTTGGAGAAAGGAGAACCACTTGCATCAATTTCAAGAGCTTTAATGGAAGCCCAGTTCTCAGCAAAGTAGGGAAAGCAGAGAGGTGGAAGGAGTATATAGAGGGTCCATACAAGGGCGATGTACTTGAGGACAATATTATGGAAATGGAAGAGGATGTAGATAAAGATGAAATGGGAGATAAGATACTGTGTGAAAAGTTTGACAGAGCACTGAAAGACCTGAGTCGAAACAGGGCCCCGGGAGTAGACAACATTCCATTAGAACTACTGACAGCCTTGGGAGAGCCAGTCCTGACAAAAATCTACCATCTGGTGAGCAGGATGTATGAGACAGGCGAAATTCCCTCAGACTTCAAGAAGAAAATAATAATTCCAATCCCATAGAAATCAGGTGTTGACAGGTGTGAAAATCACAGAACTATCAGCTTAGTAAGTCACAGCTCCAAAAAACTGACACGAAATCATTACAGACGAATGGAAAAACTGATAGATGCCGACGTCGCGGATGATCAGTTTGGATTCCGTAGAAATGTTGGAACACGTGAGGCAATACTGACCCTATCACTTATCTTAGAAGAAAGATTAAGGAAAGGCAAGCTGACCGTTTCTAACATTTGTAGACTTAGAGAAAGCTTTTGACAATGTTGACTGGGATACTCTCTTACAAATTCTGGAAGTGGCGGGGGTAAAATACAGGGAGCGAAAGGCTACTTACAATTTGTACAGAAAGCAGATGGCAGTTATAAGAGTTGAGGGGTATGAAAGGGAAGCAGTGGTTGCGAAGTGAGTGAGACATGGTTGTAGCCTATCCCCGATGTTATTCAATCTGTATATTGGGCAAGCAGTAAAGGAAACAAAAGAAAATTTCGGAGTAGATAATAAAATCCATGGAGAAGAAATAAAAACTTTGAGGTTCGCCGAAGACATTATAATTCTGTCACAGACAGCAAAGGACTTGGAAGAGCAGTTGAACGGAATGGACAGTGTCTTGAAAGGAGGGTGTAAGATGAACATCAACAAAAGCAAAACATGGATAATGGAATGTAGTCGAATTAAGGCGGGTGACGCTGAGGGAATTAGATTAGGAAATAAGATACTTAAAGTAGTAAAGGAGTTTTGCTATTTGGGGAGCAAAATAACTGACGACGGTCGAAGTAGGGAGGATATAAAATGTAGACTGGCAATGGCAAGGAAAGCGTTTCAGAAGAAGAGAAATTTGTTAACATTGAGTTTAGATTTAAGTGTCAGGAAGTCGTTCCTGAAAGTATTTGTATGGAATGGTTCAAATGGTTCAAATGGCTCTGAGCACTATGGGACTTAACATCAGTGGTCATCAGTGCCCTAGAACTTAGAACTACTTAAACCTAACTAACCTAAGAACATCACACACATCCATGCCCGAGGCAGGATTCGAACCTGCGACCATAGCAGTTGCGCCGTTCCGGACTGAGCATTTGTATGGAGTGTAGCCATGTATGGAAGTGAAGCATGGGCAATAAATTGTTTGGACAAGAAGAGAATAGAAGCTTTCGAAATGTGGTGCCACAGAAGAATGTTGAAGATTAGGTGGGTAGATCATGTAACTAATGAATTGGTATTGAATAGAATTGGGGAGAGGAGAAGCTTGTGGCACAACTTGACTAGAAGAAGGGATCGGTTGGTAGGACATGTCCTGAGGCATCAAGGGATCACAAATTTAGCATTGTAGGGCAGCGTGGAGGGTAAAAATCATAGAAGGAGACCAAGAGATGAATACACTAAGTAGATTCAGAAGGATGTAGGCTGCAGTAGCTACTGGGAGATGAAGAAGCTTGCACAGGATAGAGTAGCATGGAGAGCTGCATCAAACCAGTCTCTGGACTGAATACCACAACAACAACAACAACAACATGTTAAACACAACATAAAAAACGGAAGTTTCCCACCAACTAAATGAATTATGGCATTATGATATACCAACCCCATAAACAACATTCAAATATTGCACACCAAGCAATCAACACACAGTTATATCAGAAGAAAAATTAATTTTCATTCAATATTCGACCTGTTTAGTGCCAGGATTCAAACAAAATAGATTAATTGCTTTCAAATAAAATAACACTAAACTGAAGGTCGGTACACGGAAAAATGGCTCTTAGTTAAATTAAATTTCCAGAAGAATTAGAAGAATTTTTCAAAGAAACCAAATGTGATGTAACTGTTAAATATTGTTAGATATTTATGATACTGGACATGTCAGTAGGTTTCTTGGAGGCAGGGACCTATTCGTGACGATAAAGACACAGGTCAATAATGTAGTTTAACACATAGTTTACACTGCTACGAAATACCATATTGCAGAAAAATTTACATCTTCAGATGGTTCAGTACCTTCAGATTTAAATTATTACACGCTCTACGAGTCACTTCTACATTCAAGTGATGCTGTAGTTGTCGAAAGTCGTAAACTTCCAGTGCTCGGACTGTGACACACTATGTTTCAAAGTTATTACTAGAAAATTATATGAGGCGTAATCTTTACAATTATGACCGCCCCATCATATATCAGTAATTACATTGTTACACATTAACCACCTCTTCTGTTCATTCAGATATCAGTCTCTCCTTTATGCAGTTACGCGACATCAAGGAAGAACTTCCATGATATTGGAGGGGACTGTAGGGGGTAAGAATTGTAGCGGAAATAATGACCTGATGCTTAACTGAAAATACTTATAATTTAAATTTATCATATCTTTTAAGCAAATACAGCTACAGTGTTGATATTTACAAAATTTGTCATTTTCATGAAGCGCTTCTGTAGGAAACGTCGATCGTTAAGGTCGATCAAAGCGTTCATATTTGATCATTCAGGTCTTTGTTGCAAAACTTGTTAATTTCACTTTAACAGTAAATCCTAAACTATTATAGATATGATAAATATTCAAGTTTTACTGAGATCACCATGAAAATTTGTGGGTGATGGTAGATTAAAATTACTGTGGCTTCATTCCCTAAATTACTACATAACTGAATAATTTTCATAATTGTTTCCCTTTACGGCCGATCTTAAGTCCGTCATATTTAACACTGCTACGTCTCTGCGGCCACAAGCGGCTTCTACGGGATTTCCCTATTGTGTCTCACTCACACATCTACAGCGCCTAGGCCTCATTCAGCACAATAGACACTTGTGAATTTCCCCGTCCCGGTCGAATCTGCGCTCTTTATGGCACACAGTTCAGGGTTCGTTTCACAATTCCTGAAGGCTCACTCTTCAGCCATATTTTTAAATGAGAGCCCAATGCTCGTTAACTCACATAGCTATACCTATTTTAACTGTGTGGGACTTGACATATCTGTGTATGGAAGGCCAAACGATAATAAATAATGCTAGTGACAGGGATGCCAATCTAAGCTCCCTCGAGTTGCGGAGTGCTACATTATTTCCTCTGCACCAGGTGTTGCGGTTCCACCAGCTATACTCAGCCATCAGAGCCTCAACAGGCAGGGTTCACATCTAGAAGGTGAAGTCACCATTTGAGTTGGAACGGCTTTATATTTGCATCACCAGCACATGAGTACAGAAGTAACTTGCAGGTTTTATCTTCAAGTTTTGCGAAACCTTCCTAGTCAGGCGTTATCATCTCTAATAATCCTTGTAATTTTTCTGATTCTTCTAAACTGTAATAATACTTGTTGTAGTGCTTATTCTCAATGCAAATAAGACATAATATTTCGCGAAATGGCCCAGGCTTTCATCGAAAAGACTCTTACCTCATCTAAGAATGTGTATGTTGATTTCATGTCTCGCTCCATTGATTCCGTAGTGCAAAACAGGAAACAGCTTTTTAAAACGATAGGCAATGGCAAACTGTCAAAAATTCAGGAGGAAAAATTTAACCGGCAGAACGTACTTCCATTTTTTTCATCTATAAACTCTGAACTCGCTGTAGTGCAATGTATCAAGAAGCTGAAAGAGGAACACTGTTTCTGTGTATCAGTTAATTCTCGTTGTAATTTTGTCGATGCGAAATTCTCAGATATGGAGTTGAATGACTACGATTTTAAAAATATGCCAGAAGCTACAGATCTTGCCTTATGTATTTAATTCTGAGTATGAATCGGGGTTTCGATACCAGAAACGGCTTCGATGACGTCATGTTTTATTATGAAGTTGTACATAGGATTGTCTCTAGTATTACAGACTAATTAAGTGGCTTACTGAAGTGAATAACAAAGTTTTTTTTTCATTTTGCAGCTTCCCTTTATAGCGAGTTTTTCATCGATGGTTGCAATATCCAGTGCCTAAACCAAAGAACACAGGTACGAATTATAAGTAAAACTCATATTTCTCGACTCACCTAGTGTCTTATTTACTAAGATATTCGCCGTTTATGCTTCTAAACTTATATGAAAACGTAGAAGCAATAATATGTGTCTTCTGGTAATGTATTGAAGGCTTTGTATCTAAATTTTTAAACTCAATTTGATTTACTGTGTACAACATTTATAAAAGATACAACCGCCTTTCTCAAAATGATGAACGTTCCAAACTTTAACAATTTATATTTCGCCATACCACAAAGTAACTTTTTTGCTGATTACTGGGATTTCCTCTCTCTTTCTTTTTGATTTAGTTTTTTTATGATCGTTCACGTTATGGTCATCAGTATTAGTTAATAGCTCACCTGACTCGCCACATATGTATAATATGGATTAGATCCTATTCACATAAAATTTAGAGCCTCATTGCTAAATTAGCTCGTACTGAATGTGAAGTAGTGGTTTTCACCTAGATACGTGGCTTAAAAGGTGCTATGTTCAACATTTGGGCACTCAGTGATATCAAAGCTTGTACTGGGTTTGAAGTAGCTGTATGGGATTTGAGCATCTCTGTTCGCAGTGAACGATAAAATATCAATCCCAAACCTTACGGAGTTTATATTAATTTAAGCTAGACACTCCGCACTTAAGAAGAATTAAATTGTAGTACCTTCGAGTGAATTTTGCTTGTCATACATTACCGAGCAATCTCCGTTTTTACCTTTCATCTATTTTCCTCTGAAATGGGTCTGTTTTAAGGCATCGGAGCGTTGAGCACGATTTCTGCTGTTACTTGTAGACAATTCAGTATTATATTAGATGCTAGGAGAGGAGCATAGGCCTCACTCCTATATTGTACAATTCATGCAAGTAGAGAAAAATACATGAAAAAGAAAATACTTGATTTTGTTGGAGTTATTATTTGTGTTTAGCAACGTAATTTCATTTTGTTATTAATGTATAACTTGTGTCCATTTAATACGAATTTCCTATCTTGGAAAAAGAAAATTACACGTCCTTGAATGTTTATTCCATTGGAAAATAAAAACTTTATCCAAATATTATTCAAATCCAAGCAGAGAAAATTTTAGAGAGAACGTGTACGTCAAATATATGTTGTTCAAACGTTCATTCTCAATAATTAACATCCTTTTGGTACCTTCAATAGAAATGACCCATCGTGAAAAATTATTAGAAACTAATAACACTTAACTTATGTATAACGTATCAAAATTATTTTCGCGTACGCCAAACGAGCAATGTAGCACCATTAAAATGTTTCCAAATTTAAAGCACCAGTTGACAGGGACTGATTTAGAGCACATGTGGCTACATTTACTGTTCTTTAGCCATTTCAAGATCTGTTGGATGATATATGGAATAATCTGCGGGATCTCTAACGTTAGTTAAACCGTAACTACTGACAGACTTCGGCACGATAATTAAAAATAATTACTTCTATTAAAAAACAACGAACATATAAAGATATTTGACCTACTTTGGAGACCGTATGTGTTGCACAGAGGGTTATCTAAAAATCATAACAGTCTAATACTATCAAAAGATAGGTACTGAAGTGTGCAAATTCTTTTCATGCTACTGAGATTTATGAGGCTTTGTCGTTTGAGTTAGTATTGTACTCAACCAAGTACGGAGATCATTCTGTGAAGGTCAAGCGGGCAGCTTGTTGACCTTTATTGCGAGGGCTAACTGAAATTTGTTGGAAATACTTAACATAAAAGCATTATAAATTAAAAATTTACTTTAAAGAATCGTTGATATTCTTTCCACCGGATGGAAATGAACAGATTCCCATCAACCGTTGGCATTACGAGAATCCTATCATTTGTCATGTCCATTGTCATGGTGCAGAAATAACCAACGAGGAATACTAGCATATGGTAGCAGTTGTACCTTACTGGACTCGAGATCCTGGGAAAATACATCTCACCACCGAGGTATACATCTTACCATTTAGTGTCCATAAGCTGAATGGAGGCCTTTGGCGGCAGGCTGCTCCTGGTGAGAGTACACATATAAGCAAGTTAACGAGAAGTAGAAATGAGGCGGAAAAATGACTGGATGAGTACAATAGGATTATTCTTGTTGAAGAAATTATAAGGTTATATTAGAAACCAAATAAATGTTCGTTAATCTCACATACCATAATGGTGGCCTCACAGTGATTACATATTCAAATGCAAAATAATTAAATATTAAATAATTATGTATTTTAACAGCATGTAGTGAGAGCAGAATATTGTATACAAAAATATGTGTGAGCAAAATGCATTAAGAGCACAGTAATTCAAGAGAAGACAACATAAACATTTCGAATCCGAATACGCAGTTCCCGACTGTAAATCGCAACTTCAACTCAAATCTTGTGGACAGACAGTGTGAAAAACAAGCAAAAACCTGTAAGACATGAATACAGGTGTTAACTGCAGTTGATAAAATGATTTCACAGCTGCCGTCAATCCCATAAACAAAATGTTCATATGGTAACGCAAAGTAAATCACAGAAAGCCAAGTCAAATAACCTACGTCCAGTAATTCCTTAAGTCCACTAAAATGGTGAAGTATTTAGCTCGCCTGTGACTCCTTGGATGTACAGTCACACGGCAAAAACACCGCAAAGGGCCCGCCAAAAAAAGATAACAAACAAAAGACTCACTCTTTCATTCTCCCTTACAAGCTCTTTGTCACATCACACTATTTAATCTAAAGTAGTTGCTTAAATAATGGCAACCATTCAAACTAATGCCAGTTATACATAGACGTATAACGCTAAGAAACAGACAAAGTTATTGTGGCCATCTTACAAGAAATCGTTAAAATATCAACGTAGTTACTAAGTTATTAACAAAGTCACGAATGTATGCCAACATCCGGTTTTCCAAGGTAAAAAGGTTTTGGAGCATTATATACACTTACGAAATAAAAAAAGAGAATGTGGTTACTCTTCCTCTAGCATTATTCGGTAAGGATCTAGGAGCTCATGCTCCCTTCGAGTTACGTTGAAGTGTGAACCGCTAAATTTGAATATCAACTTACACATTACAGATATGCCTGATTTTAAATGTAGCTTCTTGTGGTGTTTACTGACGATGTATCATGTGATCAGAATGCCCTAGTAGGTTACTTGTCAATAATTTTATAATCTGATTCAATGAATAACAATACTCCATTTTAAACTCCCTGTCAGATTGAAAGTGTGTGGCGGACCGAAACTAAAACTCGGGAATTATACAGTTTGCTGACAAGTGCTCTGCCGACTGAACTACCCAGGTACGTCTCACGACCCGTCCTCACATCTTCACTTCAGTATCGCAGCAAGCGCTGAGATTAAACTTCCTGGCACATTAAAACTGTCAGTCGGACCGAGACCTAAACTAGGGACCTCTGTCTTTCACGATTAAGTGCTCTACTAACTGGACTATCTAAACACGACTCAACACCCGTCATCACGGCTTTACTTCCAGCAGTACCTGGTCTCCAACACTCCGGCAATCAGTTTTAATCTGCCAGAAAGTTTCATAACAGCGCACACACCGCTGGTGAGAGAAATTTGCAATCTGGAGACATCCCCCAGGCTGTGGCTAAGCCATATCTCGGGAATACCCTTTCTTCCACGAGCGCTAGCCCTGCACGTTTCGCAGGAGAACTTCTGCGAAGTTTGGAAGGTAGGAGGCAGGTACTAGCAGAAGTCAATCTGTGAGAACGAGTTGTTAGCCGCACCTGGGTAGGTCAGTAGGTAGAGCACTTCTCTGCAAGTGAAACTTTCCGAGTACGGTATCGGTCTGGCACACAGTTTTATTCTGCCTGCAAAAATGAGATCGACAGGAAGTGCAAAATGGCTAAGCAGGGATGGCTAGAGGACAAATGTAAGGATGTAGAGGCTTGTCTCACTAGGGGTAAGATAGATACTGCCTACAGGAAAATTAAAGAGACCTTTGGAGAGAAGAGAACCACTTGTATGAATACCAAGAGCTCAGATGGCAACCCAGTTCTAAGCAAAGAAGGGAAGGCAGAAAGGTGCAAGGAGTATATAGAGGGTTTATACAAGGGCGATGTACTTAAGGACAATATTATGGAAATGGAAGAGGATGTAGATGAAGATGGAATGGGAGATAAGTTACTGCGTGAAGAGTATGACAGAGCACTGAGAGACCTGAGTCGAAACAAGGACCCGGGAGTAGACAACATTCCATTAGATCTACTGATAGCCTTGGGAGAGCCAGTCATGACAAAACTCTACCATCTGGTGAGCAAGATGTATGAGACAGGCGAAATACCCACAGACTTCAAGAAGAATGTAATAATTCCAATCCCAAAGAAAGCAGGTGTTGACAGATGTGAAAATTACCGAACTATCAGTTTAATAAGTCACAGCTGCAAAATACTAACGCGAATTCTTTACAGACGAATGGAAAAACTCGTAGAAGCGGACCTCGGGGAAGATCAGTTTGGATTCCGTAGAAATGTTGGAACACGTGAGGCAATACTAACCTTACGACTTATCTTAGAAGAAAGATTAAGGAATGGCAAACCTACGTTTCCAGCATTTGTAGACTTAGAGAAAGCTTTTGACAACGTTAACTGGAATACTCTCTTTCAAATTCTGAAGGTGGCAGGGGTAAAATACAGGGAGCGAAAGGCTATTTACAATTTGTACAGAAACCAGATGGCTGTTATAAGAGTCGAGGGGCATGAAAGGGAAGCAGTGGTTGGGAAAGGAGTGAGACAGGGTTGTAGCCTCTCCCCGATGTTATTCAATCTGTATATTGAGCAAGCAGTAAAGGAAACAAAAGAAAAAATCGGAGTAGGTATTAAAATTCATGGAGAAGAAGTAAAAACTTTGAGGTTCGCCGATGACATTGTAATTCTGTCAGAGACAGCAAAGGATCTGGAAGAGCATTTGAACGGAATGGACAGTGTCTTGAAAGGAGGATATAAGATGAACATGTACTAAAGCAAAACAAGGATAATGGAATGTAGTCGAATTAAATCGGGTGATGCTGCGGGAATTAGATTAGGAAATGAGACATTATAGTAGTACATGAGTTTTGCTATTTGGGGAGCAAATTAACTGATGATGGTCGAAGTAGTGAGGATATAAAATGTAGACTGACAATGGCAAGGAAAGTGTTTCTGAAGAAGGGGAAATTTGTTAACATCGAGTATAGATTTCAGTGTCAGGAAGTCGTTTCTGAAAGTATTTGTATGGAGTGTGACAATGTATGGAATTGAAACGTGGACAATAAAAAGTTTAGACAAGAAGAGAATAGAAGCTTTTGAAATGTGGTGCTACAGAAGAATGCTGCAAATTAGATGGGTAGATAACATAACTAATGAGGAGGTATTGAATAGAATTGGAGATATGAGAAATTTGTGGTACAACTTGACTAGAGGACGGGATAGGTTGGAAGGGCATATTCTGAGGCATCAAGGGATCACCAATTTAGTTTTGGAGTGCAGCGTGGAGGGTAAAAATCGTAGAGGGAGACCAAGAGATGAATTCACTAAACAGATTGAGAAGGATGTAGGTTGCAGTAGGTACTGGGAGATGAAGATACTTGCACAGGATGGAGTAGCATGGAGAGCTGCATCAAACCAGTCTCTGGACTGAAGACCGCAACAACAACAACAACATACAATTCCATACCAGCACACAATCCCCGGCAGACTAAATATTTCATTTTGAATACTAAATTCTATAATAACCAGTCTAGAGTCTAGCTTGAAGCTTTTTCTGGTGTACATGGTATATCTGTATAATGCGTTTAGGATCTGTAACGCTTTCGTTGAAAATATAAGTGTTTCGTCTTGCATTTCGTCTATCTTTGCTGCTATTGTGTCGTCTTTACCCTTTCAGATAGCGAACACGTTGTGGACTCGGAAAAACCCGTCAGCCAGTTGTTCAGGAACTTAAACGCCTCACATTCCTTGCCCTGCTAGTTGCCACTTAGGCCTGCTGGCCGAGCGTCAAATCCAGACCAGTGACCGTGACAATACAATCCGGTTGCTCGTAACGTCCCAGTGTCGTGGGGAAATGTGGAGGCAAATTCATCGAAACTTCTATGTCACTAACGTAAAACAACTCGAACCTTATTCAGAACATCCCTTTACTTGACAAACTGAAACTGTGTACCGTAGTCCAGCAAAAATTAAGAAGAATCAATCGCTAGTTGAAACTACCGTTCACTTCATCCATGCCCATGTGCTTGGATGTCGGTAGATCACTGCTAACCAATAGGCAGCTCGCTGTATTTACGGCCCGTTCCAATACGCTTCTGCTTATCACAAAAAGCTTTTGTCATATGTACCAACAAAGTAAATGAGTTCTTGGAAAATGTCAGCCATTCACTCTGTGCGAATAGCAAAATTACGTGATTACCTAGTGGACCACGTCTGTAGGAGAATACAGCGAACAAATATTAACTGAAATTTTATTCTCCCTCCACTACAAGAGGATAACATAACGTAATCGCTCACGGCCATATAATGTTGTCTCGATGCAGATAGTTGTATTTCAGAAACCAAGCCTCTGAAACTGCCAGTATGTAACTACATTTTTGCAGTGTAGAATGAATAGATGTTTTTACACATTTAAGTAAACTGCTGAAGCCGAGGTAACTGAATCATATTTATTGCAGGCAAAATACAAATGCCTGTTTGTGTGCGAAGTAAATATTCGTTTCTGGATGATTAAAATTATTCTTCTATATTCCAGACTACAACTACGACAACCAGAACAACTACAAATACAGCAACACCATCGACAACAACATCAAGAATAATGTCAACAACAACTGCGCAGGAACCGCGTATCAAATCTGGTTAATATGCTAAAGTTTTGCAGAACAACACTTTGCATGGCATAATGCACGTTACAAACAACGCCTGTGACAATATCATCCCGGTCAACGCAGATTTTGTGTGGTATTTACAATAAAGATGCACCAATTTAAACCACTGATTTCACTGTAAGAATATATAGCACCAGCATTAAATAAAATCAATCCAGTAGAAAGTGTGTAGACCTTTATTAATTTACTGACATCTGCCAAAACGATAACTTTCAGCCCTTTTCAGAGGATGTAAGTAGTACATGCTTTACAAGCAGTTTCTCTCCTTGTTTCTCACAAAAGAGCTCTCTACTACATTGTGACAAATTCCATCAGAGACATCACTTCGTAAAAATTCACAGCACAGTAACTTTTATGTGTATCTATTTGAGGAGAATCTATCAGTTATATTATTAATACAGTTTTTAGTAACCAACATAAAAATTATTGTACGTTTCGTAAAAAATTAGATTGAATTTTTCGGTATCAGGCTAGGAAATCTATCGCAAATAAAATTGCAAACTGGTAATTTTTTATCATACGAATTTTGTGTGTGTGTGTGTGTGTGTGTGTGAGAGAGAGAGAGAGAGAGAGAGAGAGAGAGAGAGAGAGAGAGAGAGAGAGAGAGAGAGAGACAGAGAGAGAGAGAGAGAGAGAGAGAGAGTGAGAGGGAGGGAGGGAGGGAGAGAGGGAGAGAGAGAGAGAAAGAGATACAGAGAGAGAAAGAGAAAGAGAGAGAGGTTAACTACCTGTAATGTACAGCTAGTTAAACTGTACAGAGTTAACTGCCTGTAATCTGACGTTACGTCAATAAAGGACGATGTGAAGCAATTGGAGGGACTAACAATAAATATCAGGAAAGATGAAGGAACGGATGCAGAGTAATACTAATTAACATTCCAGCTTCAAATCGCTGTAAAAAAACAACCACTGCTCCGTGTGACATATAATTGGAACAAAAATTTATCAAAGAAGGGGTAAACTTTACCAAAAAGAATTCCCACAAGATGTTGTTGAAAACGTCATAATGTAAATAAGTTCGACTTGAATTGACAGACGACTCGCAATAATACGACTGTGATGTGAAATGCTTACTCAAACGACCGTACTATGCAGAACGATGCACTCAAGTTTGACTTTCAACAGTTGTGACACTGATAGTTAAGTAAGTTTAAGAAAGCCCATCAACCGCGGTAGAGTCATACCTCATCGGATACAATACGTTTCTAATTGTCTTGATTTGAAAAATTCATAAAAACATCAATTAAATCAGTTTTTAATGGTCCTGAACCGAAAAACCGCAAAAAAAGCAACACGAAATCGGTTATTAACTGCCGAGAGACTAGCTCCAGCCATTCCGTCCACCGTTATCTGCCAGAGGTTGAAATCGAGAAACAGCATCCTCCACAACAGACCGGAGTCTCAGAAGTCACACGGATTAAGATCAGGTGATGGGGACGGCTAGGCTGTGGTGAAATGATGGCTGATAATTCTAGCTTTTCGAAAAGGCCTCTGCGTCAGCTGCTTCACTGGCTTTTCAATGTGCGGTGGAGCGCGATCTTGCATAAAAATGATCGTACACACAAATCAACGCTGTTGGTGAGCAAAAGACTCTCATCTACATGGGCATTCTGCAAAACACACTTGTCTGGTAGAGGGTACATCGAACCACCTTCACAATAATTCTCTGTTATTCCAATCTCGAAAAGCGCGTGGAGAAAACGAACACAAATGTCTTTCCCAGCCCGCTTTGATTTCCCTGATTTTACTTTGATGGTCGTTTCTCCCTAAGTAGATCGGCGACGATTAAATATTTTCCTTTTCGGAGGACAAAGTTGATGATTGAAATTTCGTGAGTAGGTACCACCGCAACGAAAAACGCCTTTGTTTTAACGGTGCCCGATCCCAACCGCTGTATCATGTCAGTTACACTCTCTTTCCTATTGCTCGACAACACAAAACGTGCTGCTCGTTTCTGAACTTTCTCGATGTACTCCGTTGATTCAATCTGGTGAGCGTCCCACACGGAGCAGCAGTGTCCGCCCCGATAGCTGAGTGGTGCAGTCTGCTATCCGCAGCGCTGCGGCGAGGACGTCTTGTTTACGACCCGTCTGCTCGGTCGTGAGTGCCCGTAGTTGTTTACTACATCGTTGTCGCTAGTTCAGAGTCCATCACTACCGACGCAGCATGGCACAGTCATAGAGACAAACCACCATCAAGATCAGTTTTCAACCCGATCATGCACGACCGCGAGGTTTTGAAGTGGAACTTTTTCTACTTGACGACGTTAAAATTGAACCGCGGGACATAATTGGTATCCATCTCTCCGTCTCGAGCAGTGTTGTCTACGTCAAGTTAGTAAGTGACGAGGTGTACAACAGAATCGTGAGCGCACATGCGAACGATCTTAAATTCAAACATTCTGATGTCTATATTGGGGCGGTCTCTATCGATCACGCGGGGCTTGGCCTCCGTACGATACGCGTCTTCGAACTCCGTTTCGAAGTACCACCGGACGTAGTCACCGCGGCTTTCCAGCCTTACGCCAGAGTGGTCAGCCATATGGCCGAAAAATGGACCACCTTTACCACGTACCCCGTTCTTAACGAGGTACGACAGATCAAAATTGAACTGGCCAAACATGTACCATCATATCTTGTCATCGGCGGATGTTGGACGACCATTATGTATGACGGTCAGACGCACTTGCTCAGGTTGTGGCCAAGAAGGGCACGTCCGGTCGCATTGTCTCCGCCGACGGCTTACTCAAATCCCGACAGGTGAATCTATGACCCCTTCTACGGTGACGACCCTTCCTCTCAAATTATGCCGAGGTTGCAAGGGCAGCAACCCTTTCCGATGTGACCACATCAGTCCGATAGCCGCCCCCGATAGCGAGTCCATGATGGATTCTCCAGTACCGGATCCGGCCTCTACAACGGCGCTCCCATCTGAAGGTAATCACCGGACGACCTTGCAAGAAGGCATGGATGCCAGGATGGACATTGACCTATGGGATGTGCCGTCAGAGGCTTTTCTTCCAGACACCGGAGCAGAGGACGAAATCCACCCACATTCGGATACTGAAACACACGTCCGTAAACAGCGTTCCCCGCGGAAACACAAGAGACGGCGGCGTGCTCCATCGGACGAGTGTTTGCAGCGATCGTCTGACATGGACTGTGGACACTCCGACGACGGTACCGGCGGTACAAAAGCCGCAGTAGAATCCTACCCTACAAATCGCCATGGTGACGGCTTCAGTTCGTCCGACCTCACAGAACAGCAGGATTACAAGCAGACAGCCGCTGCCGATTCCCTATCAGTAGAGCCGATGGAGTCAGCGCCGAGTGCCACAGCAGCCACAAACAGCCACCAACAGCCGATGGAATTTCTTGGCGGCTGGGCGGACGACAGTGAGGAAAGCTCCTTACCCACCGTGTCGGACAACACGAGGGGGAGTTTACCCCACCAGTGTTGATCCTTTCACGCCATCAGATACAGTGACGAGACAACCTTACAAGGGTATTGATGGCCAACACGGGTGCTATGGATAGACCTCAAAATTATCGCGTTGCGACTATAAACATCAACACTATAAGGAATATGTGGAATTCTGCTTCCATCGATATACCCCTTCACCAGGAGATGTTCGTCGACAACCTCCCAGGCATGTACGGTTACGATGCTTGCGTCTCTCCAGCTTCCTCCGCAGGCAGCGGTGTCGCTGTACTGCTTCGGGAAGGGATAGTGGCGGACGATATCGTCTTTCTGCCTGGTGCAAGAGAAATGGCACTCACAGTATTGGGTGTCCGCCTTTTCAGTATCTACGCACCATCCGGGACGGACAAACGTCGTGAACGTTCACGATTCTTTGCGGAAGCCTCGCCCCGCTCTTCCATGGCCTCCACGACCATCTGGTGTTTGGAGGTTACTACAATTGCTTACTGGCGCCCAGGGACAAACTCCCACGACATGATCCCTGCCCGGAACTCGAGACGCTAATTCGAGACGTGCAGATGGTGGACACTTGGGAACATCTTCACGGCCACCGACCGGGACTCACACACTTCACGAGTCACTCTTCCAGTCGCATCGACCTGATCTATGTCTCACGTTCGCTCGTCGCTGGAACACAGGATGCGGAACTGTGGCCTGCAGCTTTCTCGGGCCACTCAGCTTACATTTGTGCCGTCACCCTGCGGCGGGAACAATTGTGGAGAAGCCTGTCGTACCCGGATTACCGCCAAGCCGTTGAGGATACGTGGCATTCATATGAACCTCGCCTCCATGCATATCCCATGACGATCCGCTGGTGGTTGGACTGCGCCAAACCGGCACTGAGGCGAACGTTGATAACCTACGGTCACGACCACGCTGCTTGGCGCAGACATACACTCGACTTTTACTTCAGGGTACTGCGCGACTGCGATGCTATGACGCCATCTCCGGAACGACAAACGTTGGTCTACCATGCTAAGGCTCAGATCATCGCTAATATATGACGCCACCTGGAGGGGGCGGTCATCCGCTCGAGGACGCAGGATCGGACAACGAGCGAACGCCCGTCGATGTTCCACGTACTTCGTGAACGTAAACGACGCCAACGAGCGCTGATACGCTTCATCGACACGGAGGACGGTAGTCGCCTCACCACGCAACAAGACATAAACACAGCGTTCTACGATCATTATTACCAGCTCTATTCCGCTCAGACCCCTGATCCGACAGCACTGGAGGACGTCTCACACACAATTTCCGACACCGTCACCCCGGCAATGGAAGCGGCCTTGATGGAAGAAATTACCGAAGAAGAAGTGATCGACGCCATTAGAAAAGAGGCTGTCAACAAGTCTCCGGATCCTGATAGCCTCCCCTTGCAATCTTACCGGACTTTTCAATATTTATTAGCCACCCGATGGACGGACATCTGTCGCGAGCTACTATCCCCGGCAGTGCCACTCCTTGCCGCCCTTGTGGAAGGGATGATTATTCCTATTCAAAAACCATCCGGTGGCTCACGACTGCAGGACTACCGCCCGTTGACGCTATTGAACTGCGAATTTAAGACCTTTTCTCGCCTGTTGGCGGCGCGGATACACCAGACCTTACGAAACGCTATCTCACCCGATCGAACGTCATTATGAGGCGACAATAATATTCAAACAGCACTCAGTGAATATCGTGACTTGATCTCACTGGCGAGAGCATGTCGTCTGAAGGGTGCACTGGCGGCAATCGATTTCAGCCAAGCTTTCGACCAAGTGGACCACGACTATTTGGAAGCGGTCCTCCAACGTAAGCGGTACCCACAGCCATTCGCCACTGTCGTCATGCGACTACTCCGTGGCGCGACATCCAAGGTGATCGTCAACGGCCGACCTACGCAGCCCCTCACAATTTCTCGATCGATACGCCAAGTCTGCCCTCTCTCCACTTTACTGTACGCTGTGGCTATGGAACCACTCCTATGCGACCTGCGCCAACGACTAACGGGTATGACGATACGAGGCCACATTTTCCGATGTAAAGCGTACGCTGACGACGTGGTGATTGTCATCCGCAACGGCGACGACACCGCTAGCGCAGTGAATTGGATAGCGACATATAGCATGGCCGCTGGTAGTCGTATCAACGTCGCAGAATCGGTAGTGATGAACATCGGGGTCGGATTGTCTGAGGACAGTGTCAACCCCTTACAGCTCAGACATACTTTGAAATGTCTCGGCATTGATTTTACAGACGATATACGACGAACTGCTGCTCACAACATTCGACGGCTTTTACGAAATGCCGCCTACGAGCCCTGGACGTCGTACAACGGGCCCAGTATGTTAACACACATTTAGCGTCCGCACATCGCCCAGATATTACCTACACCGGTGGTGTTAGCTCTCCGTATACTTGCGGCTTTTGGGTCCTTCGTGAGTTCAGGAACGCTTTTCAAGATAAAATATGAGAATCTCACCCTTCCCCCGGATCGGGGAGGGCTTGGCCTTTATCACGTTCATGACAGAGGGGTAGACCTATATGTGAGCACATTAGTCAAGCAATGGCACCGCCGTCCGGACAGTCTGACGGGTTTGTTAATAGAAGAACTAGCACCGCCCTCCCTGTTGCCACCTGTGCGGATACACCACGTCCCCTCCTCGCTCTTCTACATCGGTGTCTTTTACCTCGAACTCAGTTACGTTCGACTTGCATTACCAGCGACTCAACCGGCGACGGCAAAGACGGCTTACCGGGTCCTGCAACGTGGACGACCCGATAACGTCGTGGAGGGGAAGCACCCAAACGTCAACTGGCGAGTAGTATGGAGGACAATTCGCCACGTAACTCTGGACACTGACGTCTCAGCGATGTGGTATATCACTGTCAACAGTAAGCAGGTGACCAAATCAAGGCTACATGCGATCCATATGGTAGACTCACCCACGTGCACGATCTGTGGCGTTCAAGACAACGATGAACACCGTCTTAGCTGTGGCGAGTCTACGGCAGTGTGGCACTTAGCGAGGCAAATGTCAGCATACTACCTTCGAGTAACGCCGAATAATATCGACCCCAAGACTATCTTATTCCCACGCATAAAATCTGGCATAGTCATAACTGGAAAGCAAGTTAGAGAAGTAGGAAGAGAGAGAACTCATAGGGGAGAGTCAAAGTAACTGTATACCAGTGTGACAGCTAACCAAGGCTACATGAAGAGGGAATTCCAGTTTTATGAGAACATTACTGTAGAAATAGAACACCATGTAAGCTTTACCAGATTCGTGAGGCACAATAATTAACGAATGAAATGATTGGTTAATACAATGATACAAAACATGAGCCCACATTTGTTGCGTGCAACTGATTAATTGAAAAGGGAGAATTATTAAAATTTCTCATGTGAGTCTTCAAGTTTTTTCATCACTAATGAATAGACATATGCAACCAAAGACCTACAGGCCCTGTGCCTTGAGAATTTCAGACTTCTGTATAATATATCAACTATGGCTAGCACCTACCTGAAAACTGACTGGATGAACCTTTGGCAACATTACAGCTGTTTCTGCGCAACATGGTATACCATTAGCTACAGGTTTGCTAACCACAAAATAAGAAATTACCTAACGCAATAGCACTTCCGGGTCATCTTAAGGTACCACCTGGTGATACATGACGCATAAAAACGTAAACAGTGCTGCAGGGAGGGAAAAACTATTCTTTTAGTTACTAGTACAATTATCAATCTTACAAAATGTTTTTGTGAATGACGAACAAAGAGTCAGAGTCGCTTGGCTGAATACGAAAGTGTTGCATATATTACCTTCGTCACAGACATATTGGCGTTCATGGTTCTGTTTTTCAAAACTGATCTTACGGTACTCAGACTTTCCAGTTAGTCCAGCTGCAGATGATATAGATTTCAGTGGTATCCCTAATAGCCGTTTGCATGTTGTCTTCTTCTACAACTGCAAGACTTTTTATTATAGACACATATCTCTAAAAACAAAATGGTGTGTTTGAAAATATTGTGGACAGGTCACTATCTTTTAGTTTAGGGTTTACTCTGGAAAAGACTTTCAATTATTCACTGTCTATAGGTTTGCACATTCAAGTTGTACACCACTCATCCAAATATTTTAGGAAAACACCATGTTGTTTCAGGTCGAAAAATTGATTCGGAACGTGTCTGAGACACACACCGAGACTTGCTCATAGATGGTAATGAATATACCTTTTTTCTGATTCAGTTTTGTGACTCAATTTGCATCTAAACACACTACTCATAAAATTGTAGGATGTGAGGTCCGCCAGTTATGCAAAACATCGTTTTTCTCGGTGCTGGAACAGGTTTCAGTACCATTGTGCCATCATCAGTGGGTTTCCGTTTTATTTATTCTGTAATGTTAACACTTTTATTCAATGATTACAAAATTATGTGGATGTTTAGTTCAAACAATAGTTCGTTACCGTTTGTTAATACCTTAACAATTGGTGTTCTTAATTTTTCCAGATCACTTGTGTATTACTTACGACACGTTTGTCATCTGCAACCAAACGAGCAACCAAACAACGTTGATGAGAAATTATGCTGGGAGTTAACCTGTCATCTAGAACGTAATTTAGTTTGTCGCGACATTTCGTGCCTATATTAGTTGCTACTTAGTTTTTCATGTGGCAAGCCATTTTATTTTCCGCATCATGGTGAGGTGTCGTGATGCATACGTAAATATAAAACTATTTTCCACAAATAAAGTCGTAAAAGAACTTTTAACTTCACCAAAACACAGTGTGATAGTGATAGTTGTGTTTCCCAGCCCAGTCAGTGTTCATTTGTTCCCCGGAGATTTCAGGGCCAAATTTTAATTTTGTTTACATTTTAACTTTGTGTGTGTTTGTGTTTCCTGTACGCTTCTTAGCTGTTTGTGATGTCTTTGCAGACTGTTGTGTATCCATTTCTCCTGTGTGTGTGTGTGTGTGTGTGTGTGTGTGTGTGTGTGTATGTGTGTGTGTGTTTGTGTGTGGTTTTGTAAAATCATCAACGTCGTTTTGTTGCAGATGACAAGTTACTTTTGGTAAATAACTCACAAGTGATCCGGAAAAATATTGCACACCAAGTGTAAAAGTATTAACAAAAAGATATGAACTATTGTTTGAACTAAGCATATATATAATTTTGTAATGATTTAATAAAAATGTTCACATTACAGAATAAATAAAGCGGATATCAAATGATGATGGCACAGTATCGCTGCAACCTGTTTGGGTACTGAGAACAAACGGTGTTTTGCGGAACTAGCGGACCTCACATCCTACAATTTTAACTGCAAACACGGTCAACACAAGGAGTTGTAAATCCAAATGATGAATAACAGTACACATACATGGCATCTAGAAATTTCTACAAATCTAGATACAAAACGAGACGGATGTTAATATCTATTGCAAGTGACTACAATGGTGTTTGTAGAAGATTTATATTACTGCTACGTCGTGACTATAGCAGCAGCACTGCCATGGCGAATGGATATGCATACTTGCTGATGTGCGAGTCGAGTTAGCACCAAACCTACTTTTTTTTTTTTTGTCCAAGCATCAAATTGTATCCAAATTACATCTCGACAATGCGATATATTGTGTATTTCTTTCTGTTACTTTAGTTAAACATTAAGAATATCGTGAACTTATTACAGACTTAAATGACCACTTTGTTTGCAAAAAAATCGTCAGTCGCAAGATCATTCTTTGCTGGGCTATAGGCAGATTAATGGATAGCAGAGTCATATGATGGGCTACTGACATGTGACAAAATGCAAAATGATGTCCTGCTTAAAAAGAGAAATACGGAACGAACGTCTAAATAATAAACTCACGTGCCTTGCCTTCTCCTCCTAAAATAACACGGCATAACTAGTCTGTGTCGATGCTGCTGCACGTGCGGCTGCTCGACGACTGACGCTGCCTTACCAGAAACGTCACTTACATAGCTGCCAGTTATCACATCGCAACTTCCGGCCGCCAGCAGCGAGCCGAGTCCCTTATCTACTTCCGCTCTGGCGTTTTTAGCGCCCGGCGATAAGTAATACTAGTAGCTTCGCGCTAGAACGTCCAGTGGGCATCGCAAAGTACCTTAACGCCGCACATAATACACTAGCATATCGAAGATATATCATAGCAACTGGCAGAAAATGATTATTTATATATACACTCCTGGAAATTGAAATAAGAACACCGTGAATTCATTGTCCCAGGAAGGGGAAACTTTATTGACACATTCCTGGGGTCAGATACATCACATGATGACACTGACAGAACCACAGGCACATAGACACAGGCAACAGAGCATGCGCAATGTCGGCACTAGTACAGTGTATATCCACCTTTCGCAGCAATGCAGGCTGCTATTCTCCCATGGAGACGATCGTAGAGATGCTGGATGTAGTCCTGTGGAACGGCTTGCCATGCCATTTCCACCTGGCGCCTCAGTTGGACCAGCGTTCGTGCTGGACGTGCAGACCGCGTGAGACGACGCTTCATCCAGTCCCAAACATGCTCAATGGGGGACAGATCCGGAGATCTTGCTGGCCAGGGTAGTTGACTTACACCTTCTAGAGCACGTTGGGTGGCACGGGATACATGCGGACGTGAATTGTCCTGTTGGAACAGCAAGTTCCTTTGCCGGTCTAGGAATGGTAGAACGATGGGTTCGATGATGGTTTGGATGTACCGTGCACTATTCAGTGTCCCCTCGACGATCACCAGTGGTGTACGGCCAGTGTAGGAGATCGCTCCCCACACCATGATGCCGGGTGTTGGCCCTGTGTGCCTCGGTCGTATGCAGTCCTGATTGTGGCGCTCACCTGCACGGCGCCAAACACGCATACGACCATCATTGGCACCAAGGCAGAAGCGACTCTCATCGCTGAAGACGACACGTCTCCATTCGTCCCTCCATTCACGCCTGTCGCGACACCACTGGAGGCGGGCTGCACGATGTTGGGGCGTGAGCGGAAGACGGCCTAACGGTGTGCGGGACCGTAGCCCAGCTTCATGGAGACGGTTGCGAATGGTCCTCGCCGATACCCCAGGAGCAACAGTGTCCCTAATTTGCTGGGAAGTGGCGGTGCGGTCCCCTACGGCACTGCGTAGGATCCTACGGTCTTGGCGTGCATCCGTGCGTCGCTGCGGTCCGGTCCCAGGTCGACGGGCACGTGCACCTTCCGCCGACCACTGGCGACAACATCGATGTACTGTGGAGACCTCACGCCCCACGTGTTGAGCAATTCGGCGGTACGTCCACCCGGCCTCCCGCATGCCCACTATACGCCCTCGCTCAAAGTCCGTCAACTGCACATACGGTTCACGTCCACGCTGTCGCGGCATGCTACCAGTGTTAAAGACTGCGATGGAGCTCCGTATGCCCCGGCAAACTGGCTGACACTGATGGCGGCGGTGCACAAATGCTGCGCAGCTAGCGCCATTCGACGGCCAACACCGCGGTTCCTGGTGTGTCCGCTGTGCCGTGCGTGTGATCATTGCTTGTACAGCCCTCTCGCAGTGTCCGGAGCAAGTATGGTGGGTCTGACACACCGGTGTCAATGTGTTCTTTTTTCCATTTCCAGGAGTGTATAATCCAAGATGGGAGCACAGCTCCCCATATTGCCATGGTTTCCCCTTCTTAGATGTGAGTGTCTGTTGGTGAATCAGTATTACAATAAGGAGAAGGCGTTGCTGCCAGTTGCTTAGATATGCCAGTGTACTATGTGCGGCGATCTAGGGACTTTGCGATACCCACTGGGCATTCTAGCGTGACACCGAGTGGAATGTTCTCTAATGCGTCAGGCAGAGTATCGCATAGAGAAGTAAGATACGGGAGCGCTTTCAACTTGTCCAGCAGAACGTAAGGGCCCAAAAGTACTCGTCCCACGATTCCAGTACATGTGTTTATGTGAAAACGAGCCTCTAAGCCACATTCACGGCTTACATGCGGGTTTTGTTTTCATCTATAATGGCTGCTGACGAGGTAGAAAATACACTACTAGCCATTCAAATTGCTACACCATGAAGATGACGTGCTACAGACACGAAATTTAACTGACAGGAATAAGATGCTGTGATATGCAAATCATTAGCTTTCCCGAGCATTCACACAACGTTGGCGACGGTGGCGACACCTACGACGTGCCGACATGAGGAAAGTTTCCAACCGATTTCTCATTCACAAACAGCAGTTGACTGGCGTTGCCTGATGAAAAGTTGGTGTGATGCCTCATCCAAGCAGAAAAAACGCGTACCATCACGTTTCCGACTTTGCTAAAGGTGGGATTGTAACCTATCTCGATTGTGGCTTATCATACCGCGACATTGCTGCTAGCATTGGTCGAGATCCAATGACTGTTAGCAGAATACGGAATCGGTGGGTAATACGGTACGCCATGCCGTATCCCAACGGCCTCATATCACTAGAAGTCGAGATGACAGGCATCTTATCCGCATGGCTGTAACGGATTGTGTAGCCACGTCTCGATTTCTGAGTCAACAGATGGGGACGTTTGCAAGAAAACAACCATCTGCACGAACAGTTCAACGATGTTTGCAGCAGCATGGACTATGAGCTCGGAGACCATGGCTGCGGTTACCCTTGACGCTGCGTCACAGACAGGAGCGCCTGTGATGGCGTACTCAACGACGAACCTGGGTGCACGAATGGCAAAACGTAATTTTTTTGGATGAATCCAGGTTCTGTTTACAGCTTCATGATGATCGCATCCTTTTTTGGCGACATCGCGGTGAACGCACATTTGAAGCGTGTATTCCTCATCGCCATACTGGCGTATCACCAGGCGTGATGGTATGAGGTGCCACTAGTTACACGTCTCGGTCACCTCTTGTTCGCATTGACGGCACTTTGAACAGCAGACGTTACATTTCAGATGTGTTACGACCCGTGGCTCTACTCTTCATTCGATCCCTTCGAAACTTTACATTTCAGCAGGATAAGGCACGACCGCGTGTTGTAGGTCCTGTATGGGCTTTTCTGGATGCAGAAAATGTTCGACTGCTGCCCTGGCCAGAACATTCTCCAGATGTCTCACCAATTGAAAACGTCTGGTCAATGATGGCCGAGCAAGTGGCTGATCACAATACGCCAGTCACTACTCTTGATGAACTGTGGTATCGTGTTGAAGCTGCATGGGCAGCTGTACCTGTACACGTCATCCAAGCTGCGTATGACTCAATGCCCAGGCGTATCAAGGTCATTATTACGGCCAGAGGTGGTTGTTCTGGGTACTGATTTATTAGGATCTATGCGCCCAAATTGCGTGAAATGTAATCACACGTCAGTTCTAGTATAATATATTTGTCCAATGAATACCCGTTTATCATCTGCATTTCTTCATGGTGTAGCAATTTTAATGGCCAGTAGTGTATCTAAACGAGTGCAACTGGCTTCGTCAGTCCGTATCGCGTCAATTATAAAATGTTCGTTATCTTCCACTTGGTGCAAAAGCATTCACAAAACTGTACGCGTCGGATGCAGTCTTCTTACAGCTGGTGTTGAATTACCGTGTAATGATACGGAAAGAGTTCTTCTTCATACAACACTTCAACAGCCAGAGTCTGAGATATCTGAAACAGTTTTGCAATATCATGGGTACTTCGCCGAGGTGATTTGGTGAACTGTTTCAAGAACGACGTCCCCTGTTCGTGGTTAACATTTAGTCCTCAGACGACCAGTGTCCATTACTTGTGGACGAAGATTACGTTGCTCATAGGAGTTGCACCAGGCGATGAAAAGCATTCTTAACGGGATGGCGCCTTTGCGGGTACCATGCAGCGTACGCACGAGCAGCAACAGCTACTTGGTTGTCGGGTACACCTAGCACCAAATGAACATCGGCGTAGTCTTTTTTGCTTACCGCATCGGGAGGCCGCCCTACCTAAACTTGAGAGAATCAGTTATCGGTGCGCACCGAACGGTTAGTAGACACATGTATGCAATTCGAAGAATCCAAAGCAGCCTGACGATGATTCGAACGATAGCTCAAAGGTGGATGTGGGTTTGATGTTCCAGCAGTCTACCCAGCGAGCCGCGATGGCTGGTACCGTAATTTGGGATGATGCACGTCGCTGTGTACATTCTTATGCGCAGTACTATGTGACAGTGTTGCCAGCTCCACGTTTTCATATATTTGTTTTTAAAATGCACCCGATCTGATTGTGTTAAATACACTTTCGTCTTCAACTTAAATGAGAGATAGCGTGCCGACCTCCAAGTGCAGCATTTTTACTTCACCCAACATTATGTTGTTTGAGAAATGGTTCTTCGACCAGATGTCAGACGTCGTTGTGAAATCGCCTAAGTATTTAACGGGCGCAACGGACCAACACCTTCTGGTACGACGAACACACTCCTCATCTATGTTTCTTTCCTTTACTGTTATTTTAGTTTTCCAAAAAGGGTCGGGCTGGCAACTGGTGAAAACTGCTCTTCTGCCATAGATAATACAAATTGAAAACATGGTTTAAAATACATGAAAATAGATGACACTAAGAGATGATTTCTTAAAAAGATGCGTAATGGTGGACAATATGTACGTTTCTTATAGAGAAAAAGATGAAAATTTTAAAATTTTTTAAGAACACTGGTAGACAACATTGAAGGTTATCGAACACTTTCTAAATGTTTTCGTATTACGTTGAAAATAAGATTACCGATGATACTGTGGATTGTATTGTGTATTGATGATGCTGGTGATGCATATAAAATGATCAAGATTATGAAGAAGATGGAGTGATGAGTATGACGATGGGGCTCTGTGGTACCACAGGAAGCGACTGAAAATCAGCAAGGTGGAGGAAGTGGGAGGGAGCAAAGTAGAAGAAAGGTGAGATGCGGAACGTGGTTTGTAGGGTGGGAAAGACGGGTATATATCGTGACGGATTTCATCGTGGGAGTTGGTTGAAATTCCGTCCGGACAGGATGGATGAGGCATGAAGGTGCG
Organism: Schistocerca serialis cubense; assembly: GCF_023864345.2. NCBI lineage: Eukaryota > Metazoa > Arthropoda > Insecta > Orthoptera > Acrididae > Schistocerca > Schistocerca serialis. Next base: position 229,483,456 of record NC_064646.1, on the reverse strand, counting down.
TGGAAGGTGGCATATAGGTGCAGTGGCTCAGCCGCATACCTCGATTTGTGATTAATGGGTGGGAAAGTTGGGTGCTGGGACGCAATTTTGCTGTTAATGTAGCGGATCCGAACGTGTTCTAGGACAGGAAGGTGGGAAGTGGATGAGTTGGTACAGGACTGACAGCTACGCCAAATGTCGGACGATGAAGCAAGAGCCTGGGCGCACTCGAAATAGTGGTTGGTCATATTGTGCTCTGCCTTCGACCTACCCAACTCCCTCTGTCGTGAGCCGCATGACACACGCATCCGCGCTGACGTGACTATCCTTGCCTTCGTCGTCCGATTTACCGTAGCTCATCCCTTGTATGACCAACAGCTTCCCTTTCTGATCGATGAGACTTTCAGTTTTCCAGCTTTCGATCCCATGTTTTTCTTCGTTGGTATCCTGTGCCTCTCTTCATCAGATGTCGAACTATGAATTTTCACCTCATGCTTAACTACGCTGTCCCAGCACTAAGCAGTCGGCAAGAGGATTCTGGTATTTTAGTAGCCCACATTGTGCCCCACTGAGACAACGCTTGACCACTGCGGATTTCTGTGGCTGGCCCAGACGAGTGTGTCGAAGATGTTCACACAGCTACAAAGAACCTTATACCCAATAAGCCTTCAGAAAACAACATAGTCTGAGCCCAGAAGAGCTTTCGGTTCCATTGGTGAACAGAAGTTGCCATTAACTTTGTGTTTCTTAAATAACTTTTTCCGTTTTCGAAGCAATATTGCCTACAAAGTCCACGCTATGGCAATCTTATGTACGGTATCATTATTCAGAAGCTTGCGAACTGCTGTTTTGCCAATGCTAAGTAAACTCCTGTGATAAAAATTCATAAGGTCGACGTTTGTAGTTCTAGAAGGAGACTGAAAGTGAATGACACACATCTTAAGGGGGTAGGTCTATGCACTGCCCAAGACTTAAGGGTGCTCGTTTCCCGAAAATATTTAAGTCGCTGCAATCTTGCCATGTAGCACTAAACCTTTAAATTTACACATGGCTGTCAACGGAATTCAATTACAATTCGCATTCATACAGGCTCAGTCACACAGTTTTAAATTTACAGGCTTACAGGTGTTAGGCGGGACGCAGTTATGGATATTTAGGAACGTGTTAACGAGTTGCACTATCTACAGCATAGTATTACACTGGGGCGACAAGTCACTGAATAGCGGAATGCACGTATACAGATTGCTGTAGGATGGCGTACACAAGGTATAATGCGGCAGAGATTTGACGGAGTTGTCATTTTTACCTAGGTGCTTCATGTGAAATGGTTCCCAACACGACTACGGTCACAAGACGAGAATTCAAAGATTTCGAACGCGAAATGGTAGTTGGAGCTGGATGCGTGGGACATTCCATTTCGAAAATCGTTACGGAATTCAATATTCCGAGATCCATAGTGTCAAGTGTGAGTTGAGAATACCAAATGTCGGGCCTTAACACTCACTTCGGATAATGCAGTGCTCGATGGCTTTTACTTAACGACAGAGAGCACCAGTGTTTGTGTACAGTTGTCTGGGCTCACGGACAAGCAGCACTGCGTGGAATAACAGCAGAAATCGATGTGTGATGTACAACGTACGTATCAGTTAGGACTGTGCTGCGAAATTCAGCGTTAATGGGCTATGCCAGTGGTTCCCAACAGGTACTCCGCGGACCCCCAGGAGTCCGCGAGCTATGCCAGAGGGGTCCGCAAGATGCTATTAGAATAAGAAATATATTAAATATACTTCTTATCATAACAGATTTTTTTTTGTTTTGGCCGCTTCCTGCTAGAGCAGAGCTTCAGCAACGCTAACTTCTGCGTCTAGCGTCTTCCTAGGGCCAACGGACACTAGCACACTCTAGCGCAAAACTAGAATTAGATAGAGGCAAATAGTTCAGCTGTATGCTGTTAGACTGCGCGCGCTGCCTCTTTGCAGCTGACAACTAACAGTCACTTTACACAGAATCTCGCATTTCAGACGACAATTGGCCGTTGTTAATTTATTGCCAGTGCTTTCACAGACCGTTTTGTTTACATATTCGATATCTTGTATTAAGACAGTAGTGTTTGTAAAGCGTTGTTTCTGGCGGATGTTACAGTTCGCGTGGTTAAAAATGGATTGTTGGTTAGAAAGTGGTTCGCTGAAACGAGAAAGGCCTACAGATGAAGGGCATGATAATGCATTTGATGTTCAAGCAAGTAAGTCAGTGGCTGTCGAACCGAAGTTGACAGTGTCCATTGAACGTAAATCGTCGGCGTCCCTTGAACCTAACCCTTCCAAGATCAGTGTTAACCTTACTGAAAAAATTAGAAAATATAACTCTGATTACTTGGAAATCGGTTTTACGTTCATTGGAACTGAGCAACAGCCTAAACCTCAATGTGTAATTTGCTATGAAAGCCTTTCGAATGAATGTATAAAACTAGCAAAACTCCGGTACCATCATGAAACAAAGCACACAGAGTACAACAGTAAGTCATTAGATTTTTCAAAAATAAATTAGGAGAGTTGAAAATATCTCGTACAACAATTACCAAACACTGTGGTGCAAATGTAAATGAAAATGCAACCCTTGCGTCTTACGAGGTGGTTCAGATTGTTGCTAAGTGTGGAGAAAACAACACCATTGCTCAGGAACGTATACTTCCATCAGCATAAATACTTAGCAAGAGAATGTTAGGTGATGCAGCTGCTAAGGTAATAGGAACTGTCCCGCTCTCAAATAATATTGTACAAAGACGAATTACTGATATGGCAACTAACATCGAAGAAACATCGCTGGGTAGACTTTGCATGAGTGACATGTACGCTCTAAAATTGGATGAAAGCACAGACATATCCAAGAAAGCTATAATGTCGGTTTTCGCTTCGCGCGGTTCTTACGGGACCAAGTGTTCGAAGATCATGTTCTTCCATGCAAACTATTGCATACAATAGCAGACGATATTTTTAATGCATTAAGTAATTATCTCAATGAATGCGAAGTCACCTGGGGAAATGTGTAGGCTTGTCGACGGATGGAGGAAAGTCAATGGCTGGCAAAAAAGCAAAAAAAAAGAAAAAAAAAGGACTTCTAGCTCGTACCAAAGCAGTAGCCCCCGAGGTGAAAAGGACTCATTGTTGTATTCGTCGTGAAGCCTTAAAGCCTTATTAGCCAAAAGATTGACTGAACCTTTGCGAAAGATACTTAACGAAGCAGTTCAAATCATCAACTACATCATTAAAACCCGACATTTGCAATCCAGATCATTTTCTTTGTTGTGTAAAGAGATCGGCAGTGAGCATGAGCAACTTCTTATTCATACAGAAGTAAGATGGCTTCCTCGAGGTAAGATCTTGTCAAGATTTTTTGAACTTAGAGACGACGTTCGTATCTTCCTTCTTGACACAAAGTACGCGGATTTTCTCACTAACTACTCTTGGCATTGCTCAGTTGCGTACTTAGCTGATGTGCTTGAACACTTGAATGTGTTAAACTTGAGTTTACAAGGAAAAAATGTAGACATGTTCAAAGTTGAGGATAAGATTAGTGCTATGGTCAAAAAGTGTCAGATCTGGCCGTCAAGGATAGAAAACGAGTCACTAACTAACTTTTCTTCCTAAAGACAATTCTTGGAGTCATCAGAGGAGAGTTTGCGTCATCAGATCAAGATCAACGTAGCCGAGCATCGATGCAGCGTAGCCACCACTTTTAGAGAGTATTTCCCTGAACGTGACCCTGACGACAGACGGATTCGAATCCATTCAGCTGTGAACATATAGACAAAATCCAAGGCCTCACTGAAGAAGCGCAAGATCAACTTGTGGGTCTGTCCAGCTGTGGTACGACGATAAACATATTCATCGGTGATAAAATTACGAACTTCTGGGCATCACCACGCAAGGACTACAGGAAACTTGCAGATAAGTCAATGAAAAAGATCCTTCCATTTGCAACCACATATGGGTGTGAGCAAGCATTTTCTTCCATGTGTTTCATCAAAAACAAATATAGGAATCGGCTAGACATGTGGTCGGATTTCATAGTGAAAGTTTCAAATTATGAACTTAATATTTCAGAAATGATGGACTCAAAGGTCAGATTCAACTCATCTGATTAAGAACTGAAAATTACAACTGACTGTATACTGATGGAGTGCTCTGTTGTAACTATTTTTTCAAATAAACAATACATTCTAAGAAATTAGTGTTTTCTTACTTTTCACACGTGTCTGCTCAATTCTATCTCAAGCGTAGAACACCTGAAAGACTAATACACTCAGTTGTAAATTTTTCCTGTCATTTTTAGTTCATACTCAATTTTTACTTTTTTAAGGAGTTTGTTGTACTAAACACCCAAATTTGAAGACAAGGATTTTGAGCAATAATCGAAAATTTAATAATAACAGTGATGGCTAAATTGAAAAAGTTTTAAGCTCAACAATATTTTTTCGATAATGAATATGTCAACGTTTTTTCTAAGTACCAAAAATAGAAAACGCATAAAAAGACTCTTAATTTGTCTTGAAAGGAGGATATCAGATGAACATAAACAAAAGCAAAACGAGGATAATTGACTGGATGCTGAGGGAATTAGATTAGGAAATGAGACACTTAAAGTAGTAAAGCAGTTTTGCTATTTGAGGAGCAAAATAACTGATGATGGTCGAAGTAGAGAAGACACAAAATGTAGACTGGCAATGGCAAGGAAAGAGTTTCTGAAGTAGAGAAATTTGTTAGCATCGAGTATAGATTTAAGTGTCAGGAAGTCGTTTCTGAAAGTATTTCTATGGAGTGTAGCCATGTATGGAAGTGAAACATGGACAATAAATAGTTTGGACAGGGAGAGAATATAAGTTTTCCAAATGTGGTGCTACAGAAGAATGCTGAAGATTAGATGGGTAGATCACATAACTAATGAGGAGGTATTGAATAGAATTGGGGAGAAGAGGTGAATAGAATTGGGGAGGTGTTTGTGGCACAACGTGACGAGAAGAAGGGACCAGTTGGTAGGACATGTTCTGAGGCATCAAGGAATAACAAATTTAGCATTAGAGGGCAGCGTGGAGGGTAAAAATCGTAGAGGGAGACCAAGAGATGAATACACTAAGCAGATTCAGAAGGATGTAGGTTGCAGTAGGTACTGGGAGATGAAGAAACCTGCACAGGATAGGGTAGAATGGAGAGCTGCATCAAACCAATCTCAGGACTGAAGACCACAAACAACAGGTATTCGATACTGTGATATGACAAGGTACCAATCATGCTCGATGAGGGGGTCCTCGGGAAAATCTTGTTGGGAACCCCTGGGCTATGCCAACAGACAAGCAACGCGAGTGCCTTTCCAGACAGCACGGCACAGTCTCCAGCGCCTCTCCTTGGGTCGCGACCATACTGTTTTGATCTTAGACGCCTGTAAAACCGTGGGCAGGTCAGATGAGTCCCGATTCCAATTGGCATGAGCTGCTGGTATGGGTCGAGTGTGGCTTAGACCCCACGAAGCGGTGGACCCTAGTCGTCAACATGGAGCTGTACAAGCTGGTGGTAGCTCCATAATAATGTAGGCTGTGTTCACGTGAAATAAACTGGGTCCTCTAGTCCAACTGAATATTGGGCTACTTGAGGTAATCTGCAGCCATTCAGGACTTCATGTTCCCAAAGAACGATGGAATATTTGTGGATTACAGTGCGCCGTGTCAACCGTCCACAATTGTTCGCATTGGTCTGAAGAACATTCTGGGCAGTTCCAGCGAATGATTTGGCTATCCAGATCGGCCGATATGAATCCCGTTGATCATTAATGGGGCATAATCGAGATGTCAAATCGTGCATAAAATCTTACGCCGGTGACACTTTCATAATTATGGACGGCTGTGGAAGTAGCAAGGCTCGATATTTCTGCAGAGAACTTCAAACGAGTTATTTGAAACTTCCTGGAAGATTAAAACTGTTTCAAATCAGCGCTCACTCCGCTGCGGAGTGAAAATCTCACTCAGGAAACATCCCCCAGGCTGTGGTTAAGCTATGTCTCAGCAATATTCTATATTCCAGTAGTGCTAGTCCTGCAAGTTTCACGGGACAACATCTGTGAAATTTGGAAGGTAGGAGACGATGTACTGGTGGAAGAAAAATTGTGAGTTGTTGAGTATATGACACGTTGAGGTGCTGCACTACGCCGGGAAAAAGGGGGTACTACGCGATATTAAGAGGAATTACTGACTTTCATCACATCAGTGTATGTTGTCAATTCTGCCTGAATGTGCGGTATAGGGATACCACAATCACAGGAAGGTTCATGGGGTTGTTAAGTCGTAGGAATTAATAATACCATTAGTCTGGATGTATTATCTAAGCTGTGTCTAACTGTGCACGACCGCCCAAAATAGTTCTGGACTGCAATACCTACACTAGTCCTTAGAAACAATTAAGAAAGTACACGACGATATTTGATGGAAAAACTATTAGTGTGAGGGATTATGAAGTACATATCACGCTGAAGCCTACAGCAGTACCCAAGGTTCGCAATGGGTGTATATGCCTTTATCTTTGAGAGATGAACTTTACTTGGAATTACAATGTGGCAGGGAAAAGCATTCCTGATAATCTGTAGAAGTTTTACACCCACAATTAACGCACAAATGATTGTGGATACGTATCTAGTCCGCAAAGAGGAGAATATTATTGCCGCGTTGCCCGGAAGTATAAATTTTTCCACATATAAACTAAAAAAAGCTTACCCACAATTACCATTAGACGAAAAGTCGCAACATGTTTTCGCGATTAATACTCCCTTTGGATTTTTCTGGTATAAAAGTTCGCATTTTCTCTAGCATTCAAGTACCCAGTCATTTTCCAGCAATATCTAGAACTGTTATCTAGTGGCGTTCAGGCAACTGCCAATTGTCTTGGTCTTATCATCGTCATGGGCGAAGACACGATTGATTTTTCAGGGAGTTTTGGAGCACAGGTTCCAGCATTAGAATGAGCTAATATTATGTGCAACATGTAAAAGTGAGACTTCCTCGTTAGCGTTAGCGTATACTACCACACTTTAGGTTTTCTGGGACACATATAAATTATTGATGGTATAAGATCTTAAGATATTTAGGCCATTCAGAAGCTCCTTCCTTCCACTGACACGAAGCAGCTGAAACCCATTCTGGGTCAGCTCAGCTGTTACAGTAGTCTTATTCCGAAAGTTACGGCCGTTTCTGATCCATACACTACATTTTACGAAAAATCTTGATATCACTCGTTTACCAAATGTCAATGTGGATTTCAAAAGCTTAGTCTTGTGCTCACTAAAACCACTTAATTAACTACAATTGCAAGAACCTCCTTATTGTGACTTCTGATGTTGCAGACAATGAGCTTAAAGTTGTAATTTCGCACAAAGTAAGTAGTGTGGAACGGCGCATCAGAATCAGTGTGGTGCCAACAAACTATTTCCAAATAAAACAAAAATAGAGTCGTTGGCACTTGTTTTTTCTCTCAATACGGTTCATGATTTCGTATGTGGGCAAAGATTTCTCCTGTTAACGAACCACAAGCCTTTGCTCCCCATCTTCAATGCCGGCAATGGCATTCCACAGATAATCCTAACGCTTCTTCAATGGTGGGCTGTATTCTTATGTGTGTATAGCAACGAGATATTGTACCATATCACCACGCCTCATCCTACTCCTGCACACTTTTCTGCCTTCCGGCAGAGCAGGACGCCTCATTCAATGCTACAAACGAATTATGCATCTGCACAGACACTGATACGAAAGTAACAGTGGAACGTTTTCTTTTAGTGCTACTTCCATTGCTGATCTGTTCCCCCAGCGACCCTGTTCAGCAGGATATCAAATTTCACGCCGAAACACAGTGTCAGTTAGATAAGAAGATACTTGGTAACCCATGGATAATTCATATTAACACACAAGGTATGAAGTAACAATTTTTAAGGTGTTTCTCCACTTACTCGATGAGAATGGGGAAACTAGAGTCGTCCTTCCTAGGGCCCTCTTGCAACGTGTGCTGCATTTATTATACCAGAGTTCTTGGGGGCGTCGTTCTCACCAAACGGATTGCCCGTGAATATCTTTTTTGGGCTGAAAGTGACAAAGATATGGAGCCCAGCCTTACTAACTTTGCACTCTACCAATGCCACCAAGCACATCGCCTAAGAAGTATTATCCATTTCCCCGCTTAACGTTGGGCAATGGTTGACATTGATTTTGCAGGGTCGTTATTGGAGTGCAGGTAGGGTAGGGGGGGGGGGGGGGGTGAAAGGGATGGACTCAGTGCTCTTTGTCGTGAATGCTTGGTAAGATTCCATTACCTCCTGAAAAACGATTCAAGCGTTATCAGGAATGATATCTACCAACTGGTTCCTGATAACGGTACCCAACTCTCGTCTGTGGAGTTTGCAGACATACTACGAGGCAAACGCATCACACACATTCGATCGGTACCATTTCACCCAGAATCCAATTCTCTGCTGTCAAGTTTGTGAGGACATGACGCGAAATAATCAGTTGCTTAATCAACACAATCTAGATTGTACCTTAACTGAATTTTTATCCTCATATCGCAGCACACTTCAAGACTATCGATTTCTAGCGGAGAGGTTACATCGTCGACGACAAAGGACCCTTCCGTCTATTGTCAAAATATTTGACTGTAGTGGTCGTGCAGACACAAATTCGGGTGGTATGACCAGGTGTTTGCTTCCATATTTCTACGGGGCAAGTGACTGTGGTTGCAATCATGCATGACCAAGCTCTTGGGTCGCTCCATATTTGAGAATCAAACGGCACAAAAGACTTGTTCCGTCCACGACAGGGAGTGTTCTATACCGAAGAGAATGCTCCCACGTTATCTTCTTCAGGACAACTCCATTCGGCTCTCTCTCCTGATCAACCGCACCTCATGCAGCAATAGACTCTCTTATCTCAGGAACATGTCTCTATACACAGGCCTGAGCGTTTCAACATCGTCTCAATGGAGGTCGATGTCGTCAACCCCAAGGCGATGATTGCCACCGACACTCCTTCCGAAGTGATACCCACAACATCGACGTTGCTCCACCATCCCTCCCCTAGGAGGGGGAAGATTTCTGTGCACGAGGAACACTGCGAGCTCCTCTAGTAGTCATGCCTCTAGAGTTGCCTCCACTGCAGACATAGAGACGTTAACAGAGTATCCACAAGTTACTCAAGGTCAAGCTCATGGATGGTGCTACTCCGACAGATTTCTCCAATATGACTGCTCTACTTTCAACACAAATCGTGTGCACTGAACTAGAGCGTGACAGTTTGCTTCTGTTCATCGGGTAGTTTAAAGGCTTCGAAAGGGAGATGTCTTCGTGACGCTTTCGAGTTGTCTGTAAGTTGTCTATGAGATTTCTGTTAGTTGTTTGCGAGTTATTAGGCAGCTGTATACAAGTGTCACCGAGAGTTCTATTGTGATACACAAATGTTCACTTCCTGGACGAGTACCTGCAAGCCAGCAACCCCCGAACGGATTTATAATCTGGGACGGATAAATAATATTATTCAGAACTTTGTGACTAAATGACCTTTAGTTGGCTTGTGCCTTTTACATTAAAAATCTTCATATGATTCAGAACAGTAAGTGTAATAAATGTGGAGTTCTGATTAAGTGTGTCTCTCCGTAATTGTGTAGCCACAAAGATAAACTGAGACACAACATAGTGTGCACTACAGCACACTATGTAAATGGGGAAGTTAGATCCAAAAGCGCTATCAGACGCGCTGCAAGGTGTCAGGGATTTCCTGAAGTTGACTCCACTGTAGGAGTGTCTTATTAATAAAGAACAGCTGTATAAAAGCTTTATGCATAATGCGGCATTTTCCACGCATCTCAGTGTTTATGGTCTGATATTTCTTGATCTATCTGTCGTACAATGATATAATTGTGTATATACATTGAGCAGCATATGTTAATACAGTCTGCGAAATATGTTCAAAGTATAATTCATAGCAAAGAAATAATAAGTATGAAAGTCAAGAATCCCGTTAGTAGTGAAAACTGACATGAGTGAAAGCGTACGAGGTCCACATGTGCGATCCCTTTAAATGTTCCAATATGTCATTAATGTTTTCCAGATAAAGTTTACATTTAAAATCTTCATGTTCTTTTAGAATTTGGATCGCCTCTTATAAGCATACATGCATACTAATGTATCTACCGTTCTTCAAGCATGTACATAGTAAGTCCTTTTGATATTCTGTGTCATATTTATAATGCAGTTTCAATTTCCTCAGCTAAGTTGTACTGGCTTTTTAGACGCAGATAGTAGCTAGATTGATTACTAACGCGATTTCTGGTGTGTTATTTGAATCTGATACTAAAATATCGTCCTGTTTCGCCGATATAGAAATCATTACATTGGTCAGAAGTGATTTTGTGTATTCCCAGATCAATATATTCTGGGACTTCGGTATTGTCTGAGTGCAGTTTTGCTGCGGGATTGCTGTTGGTGCTGAAGGCTAGTTGGATGTACATAATTTTGAATAGTGCATTTACCTTGTTTGGCGTTCATCCTAGATAAATTCTAGGTACGTGCATTACAGCTGGATTAAGTTTTGTCCACTTAGATGCTGTTGTCTATTAGGTTGTGTTTGGGTTTCGTGTGCTTTTTGTGCAATTTTTTTACTACGATGAGTCAAATTCATATTTATGATCAACGAACAGAATATTTTTAGTTTCTTTTTAGTTGCTGCTTTTTATGGTGGTAAATTAATTAATATATTGATCGCTGGGTGGAACTATGCATGCTTTTGTGGTTTCAGTTGACAGTAACTGGCTTTTATAACGTTATCTGTAATGGTAATATTTCTGGAAATGTCAAATGTGTGGAGGTTGTTGTTTCTGATAATGTTTAGGTCAATAAAGTTTTCTGAACTACTTGTTTCTATTTCCACAGTAAAGCTGATTTTGGACTGTAGGTTGTTTGGTATTTGGTACATTTCTTGGAATATTTTATCATTTCCACCAATTAGCATTACTTATTTATCATAGTAAATAATTATGTTAATTATTGGTAACTGAGAGTTATAAAACGTTTTGCAGTTTTTTTCAGGAAATTTTCAGCTGCTGTGGTAGCTACACATTTTCTCGTAGCTACTCTATCTGCTTGGGTGTACATTTTGTAATTGAGTTCAAAATAATTACGAGCTAATTAAATTTTTAGAAAGTCTATAATTTCCTGAGTTTCTTTTGAAGATGTGTTTCTGTATTATAAAAGATTGAGCTACATAATCGTTTTAGTTACTTTTACTGGTATATTTGTATGTATGTTTGATATATCAAAAGAAATAAATATGTCTTTATATGGGATCTGTACGTATTTTATTCGTTTTGCTAAACTATGTGAGATATTCATTCTGTATTTCTTTATGTAAGTATACAGCTGTGATAGTATTTTGCTTAGTTTCTTATAGATGAGGTATGTTGGATTATTGCTACTGTTCAATATGGGGCAATGCGCTCTACCAAAAGTTTATGACCTTTTAATTCTAAAGGCCTATGTATTTTTGAATGAGCACATAATGATGGCATGGCTTGATTTATTATAACACATGTTGTATGTTAACAGTCTGTTAGTACCCATTAAAATTTTCAATACTTTTCCCCAGTTTATACTGCATATTTATTTGTTGGATTATTTGGTAGTTCATCAACATTGTGACTCCTTTTAATAGTGCTATTTGCATTGTTTAGTTTGAATGCTATTGCATCGTTGCAAGTAATTTTTGATATGTACTTTCGAGATTTGTGTATTCCACCTTTGGTTGTTTATTATGTATTAACTTATTACGTGATTACCTGTCCATGGTGTTTGTAACTCTAACTGTTAATTCATTTTGTTTTTTCATTACTGGGTTTGCCATATCAAATGCAACATTTGTTGTAGCTATTAGATGATTTATAGAAGTTTTTTACAATTTTGCTTCTGTATTTCATTACAAATCTTTGGTAAGTAGATTTGATTCATCATACTTGTTAGAGTTTTGTATCTGTGTGTTAAACTGAAATTGATATTGATGATTTTGTGTAGATTTCCCTCTTCAGTGTTTTGTATGCTATGGTTATATCATCTATTGTGTCGATGCAATCTACAGGCGACTGGAGAAAGTTCAGCAGAGTCGCTGGTGAACTAAGAGCTCTTCAGAATCCACCACAATGATTCTTAGCCAGTTTTAATATATGTTAGCCTCAACAAACGCAATTCATCTTTCATGATGTTAATGCAATTTAACTAAAGGATAAACATAGACTTTAATAATTAACTAAATTTTAAATAATCTGTTGTCATGAAATTAATAGACATTGAAACAAATAACAAGGCTTCTTTAAAAAAATTATTGTAATGAGTTAGATTATTAAATTTGTATATATTTCGAATTTTGCTACTAGTATGCGATATGTTTATTTGGCATGTATGTATTTGTTAATGTAATCAAATGTCAGTGGGGTTACGCTGTTACTGAATCATAAGTGCGCAATGTGCATATTGTGGTTTGTCCTTTAATTCTTGATTTATCCACTTTCTTGCTCTGTAGTTCTATTTTGTATTTTTGGGCTGGATTTTGCTGTTTCTTGAACGCAGACATATGACAAAATAATTTTGTGTTATAGACTTCGTTTGTTGTTACTTATGGCCTCATTTAAATTTAGTAATTTAATTTTTAGGAAAATTTGAGAAAATTTTTTGGAGTAAAAAGGGATGACATTAGCGGAGAGTGGCGAAATACTGCATAACTATGAGATTCAAGAACTCTATTCAAGCCCTGACATGATCATTATTATTAAATCATGTAGGCTGCGATGGGCGGGTCACGTAGCTCGAATGGATGAGGGCAGGGCAGTGTGCGGAGTACTGGTAGGGAACTTATAAGGAAAACGTCCTGTAGGGAGACCGAGGCGTAGATGGGAGGACAATGTGATGGTTGATTAGAGGAGCCTAGGTATTGAAGGTGAATGGAAGGAAATAGCCCAAGACAGGGACAGATGGCGAAAGTACGTTGCTGCGGTAATGGACTCTCGAGTCCGGTATGACCAGTGAGTGTGAGCAATTTTTAGTGTAGATATCGCAGAACGTTCCCCATTATTTCATACGACGATATGATTAATATTTTTCGTTCGATTGAGCCCGTAGTACAGTACAAGTCATAAAATGATAATCTGAAAAGGAAGCGTCGAGACTAGCTGCAGTTAGTTCAATATTTTGTTATGACAGCTGTTTAGGCTTTCTTGATGTTCTCAAATAACCTGGGAATACAACATGCTTAGACAATCTACATATATGATCGTTGTCCATGTGAATAGTTATACAATGAAATTATACATTGGTACTTACCAATAGTATCAATTGTCGTCTATATTGCCTCTATAGTAAACTATCATTGTCTAATTCCAGCAATTCCGTGATATGCATTTATTACAAACGCATAGAATATGTTTTGACTCTTATTTCACAGTTCGGTTTCATGTAAATGACAGTGAATTTACATTGATACTGTATGTTTACAAAGTATATGCTGTACGTTTATAAATTATAATTACATAAGCAACGATAATGTTCTGTTTCACTGGCGGAATTTTGCTATGCACTATGTCTTTGATTTGAGTACTGTTTTTTGTCCACATATACTATCCCTTGTCGTATTATAGTATGTCAATAAAGTTTTCCAGTTAACATTAGCGTAGTCAGAGGGAGACTTTTGGAGATTCAAACTCCTCCCAAAGTTTTCATAAAGCTGAAGAAAATAAGAGAGAGAGAGAGAGAGAGAAATGACCGGAAAATCGACTGCAATGTAATCTTTACTTCGAAATTACGTCGTTTCCAAACCGTGAGTACTGACAGCATGGCATAGTGCGAGAGGAAAGTACAGCGACGATTAGCCAGTGGCGGAGAGAATAATGTGCATCAGTGTGTAGACTGAACCTCATTGGAATGAGATTTGTCTGAAATCCTGGACGGTCCATGTAGTTCCGTCTCTGATGAGGGCTACCCCAGTTGCACACAGGTGCGACGGTTGGTCGCAGTGAGAAGACAATCAGCAGCAACTTCGCACGGCAGCAGCTTGGAACTACCGTCGTCATCGCACTTCTGGAATCTACCGTAGCTCTTGTTATTATCGTGGTGAGTATTTTTTAAAATGTTTATATTAAGTAACGTCATGGAGGAGAGGAGAACGGCTAGTGCGTACAATACGATAATAGCTCTTTTTTTTTTCTTTACATCAGTATTTCTGCACTTACGCGATATGTGAAATATCTGAGAATTGACCTGCCTGACGCAAGATTCCTCGAACAAATAGCTGTAGAGCATCAAAGTCAGTTTTCAAGAATCGAATGAAGTGACGAAAAACCGAGTAAATAAATAAATATCATCACTTAACAGTTTGATAGCAATCGTACGCGTCAAGATAATACACTAGTGGGCAAACTTGTACCATACGTAGAAGAAAGTGCTACTGTATTGTAAAGAATGTACCAGAAAGAAATACGCAAGATGACGAACAGAAATGACACTTTTATTCAAAGAAAGTAATTACGCTGAAGTCATTGCGATTCATGATGGTTCCCTGGATGTTGTGAAAGAGAACTCATGGATTTACGTCTGTCAGGCTATTTCCATATCGGCCAAACAGGGCAAAGTTTCAGTATCAGTTTCAAGAACACACAAAAAACAGCGACAGTAATCAGTCCAGTGTTTTTTTACATCTAAAAAGCTGATACCATACAGGTGAGAAAATGGAAACTCCATTACAAATACTACAGAGAATACCGAAAGAACTCGATATGAACCGTGATATATTTTCAAAGAATATCCTTAGGAATTTATTTTATTTACTAGCGATTCTTCAAGAACATTAACACATTTAATCACACTATGTTAGCATGGCAGTAGTTGCCAGGGAGTAACTGATGAAATCATAACCAAATTCCTTTTAACAAATGGGAATTTTATTCACTTTCATAGTGCCTAAAAGAATTTTTAAAAAGAAACTGATTTAAAATTATAATCAGAAAGCAACCTCTAAATATCAAAGTTACAATTTATTCAGAGGCAGAAAGAAACAAGTTTTGAATGTATTAGCTTTCGGGCAGAGAACCTTACCGCTCCCTTTCGACACGGCCGTAGTTACGACCGCTAACAACAGCCTCTAAATGAATACACTGGTACAAATCTGCAACACAACAAATAACTTTGAACTAAGAGTTCTAACAATTTACACAAGCACACAAACTCCCCCCCCCCCATAGGAGGGATGGAAATGGTACATAACACTGTTGTTGTTGTGGTCTTCAGTCCTGAGACTGGTTTGATGCAGCTCTCCATGCTACTCTATCCTGTGCAAGCTTTTTCATCTCCCAGTACCTACTGCAACCTACATCCTTCTGAATCTGCTTAGTGTATTCATCTCTTGGTCTCCCTCTACGATTTTTACCCTCCACGCTGCCCTCCAATACTAAATTGGTGATCCCTTGATGCCTCAGAACATGTCCTACCAACCGATCACTTCTTCTGGTCAAGTTGTGCCACAAACTTCTCTTCTCCCCAATCCTATTCAATACTTCCTCATTAGTTATGTGATCTGCCCATCTAATCTTCAGCATTCTTCTGTAGCACCACATTTCGAAAGCTTCTATTCTCTTCTTGTCCAAACTATTTGTCGTCCATGTTTCACTTCCATACATGGCTACACTCCATACGAATACTTTCAGAAATGACTTCCTGACACTTAAATCTATACTGGATGTTAACAAATTTCTCTTCTTCAGAAACGCTTTCCTTGCCATTGCCAGCCTACATTTTATATCCTCTCTACTTCGACCATCATCAGTTATTTTGCTCCACAAATAGCAAAACTCCTTTACTACTTTAATTGCCTCATTTCCTAATCTAATTCCCTCAGCATCACCCGACTTAATTAGACTACATTCCATTATCCTTGTTTTGCTTTTGTTGATGTTCATCTTATATCCTCCTTTCAACATAACACTAACAATTAATATATTAACCTTTCCACCGAAGGTGCAACTTCATTTTAACTTCTAAGGAAAGACTTACGATGAAATGGTGGCCACTTTATGTACTAAAATGATCATTTAAATAAAAGCCCATGAAATGAAATCTTACATAATATTCTACAAGGTTGGCCAAACAATAGTTAACATGCTCTAAAGTACACAGATACTGCCTCTCAAGATCATAGGCAAGTTTCCAAAGATCAAAATATATTTCAGGTATTAGGCCGATACACTCCAAGCAATAAATTCGTTAACACACCAAATCCGACAAACATGAAAGATGCAGTTACTAACGTACGGTAGATTGATAGGGAGATTACCGAACAACCCGAACCTCAGGTTGCTCTAACACGCCCCTACTCCACAAGGGAAAAATGGACCACCCAGTTTATAAACAACCACCTTTCCGCGGGTTGGCATACGGAGAAGAATGGTGGGACGAACCCAAAGCAAAATGGCCGGTGACATCACCAAGAAAACAAGTAGAATTCAACAAGAGTAAATCAAACAACTTGTCACCAATCACTTAATCTCTAGTAAACTGCGATTTCTCGAGAAGACCTGGCGCAGCACCCCTAAATCGCTCTCCCGAACCGTCAGCTGCCGGCCGCTTCAACGAACGCAGGAAGGCGCGCTGATCTCCCGTCTCACGGCGTCGCAGCTCGCACCGGCCAGGCTGATGTCATGGGTTGACTCCTGTTGCTCTAGTGTCGACCGCGAAGTCACTACCCCTCGCTAAACGCCGCGGCCCACTGGACTCACGTGGCGACCTCACATGCGCCGACGCTCAAGACGACCAAGTCATCTTGTGTCTCAGTGCCCGACCGACCAACCGATCGATCCAACCGCCAATGACCATTGCCTGAGCAAACTCGAGCAGAGTGGCGGCCTAACGCGCAGACTCAGATGCAGGAACTAAGCCCCGACCGGGCGACCACTCGCTGAGTTCTCTTACTTGCGGACTGGAAAGGCTCGCGTTTGCCGGCTTTAAAGGTTGATCCGAACGACAGGCAGACACTAACTGCCTAACCAATGCGGACGAGAGACTGACCCAGACTCAGACTGACCGACTGGCGAGCTCATAGCGCCCCTTAAATGCGCGTGAGCAGGCAACCTTAACACTTTCCCACCAGAGGGAGACACCAAAGCTGCGATTGCCACAGCGGCGCCACCGCCAGAAACGGAGGGTGACTGCTTCACACTACATGCTGCGGCGCGCTCTTCAATACAGCAATTTTTACCACGGCTCAATGAACATACATGAAGAACTGAGTATATATACATATACACGAGAGAGTGTCCACATGAAATGCTAAACGAACACAGAGACTTCAAACATGAATGATATACTTTATTGACATACTGGCCCATGAAAAGGTATGTTACGTGTAGACAAATAGAACACACTCAGACTAAAGAAATAGATCACAACCAAATTCGATCAGTTAAATATAAGTTTTTCGTTGCTCCGCTAATTACACTTTGTTCATAGTAAGTGTACTTCCAAATAAATGTCAAATCATACTTTACAGTAAACAAAATATCATAGTAGTTTAGATTCGTACCTTAAATCGAAGATAGAACCTTAGGTAACGTCTGTGATAAACGACAGCCCGAGATATCTCTCCCCGGAGACTCCAGCACCAAATTGACACAAAGGGAACAGCCCTCTTGAACGCTCGTTTATACAGAACAGGATCAGAACTGAGTACAGGGCAGTCATTGAGAACGGTAAACAGCTCGCAGCCCATCATCGTATGCCCAGTATTGAGCAGGAAATTTCATCCAATCGAAGATGTCTGAAGCACCGGGTATTTGACGTACAGAGTAATTAATGACTGCCAGTAGGTGAATGATGTCTCCGATTTGACCGCAAAAGTCGATTATGTAAGCCACTCATTGAATAGTTAGTCTTCGGACGTAAGTGATACCAGCAAATTAATATTGTACTATATACGTCGATTATAATAATATCAATAAATGTGGCAGAATTTGCATTTACAAGTAAATACGTCAAAAAATATTTTCAGAGCAACGAAGAACTGTAATAAAGCACTCCAAACACGTTTACCATTCAGAAAAACGTCCTGCAATTATGACAAATTCCAGTAAGCGGGAATATTATACAGCGCAGCGAAGTCTCGCTAATCCGAACCCAGGTGATCCGTAATTTCGGTTAATCAGAAAATGGAAAATGTTAGTTTAAGGGTGGAAAACTGTCCAGTAAAGAGCTGTACATAGACACTATTTTTATTTACACAGTACAGTAAACATGTATTAGAAATCAATATGTCGAAAATCCGCCTCAGTTACGAAATGTTTCTGGTCTTTACCCAGGTTTCAGCTAGAGTAATCTAGCCTTCTTCACAAACATAAAAGAAACTAATACATGCCAGATTAAGGCAGAAGAATGTTGAAGATTAGATGGATAGATAGTAAGGTGTCAGGCAAATCCAACACCTTACATGAAAACCCTGGAAAGATAAGCAAATCCAGTAGTATGTCACATAGCTCCGAATAAATCGTGACATTAAATTAACAAAAGTAATACGTGAAACGAGTGAGCAAATGGAATACCACAGACTAACACAAGAATGCCTAAATGCATGTCATACCTTCCCAACGTGAGACAGACGCAGTTCCGAGGGGAGAAACGAGAACAGAAGCCGAGAGCAGAACCTTGTTAAGCTGGAAGGCCCTACAATAAGGGACGGAAACCCACGTCGCCAACTAACCACTAGGACCACCCCCCAGCCCATGTTACAGGCTAGAGCCATCCAGAAGAACCGTATAGATCATACGATAACACTAAAAGGACCACAACAGCTGCAAGTTTTAGCGTGAGACTTTTTCGCATCTCTGTTACGTTGCAAACTTTAAAAACATTGCCCCACCACGAAAAGTATAATGTTTCTCATTGGATGGACGGAATTTTTGTAGGTGGAGCTTAAGGTTAACATTGAGACCCTGATTGGTCAGATGAAAACACAGCCAGATAGTTTTTTTTAAAACCAACTTCGGTAAATTGTAGTAAGGAGAAGTTAGGGGAGAGTTGCTTCCGAGATGGCGAGGTGAGTGGAGCTGTGCTGACCGCCGCCCCCTGACGAACACCGACAAGGTAATGAACGCACGCGATGCCGCATATCAGCGCATAAAGCTTCACTCAGAACTGCAGAAGTCTCATCTGTTACACCCCCTTTTTGCGTAATACTTGTGTTGATCGTCAATTAAAACTCATGGTGTTCACATTTGCCACTTGAAGGAAAATTCTGAAATGCGATGATTTTTCTGTTATATAGTTATTGAGAAGCCACATCAGCCACTGTAATTTACGACAAGTTATATAACTAATTAAAGATAATTGAGGGTCACTGTAGACCATTTTGATACTTTTCTCTTTCGTGAAACTTAATTTAAACCTAGATTATAGATGTGATACGGCATAGGTCATCCTTCGATCCATTGTATAACTTGGAAACCCATTCAGGGAATATTCGTTCACATTTTTGTTGAACGCAGTTGGTTTTTACCATCCTGCATTAAAACGTTTCCTTTTATCAATAGTGCAATTTATAAACAATGTTTTGTGAGCAGAATAAAATTTCCAATGGTAAACTTAACTGCTTTTTCGACGTTATTTTTACCAGCTAACTAAAAATAGGAAAGCCTTGAACCCCTTCCACTAAATTTAGGTAGTATTATGATTCTTTTACAGGGAGTGCAGTGGAGCTGACGCTGAAATCATTAAGTATTTGGTTATATCATCGCAAGTCTCACTGAACTCTTCTGAACTCTACATGCCATGTGTGGTCTGGTGTCTCCTTACCAGCAACAGGTCCCAGGTTCAAACTAGTCAACTCCCTAAAAAACACGCTCAGAGCGTCGTTGCGTGAAAGTGATAGGGAGACACAATATAGAACAAACAGACACCATGCAGAATGTTAGAGAATGGCGACCCTGCCAGGATGGTAAAGTACCATGATTGAAGGTTGGCCATATACCTAACTAGGTCAGAAAAATATTCTGTTATAAAATTTTCGTAATAAAAAAAAAAATTTTTTTTGAAAGGCATAAATAGTTGAAAACAGTAGCTGCAGCGATAGATAGTGAGACATTCTAGCAGAGACAATAGCATAATTAAGTTATGAATTTTAAAAATTGTTAGAATTAAGTTTTCTCTTCAATGCAAGCGCATAGGTGGCGGATACATCGTTGACAAGTTGGTTCTGACCCAACAAGTAAGTGAATGGATTGTCAGTTTTGGGTATAATAAGTGTCAAGCCGTCTGAACAAAAAGTTTATGAAATGCGTGAGATCGTATGAGCGCATGTTGACTCGAAGTAGGTCGTGTGAATTGCTTTTAAAACAGAAAATAAGAGATTCGGAAAGATTAGCAATGGCAGATCGAGACCTTGAGGTAGAGACCCAGCATGAAAATGGACAGAGAATAGAGGACAGTACAACAGACGACGCAGTATCGCGAGAAATAGGACACATAACGCACTATAACGAGGATTATGAACGTCAAGGCATAGAAAACATAAGTCAGCATACGACAGAGGAGCAGGGAAGTAGAGAGACAGTCGATGAGGATTCTAACTTGCGTCTTGAATACGTAGAACCCATAGGACAAGTAATCAGAGTACAAGCAATGCGAGCAGAAACGTGTCACAGCACAGTTCAATGCAATCGGTTGCAAACCAACACTTGGGGGAAAACACAGAGTGTAGGACGTCGGAAGAAAACGCAATAGGACTCACCAATCTGGCAGAATTATTACAACAAATTACGGAAACCATGACAAGGCAAAATAAAGACATAGCGAACCAAATTCAAATTCAGAATGCAGAAACCACGAGACAAATGCGTGCGATTAAAGAACAAAGCAAAAAAAAATCAGTTACACCTAAGTCATATTGAAGACGAGGCAAAAGAATCTCGAGATGTGATAGGAAACTTAATAACAGGTCACAATCAATTGAAAACAGACATTGACGAGGTACAAGCGGACGTACAAACATTGCGTAATGATTTTCAGGACGAGATCAAAACATTACGAAACAGCACTCAGGGAGAAGTCAAGAAACTAGAGAAACAGATAAAAGAAATCACTAGACAAGCAGCAGGTACAGCGCGTGAAGTTGTTGAGAACAGTGTGTTACACAAACGTATCACAAAAGCAGCGCTGAAAAGATATGATAACCGCATAGTCAAAATAGAAGCGCAAACGATGCGACAATTTCAGAAATTGCGAACAGAGTTGTTGCAAACCATTGAAGAGCGTAGTGAACAGGATCGAACAAGCACAGAGTCTGCAACCACATCCTTATCTGTAACACCACCGGAAAAACAAGCATTTAACGAAGATATTACGCATTTGCGATTCCAATCACTGGCGGAAAGTAACATACGTGAATTCAGACAGCAAGCATATCAACAAACACGTTTCGAAATTCTTGATGAACACACGTCATCACACATGCGGAACCACAAATGTATGTTTCAAGACAGTTTGGATCGTGCAATGAAGCAGCAGGGTTAGCCAGACAGGATACCGCACCAATACCTGACAATGGAGAGCCGGGTCGCGAAGAGTACAGTGCAATGCATTCAGCTACACGTTCACAACCGATAGAAGAAAATTATTGCGTACCACTCCAACGATACTACGCAAGGGTAGGCGAAAGTTACAGTGGACAATATCCAATGGATCTACCACAACCGGAAAGAACGACGGGAGAAATAATCAGAAACAAAAGTGGCTAAAATCGCGAATTTCATATGGAACTATGACGAAGTACGACAACGATCATTTCCCCACAGTCATAAAATTTCAACACTTTCGAGAAGGAAACTCCTTACATCCACGAACTTTTATTGATCAATTCCGAGTAGGATTACCAGAACACTGGACGCTAGCACACAAATTAGACTTTATATGTGCACACATGTCAGGAACAGTCGCAGAAACCATGCAGAATGTTGCAGCGACATGCCGATCGTACGAAGATTTCAGAGAGAAGTTTCTCTCACGATATTGGTCCAGCGAAGCACAGAACAGAGTGAATTAAGAATTACTACAGAACCCGTATTTCGAAAATTCAGGAGAGAAGAGCCCCGTGAAATTTGTCGAATTAATGGCAAAGAAAAATCAATGCTTAGATGTACCATACAGTTGTAAGTAGGCTGTTTAGGTTTTTTTATTGGTAACGCCATCTCTGTATGAAAATCACTGGCTGTGCTGTGTGCAGTATGTGGCTGCTTTGCATTGTTGTAATACTCGCCATTGTAGTGTTAGGCAGCTGGCTGTGAACAGCGCGTAGCGTTGCGCAGTTGGAGGTGAGCCGCCAGCAGTGGTGGATGTGGGGAGAGAGATGGCGGAGTTTTGAAATTTGTCATGAACCTCTATATATATTATGACTATTAAGGTAAATACATTGTTTGTTCTCTATTAATATCTTTCATTTGCTAACTATCCCTATCAGTAGTTAGTGCCTTCCGTAGTTTGCATCTTTTATTTAGCTGGCAGTAGTGGTGCTCGCTGTATTGCAGTAGTTCGAGTAACCAAGATTTTTGTGAGGTAAGTGATTTGTGAAACGTATAGGTTAATGTTAGTCAGGGCCATTCTTTTGTAGGGATTATTGAAAGTCAGATTGCGTTGCGCTAGCAAAATATTGTGTGTCAGTTAAAGCACAGTCCTGTATAAAATGTTCAAAGGGGACGTTTAACAGTGATGGAGAGTTGATTAAATTACGCGCGATGGAGCTACCATTGAAATACAAGCAATCATTAGTAGGTCGCAGAGGCAATGACGTCGAAGCATTTAAAGGTATTCTAAGGGAACTAGAGTTCATATTTTCGGAAGATGACGCAAGAAAAAGACGAAGCGCACGTGAAAACGAAAGCAAAAAGCAGTGGAATCCACAAGACACAGTACGAAGAAACGATAATTACGAACCATGTGATAACTTCACACCAAGAAACGACAATAATTTTCAACAAAGAACCGGTTATGGATTTAGAAGAGGATATGGCAATAACTATAATTCACCCAGGAACGGCAACAACTATTACAGAGGGAATAACGACAACCGGAATAGGTAGTGGAGAACCAATAGACCGACAAATTATCAACAAAGAAACCACTATCAACCAGCTGAACAAGAAAAGAGAATACAGAGAGAAGAGGTGGAGGAAACACCACCAAACCCCGATAAACGTTCGAATTGACAGCTAAGCGCCCATGCCAAAGAGAATGACGCACCTACCCAGGACAACTGCAGCACCTTGAACAGAGAAGTAAATACCTTATCACGAGAAGAGAAGAAGGAAGAAACAAATCCGCAGGGACCAGATGAAAATGAAGACAAGAAAATAACAATATCGTGTTGGGACGAAATAATTGGGAGAATACTGACGAGGAAGATGAATTACCAGAGGCATGCACAACGAATGTAGGAGGAAAGGACGAAGTAATGAGTATTGCAGAGCTATTTGAGATGGAAACCAGGGAAAGCGAATTCAATTAGGATAATGCATAGCCGACAGAAATTGAAAATAAGTTACGAGTGGGCACACAACCTAACGTATATAATGAAGGAAGCTATAAAGCGATAATTAGAGCATTTAGAAGCGATTATGTGGAAGTAGCGACGAAGCAGGAGAAGATAGACGAGGATGAGGAAAAAGTAGAGGATGTTGAAGAAAGTGTAAATGTAGGAAGAAATAGAGAAGAGGAAATAAAAGAGAGAGAAGTAGCAGTCGAAGCTTATCCCACAGAAAGTTCGAATTCACAAGGGAAATTCCTAAAAAAACTCATGTATGATTCAGTGGAGGATTCGTTGACGCAAGAAGAAAAAGAAGAACAGAACCAACCATTTCAAATTCAACCAATTGTGAAGGCCATGGTAAAGCATATCCCAGTCAATATTGTAATTGATAGCGGAAGTGAACTGACTGCGATCTCAGATAATTTATTCATGCAGTGTAATGCCAATGAGGAATTGCCAGTTCTGAAAACACGTAAGATTAAAGTAAAAGATCCTATTAGAAACAGTGCTGCGGAAGTTACGAGACAAACAAGGTTAACTCTTTCGTGTCAAGGTCAAAAGATCGAAGCCAACTTCGTGATTATACCTAAACCAACTGTAGATTTGATTATAGGTGCAGATTTTTTAAATGAGAGACGAGCGATAATTGATATGGGGAAAGGTCGCGCAACATTCGGGAATGTCACACTTCTCTTTGAGCAAAAGCTAAAATTAGAAGAAATACCAGTTATAAACAAACAATTAAGAATGATGCGAGATAAAGACAATGAAGAATTTGAATGGTATGCACAAAAGGGGGAATCGCCTCAACTCATGTTAGAAGTCCATAGAGAAATCGACGAAAAATTGCAAGAAGTTCAAGGTATTTTGGAACACAATAAAAGAGAATTAGAGAGTATTTTACGAGATGAAGCAGAGGTACTTTTACCTATGAGTGGCAGTATTAAACACTTTCAGTACAAGTTTGAAGATTAATTTTATTACTGGTAAATAATCAGCACAATATTTCAAGATTATGTTGCAGAAAAGATCGTCAGGAGAAAGAAGAATGAAGAGAGAGGAAGGTGGTAAAAAGAAAGTAGTTTCAATAATATCCCCAATAGTACCATAGATTAAGGTGTAGGAATAGAGTGTAGATAGTCTAACGGCATGAAATACTAAAATGCTATACACCACAACACTACACTAAAAAAAAAAACGAATTTGAGGATTCTTTTAGAAGTTAAGACTCAAAATATCGTAGAATTGTAACATGGAAAGGGGGCCGAAATTTGTAATGCTTTTTAAGAAGGCGTAAAACAATGTAGGTATTAGACATATGTTAGATGATTATAAGTAAAACTTTTTGAAAGAACCATTGTAAAAACTCCAGCAAGGACAAGATGCAACGACCCACAAGTTGCAACACGAGAAGTATTAAGAAAGGAAAGGACGTAATTAGCAAGACACGATTCCTACAAGGCTGAAGCGCCGAGAGAAGGGAAAGGACAGCGAGACCAACAGAAGGCCCTTGTAGCCGAAGTGGGCAGTAAATAAATCTGCTGCCAAGCTGAACCACAGGGTGGCGGAACCCTGCTGGGACAGAACACGGAACCACACAGTGGCGGAACCCTACAGAGACACGACAGGACACCAAATGCCAGAAGGGTCTCCGAATGGTCCAACTCAGTGGAGTGAGCAAAAAACGGCCCGATGAGAAGACTGCTTGGGCAAGACACCACTGGCAAAAAAAATGTGTAAATGTCAAACTACTGCTATTAAACAGCACGCTGATGCACGAAACTGAAGAAAACTTCCACAAAATAAAAATGACACACCCAAACAATTTATCAAACTGTTACTAAGAGGAGAACTTCAAAGCGACTAGTTATCAATAAAAATTTCAATATCCTGCCCAGAGAAGAACCTAGAAGCAAGTAAGAAGCAGAGAAAAAGCAGGAAGAACAGAAGTTGAAGATTCGCAAGATTGAGACCAAGAAACAAAGATGGGTGATGAACAGACGACATACCTTCCCAAATCCCTATCCTATTGTATACTAGTCGTCTGCGAAGTATTACAACGAGAACCAACCGCTTTCAGCGACACATAACGATGACTTTCACACATACATAGCCAGTAAACCACGAGATTCTGCACTCACAGCTCCATTCCATTATGGGACCTCCACAACAGCAACACACACTTGCAAAGCCAACAAGGAACGACGAACAAAGCTGTACATCATAAACTTGCCCACATCCATCTCGCTCAAGTCCATCATCTTCATGCAAAAACATTCGCCAACCTCATGCTTAAACATTCATAGGATTGTGTGAATGTGTGAAAACAAATTGTGTGATGTAGGAATTGTGCAAAAGAAACATGTGAAAAACTAAATAAGTTAAGCACACCAGACAGCTAATAAACTACAAAATAACAGTCATTGACTATGGACTTAAGTAAAAATTAGACTAACGACAAAAATAAGTTATTAGTTCTGAAATGGACAGTATATAAAGAACAAAAATAAGATATAATAAACACTAAAACTATATGCCACTTATTATCTACTCATAAAAATAAAAGAATAAATATATTTTACTTATTTTCTCCTCTTAAAAACAAAGAATAAAAAAATTATCTTGTTGGAAGTTTTCCCTTTTTTTTAGCATTTGTACCATTTGTTAGGATTATATCTCAATACTTGTGTATGTATATTTCTTTGTCAAAGCAATTCTTTGTTACTGTAACACTGTTGAAATGAGTGTCTAGAAACAAAAACATTTTACTTGTACATGATATCTAGAACATGTGTTAGGAATAGATTTTACTTAACTACTACATTTATAAAAACAATATGTCCAAGAAAATCGATGTGAAAGACTCCTCACTTTCGATAACAAACTTCTTAAAGAACAAACTTCACAAATAAATAAAGAAAGAAAATAATTAATAAACAATAATTATAACTGAATAACATGCTTTTCCCTTCTCGATATAAACGTATTTTTGATAATGTGGAAGAATATAAAAATATAAATTAGTAATACAAACTAGCATAGAACAGAATAACATGGCTGAACAGTAGGCAACAAAATTTAGATAATGTAATAAATTTTGACTGGCTTAGACAATGATTCAATCATTGCCTAACTTCAGTGCAAAAATTAAGTCTGAAGGGTGGTGATATGTAAGGTGTCAGGCAAATCCAACACCTTCCATGAAAACCCTGGCATGATAAGCAAATGCAGTAGTATGTCACATAGCTCCGAATAAATCGTGACATTAAATTAACCAAAGTAATACGAGTAACTAGTGAGAAAATGGAATACTGCAGACTAACACAAGAATGCCTAAATGCATGTCATACCTTCCCACCGTGAGACAGACGCAGTTCTGAGGGGAGAAACGAGAACAGAAGCTGAGAGCAGAACTGTGTTAAGCTCGAAGGCCCTACGATAAGGGATGGACACCCGTGTCGCCAGCTAATCACTACAACCACTCCCCAGCCCATGTTAAAAGCTAGAAAGAAGAACAGTGTAGATCTTACGATAACAGTAAAAGGACCACCCCAGCCGCAAGTTTTAGCGTGAGACTTTTTCGCATCTCTGTTATGTTGCAAACTTTAGAAACATTGCCCCACCACGAAAAGTATAACGTTTCTCATTGGATAGACAGAATTTTTGTAGGCGGAGCTTAAGGTTAACATTGAGACCCTGACTGGTCAGATGAAAACACAGCCAAATAGTTTTTTTAAACCAACTTTGGTAAATTGTAGTAAGGAGAAGTTAGGGGAGAGTTGCTTCCGAGACGGCGAGGTGAGTGGAGCTGTGCTGCCCGCCGCCCCCTGACGAACACCGACAAGGTAATGAACGCACGCGATGCCGCATATCAGCGCATAAAGCTTCACTCAGAACTGCAGAAGTCTCATCTGTCACACCCCCTTTTTGCGTAATACTAGTGTCGATCGTCAATTAAAGCTCATGGTGTTCACATTTGTCACTTGAAGTAAAAATCTGAAATGCGATGATTTTTCTGTTATATAGTTATTGAGAAGCCACATCAGCCACTGTAATTTACGCCAAGTTAGATACGTAATTAGAGATAATTGAGGGTCACTGTAGACCATTTTGATACTTTTCTCTTTCGTGAAACTTAATTTAAACCTAGATTATAGATGTGATATGGAATATGTCATCCTTTGATCCATTGTAAAACTTGGAAACCCATTCAGGGAATATTCGTTCACATTTTTGTTGAACGCAGTTGGTTTTTACCATCCTGCATTAAATCATTTCCTTTTATTAATAGTGCAATTCATAATCAATGTTTTGTGAGTAGAATAAAATTTCCAATGGTAAACTTAACTGCTTTTTCGACGTTATTTTTACCAGCTAACTAAAAATAGGAAGGCCTTGAACCCCTTCCACTAAATGTGGTTAGTAATAAGATTCTTTTACAGGGAGTGCAGTGGAGTTGACGCTGAAATCATTAAGTATTTGGTTATATCATTGCTAGTCTCACTGAACTCTTCTGAACTCTACATGTCATGTGTGGTCTGGCGTCTCCTTACCAGCAACAGGTCCCAGGTTCAAACTAGTCAACTCCCTAAAAAACACGCTCAGATCGTCGTTGCGCAAAAGTGGTAGGGAGACACGATATAGAACAAACAGACACCACGTAGAATGTTAGAAGATCACGTAACTAATGAGAAGGTACGGAACAGAATTGGGGAGATGGAGAATATGTGGAACATTTTGACTAGGAGATGGGATCGTTTGGTAATACACGTTCTGAGGCACCAGGGGATCACCAATTTGGTATTGTAGGGAAGCGTGGAGGGTAAAAATCATAGAGGGAGACCAAGATATGAATATACTAAGCGGATTCAGAGGTATAGATTGCAGTTGTTATTCGGAGATGAAGAGGCTTGCGCGGGATACAGTAGCATGGTGAGCTGCATCAAGCTGGTCTTTGGACTCTAGGCCACAACAACAACAACAACAAGGTTCTCTCATCCATTAAACACCACGGTGGAAAAAATCATCCTGTATACTGTCTATTAACTGCGAGAAAGATCATATCACAGTGTATCCACTTACTTGTATGTAGAGTACTCATAATATGAATTTATTGGTACGTTTTCTGGGGATACAAAAGTGTTGGTTTTTATTATTTAATTTGTAAATTTGAACACTGGTAGAGTAAGTATTGAAACTCTGCAAGTAATGTGTTATTATATTCTCGTAGATATGCCCTGTTCCTGATGGTTTGAATGTGGCAATTCCAAAGATGTGAGTTATCTCTCTTCATATCTGAGATAACTGTAATTATCTGTTACCGCAATCTTTGCTGTTCAATGCGTTTCTGTTCTACCCGTCCAATGACAATATAGTTCCTGCTCTCAATATTTGAAGCATTGTAAATTTCTTTAAGTAAATACTTAAAAGCAATTAATGAACATAAACCACACTGAATCACTTCAGAAGGGATATGTGGACAGGATGCAGCGAGTTGTTACGTGAAAGACAGGCAAACATAGTATAGTCAACAATGTCCAACCACATAATTCTTTATTTTAGCTGGCAGAGTTTGCTTTTATTTTATAATTTTCGGTTCAACTTAAATTTCTGCTATGTATAAAATAAATAAAATAAAATAAAATAAAATATTAATTATGTATTATTGTATGATAGTGATTGGTTGTAATTAATATTTACGTGACGTTTAATTATTCGGTATCAGACGCTTGACAATGGCTTTTTCGTAAATGTAATGTTATTCGTAGTTGACCGTGAAATAAAACTGAAATAATCGGACTTCGTAATTAAATCGTTTCCAAAGACTGCTGCGGTAGGTGCGGACTCATAAACTAAATCTCAATATTACAATAATTTACCAGCCATGCCAAAACGTCGTACAGAGGTGATTGTCTACTAAACAAAAAATTACACAGTTAGTTAAATCATATATATTCAATGAATAAGCCTACAGTTCATAATCCTACTTACTTTTATAAATATAAATTCTTTTCAGAATCGAGTGCCTAGTATGGTTGCAACTCGCAGTAATTTTCTATAACATGAAATATGGCGGTGTGCCAGACAATAAACTAAAATACATGCTTCTCACACCACTTCAACCAGAGCTCCCTTTTTTAATCAAACATACGAGTAACGAAAATGTGCTTTTGTTTTATCAGCGACGCAGCGCTGCAGTTGTGTGCCATAGGCTTTATTTATTTGTCACTGACTATTTATTTAATTAATATCTCGCGTTTCCGAGGAAACTCACGCTCGGCATGCAAATGTGCCTTTATATTGCCCCCTGAATTGCGAGGCGAAAGGACACACCTGCAGGCGAGCAATTCACCTAAAGGCACAAGAAAATCTAAGTTATCTACAACTATTTACATGACTTACATTACACATTATACACATTATATACAAAATTTGAATGACGCGGGTGCGCCGTAAAAGTTCTTATGTTGGCAGATAGAGTGCGCGCATGCGCAGAAGCGTCTGTGTAACTACGGCACTGCCGTTATTTCGTAAATTTAGATCACGCGGCACAGTATTGCAGTTCATATTGTTCGTGTGCGCGCGCATTTCTTAGTCGTTGCACAAAGAAAATATTCCACCAAGATTACATATGAAGACTACATTCTATGACAGGTAATTTAGTTTCAAAATTACAATATTTTTTATAATACAATACAACTTTAGATTGTTGAATGTTCTTAGTTACATAGCATTGCAATGAAATGCTTCAACGAAAAATGTTCTGATGTTTCAGGTGCGTTGACCTATACACATCGTGTCGTTATTACAGTTTATATTCATCTACTGCACAGTACTGTTTCACAGGTTAGTGTCGTCGTGGTAAAGTTTTTTGATCACAGTAACATCGTTGTATAACAACGTGATTAATACATAAGCGTGTCCATTTCCCATTTCCCTTATAGTCGTAGTGATGCAGTTCGTTGTGACTAAAAGCATTGTTTATTACAGATCAGACGTGACCCGTCTAGTAATTAGTCCATATGCAGTTCGTTTTCGATATTCCGTGGAAGCTTGGTTGCAGAACCTCGGACGGAACATAGTTGGCGTCGATCCTTGGACAGTCCAGGTAAGAGTGTCCGTCACATTTCGAGAACATTTCATTCCCTGAAGTTCCAACCAGAATTCTTCCACCCGTCGTGTTATTTTCTGGACAGGCACTTTGTGTCCATTTAATCCAGTTAACATCTTGAAGTTGGGTACTGTAGTAATGTCACTAGACGATGCACGAATTATGCACTTCACATATTCAGTTTTTTTTTTTGTTTTTTTTTTTTTAAATATAGCTCACCTAAATGTTCGTTGATGTCCGTGAACAGAGGTTCACTATGCAATGTCTTTTTGGCACTCGTTTTGTTCAAATTTTTACATGATACATCAGTTAAAAAAAAAAAGTAATAATACATACACACGTCACATATTTTCTTAGCATAAACATAATACAGTTGCACATAAACATGTTTACATCATCATTACATAGCTATAGGTTATTACATTGTGTCACATTTGATTACATGAATTGCAGATATTTACATCCTCTTTAGCGGTTTTGCTGGGATATTATCGATGTTTTTTGTGATGTCATCTGAAAATAAGATAGGTTAGACACAACATTCATTACATCAGTAGGCAAGACCAGGCGTTTTCACTACTCAATAAATATTCAAAATAGTAAGAGAGTGAAAATGTTCGATTCCTCGTGTTTTGTGCGTGTGTGTAGAGTGTCTGTGTGGCCTTGACTACTGATAGATGCTTTTCGTGTTGAGAGATGTGCGTCTAATCTATTTCTCAAAGTAAAAGATCGCTTCACAGATGACGTCTGTCAGTTCGTCAGGTGTCATACCAAGTCAGTGGTACCTACAATAACAAATGTACCGTGAAAAATTAATATGTCATTCACTGCTACGTAATCATAAATTTTACTTTAATATTCAGTCTTCTCGGTGGTGCCGCGGCGTTGAAAGAAAAGTTCTTCTGTCTTCAACTGCGTCACTGGAACCGCTGAAATGAAAATTTCTGTACTGCTTATTATCTGTGTTGTAGCAAACAGAGTTTTGCGAGTTGCTTAGCAATGTTTTCATGGGTATGACTTTGACATTATTTGGCATGAAATGCTCTAAGATCTCGGTGTGCGTATAGCCCAATAATTTTGTTAGTTCTAGGATGTTGTAACAGATACGCACCAGGATGCGGTATGTTAACAATTATATAAGGTCCTTCATATAGCAGACGCCACTTAGCGTTGCGTCGTTTGAGTGCTACAGATTTATGATGAGTACGAAGTAGTACAAGCATTCCTACCTCGAATTTTTGTTTTCTTTTTATTATGTTTCTGTGATGTTTGTTTCGTATCTGTGCGTGATGTGTCAGTGTAGTCAATACCTCTTTTATTTTCTGTTCAGGTGTGATTTCCTTGTCTGACAACTTAGGTAATGGTTCTATCCATTGATCGTTCTGTTTGCAACTGAACATGATCTCGTTAGGTGTGTAATTTGTATTGTAAATATGTAAGTTATTGTGTACGTCCTTGAAAAGACTTAGGTAGGACACCCAATTAGTATGTTTTGATGAAATATAGGTCCTCATGAATCGATTTAGTTCTCGGAAAAGTCTCTCAGTCGCGTTACATTGTGGACTAAACTTTGAAATAAATATACTTTTAATGTTATTGTCCTTCAAGAAATTTCTCCATTTGTACCCAGAGTAGTATGCTGCATTATCTGACAGAATTGCTTTAGGTTTTCCCACGTGCGTCAGGTAATCACTTGAGAATCTTCGTATTATAGCATTTGCAGTGGCGGATTTTAAAGCATAAAGTTTAACATGTTTAGAAAATATATCGTAAAAAGCTAAGATATATTTGACGCCTCCAGAGCTTGCTGGATGCGGTCCACTGATGTCAGTACACAGAATTTCCAGGGGTTTACTAGGTAAAATAGAATGTAAATCTGTGGATAAATTCTGAGGTTTTGATTTTTGACATATGACACATGTTTTTAGTTCCCTATAAATTTTTCTTCTCATATTGCTAAAATAACAGTATGTACTGAGCTTCGCTAAACACTTTTTTGTCCCATAATGACCCCAAACTAAGTGTGTGTGCCAAATTAGATTACGTTCAGGCTCTTTGGGAATGCATACACACCAGTTAGTAGCATTTGGATGTTGGCGGTAAAATAACACATCATTGTGTAACTTGTAATACTTAGTCAAAGGATGGTTGTGTTTTTCTACCAGTAATGTTATTATCTTATACCAGTGAGGATCAGATTTTTGTAATTCAGCCATGTTTCTGCACATATCAATATAATATTGGTGATACTGCTTGTCTTGCATTAAGAGAATCCTGTAGTCATTTATATTTTCTAAGTCACTGTTGGTATCATTCATACCTTGTGGAAGTCTAGACAAAGTGTCTGCAATGGTGTTGTCCTTACCTCTTATGTACTTAATTTCAAAACAGTAGTTCTGAAGTGTAACTGCCCATCGTGATAGTCTAGGATGTACAAGTTTACAAGTTAACAAAAATGTCAAGGCCTGGTGATCGGTGTAAATTACCGTATGTTTTCCAAATAAATAATAATTGAATTTCTTGAATGCCCATACTATGGAAAGTGTTTCTAACTCAGTAGTGGAGTATGTACGCTCACATTCAGTTAGAGTGCGACTCGCAAACCCAATAATTCTTATCTGTTCCTCCTCTTTATTCTTTACAACTTGAAATAAGCAACAGCCCAAGCCAGTACGTGAAGCGTCACAAGTCATACAAAAATCTAAATTGAAATCTGGATGGCTCAATATGTTAGCATTCACTAAAGCATGTTTAATTGTATTAAAGTCATTCTGGCACTGTTCCGACCAGATCCAAACTTGATTCTTTCTGAGTAGATCTAGCAGATGGTTACTGTTCAAAAGTGGTTGTGGCAAAAAACGTCTGAAAAATGAACATAGCCCAAGGAATGATTTTAACTGCTTTTTAGTTCGAGGGCTAGGAAAGTTTCTGATAGCATCTAATTTACTGGGATCCGGACGTATGCCCTGTGAATTAATGATATGTCCTAAATACTTTATCTCACTGCAACCAAATTTTGATTTTCTTAGGTTGGCTGTGACTCCAGCTTGTGCAAATTATTTTAAAATACTTTGAAGAGCGTCAACGTGTTCATTCCAAGATTGTGTAGCTATCAGTATATCATCTACATAGTGTGTGACTGTCTCAACTAAATCGTCGCCAAGCACGGTATCCAGGGCTGTAATGAATACCCCAGAGCTGACATTCAGTCCGAAGGGTAGAACACAAAACTGATAGGTTCGCCCCCCGAACATAAATGCAGTATATTTCCGAGAATCAGGAGTGATACCCACCTGCCAAAACGAATTAGCGAGATCTATTGTGGAAAAATATTTTGCATCTAGAAATTTCTGTAATTGCTCTTCTAAATTTTCAGGTTTTGTGTGAACCGGTAAAATTATTTCATTAATAGCTCGTGCGTCTAACACTAACCTAATGCTTCCATTTGATTTTTTGACAACGAGTAGAGGACTACAATAAGGTGAGGTGGATGGTTCAATGACCTTCCAGTCTAACATTTGTTTTAATTCTTGCCACACAGCAGGTCGTTGAGATAACAGTACGTTATATGTCTTATGGTAGAAGATCTTGTGAGGCTTAACTTCAATCTTGTACACATACGTGTTGATAACACCTAATCGTTTGGTAAAAACTTGTAAATATTTGGATAACACTTCCTGTAGTTTTATACGTTCATGTACACTGAGAGCTGTAGCTTCACTTATCTTATGATCAAGCAATGTTTTCAAGTCCATTAGCTCTGTGTCAGATGAGTGTGTTTGCATGTCTTGAATGTCTTTGTCAAGTACTAACTGAACCTTGTACCCTGTACAGTGTTTGTCATGCTTTAGAGTTCTCCTGTCCAAATCAATAATAATTACACTGCCTTTATCATTTAAAATACATTTACCTTTGGAGAAGTCTATAATGCAGTCCTTCTCGCTCATAATATCTATTCCTAATATGCAATTTGTCACAAGGTTTTGTACAACCAGGAATGGCCATTGTACGGTTCCATTACCTATTTTAACGTTTACAAAAACTTGCTTTGTAACCCTACATGACTTATTACCTAGAGCGGTAGTTATTTTACAGTTTTGGGCAGGAAACTCAGGCACAGGCTCCAATTCACACATCTTTTTATAGAAATTAAAAGACAAAACGCTCACAGCTGCACCTGTATCTAAGATAATAGTAGTTGGAATCCCACCTACTACACCAGTAGTAGATGCTAAAACAATTTCATTTGTGTTTAAGCGACATTGTGTACTGTCTTGTAAAAGTTCATCTGATATATTGTCATTGTGGTTGTATCTTATAAATAAAACAGGTAGCTTTTGTTTAGAATTATTAGGCACATCAATATTTTGTTGTTCAATTGTGGTGTCAAATAACTGATTAACATTGAAGTCGCCCCCCAAGAATTCTTCAGCCACGACCTGGGGCAAAGTAGTGACTGTTTCTAGTTTGTTGGATTATCATTTGTACTAGGTACTGACACAGATTGGGGTTGTGCATCAGGTGTCATTTCTATTATATTCACATTCGGATATTGCCTATTATGATCTCCAAACTTTTGCGGTTGTTGTTGCTGTTGCGCATTATAACTTACCT
The DNA here is from genome assembly GCF_023864345.2 of Schistocerca serialis cubense. Classification (NCBI taxonomy): domain Eukaryota; kingdom Metazoa; phylum Arthropoda; class Insecta; order Orthoptera; family Acrididae; genus Schistocerca; species Schistocerca serialis. The sequence continues at coordinate 229,448,126 of NC_064646.1, read as the reverse complement.
GTCGGTCGTAAGGTATGCTCCAATTTAGTCCTGGTGGCTGCTGTGGTAAAGCAGTGTTTGAATGAAAGTATTGATCGCTACGAGTCCAGCCTTGATGCTGTCTTGGCTCGTAGTTATTATTATTTCTATTTCTGTTTGTGTTTTTGTTGTTACATTTGTATCCGTTGTTACCGTTGTTGTTATTACCGCGGTGCCTTTTGTATGGATTGCCGCATGAAATGTTATTACTGTTGTAATTGTTGTTTGCATTGGAATACGCGTGTTGATTTTGATTTCCGTACTGAGACGGCATGTGAGTTTGCTGTTTTTGTTGTACCGCGTATCCAACTGTGGGCGCGCCAGAATTGTGTTGGCAAGCCTGCATGTTTTGCATACCACTAGTGTAAACATTGTGGCTGCTGTTTTGCCGCGCGAAGCGCTGATCTTCAAGTAACATGTCAACTGAATCTAAAGCTGTTAAAAAATAATCTGAATCGTCATCCGGGATATGTAGAAGTTTTTCCTTAATGTTGAAAGGCAATTTGGCCTTCAACGCTCGGAGTATATCACGCGTTGCGACTGGTTCGTCTAAAAAATGTCCCATGTTCAAGTATTTTTCAAAATATCTGCGTAAGTTACCATTTTTACTGTTAAAAGTTTCAGGTTCTAAAATTTGTCTTCTGAGTCGCTCCTGGACGGATTGCGACCAGAATTTGTTCAGAAAAGCACGCTCAAACTCACTGTACGTGGTACATACGTCAGCTTGACTGTATGCCCAGACAGCTGCATCGCCTTGGATGTAACCGACCATATATGAAATCTTTTTCCGGTCACTCCAAGTGCGTGGAAATGCGCTACTAAAAGATTTAAGAAAAATCACCGGATGAATGGTTCGTTTTTCTGGGATAAAAGCCTGAAATTGCCTGTGTTTTATTAAGCTTTCTTCTTCCTTTGCATTATGATATGGATTTGTTCCACTGTAATTACTGCAATGCTCAGCTGGCGAGTAATTACGATAATGTTGCTGTAGTTTACCATGATAATAGCTTGTGTTTGTGTTTGCACGTTGTGGTATGTGTTGTTGTCGTGGTGTGTTTTGTTCTTGTGTGTATGTTGTGTGCGGTATGTGTGCGTCACACTCGTATGTATATTGGTTTCTGAACTTACATTTTGACTGATATTTTCGTTACATTCAGACTGTGGTTGATCGGTGAATTGTCTCATGGGTGCAGTGACGGATTGTACTGCGTCACTAATCAGCTGTTTGTTATTAGTAATGTATTGCGCTACGGAGTCGTGCACAATTGTTGGTAAATTTTCACGTATGCATCTATCAAAATGTTTGTCTTTGTTCTCTACCCAATCATGAAATTCTTTATTAATATTTTGAAAATGAGCTGTGGCATCAGATTGTAAGATGTCAGTCAGGTGTTGTTCAACATCGTCAAATTTATTCTGTACGTCAGTAATTCGTGTTTCAAGGTTGTCGTGTACTGAAGGATATGTTTGAATTTGTTCAGTAAGAGCTTCACACGTGACATTAAGGTTTTTTAATTGTGTCTGTAAAAGTGCTACGTCATTTGTAGTCTTTTCTTGTCTCGTATTAAGCTTGGAAAATTTCGTACTGAGTTCAGTCATCTGTTTGGTCAGTGTGGCGTCTATAAGTTCCACACGTTTACACAAAGTGTCATTACATGCCTTGATTGCTATGAGGTCAGATTTAATTTCGTAATTTTGTGTCTTTAAGGTTGCCATGTTTTCCGCGTTCTGTTTCATTAGCACTTGTAACATGTAGGCAATGTTTACTGTTTGCAAGGTCTCTGCCCCCGCCGCGTCATTAGACGTGACGTCATGTATTAACATGGGCTCTGACTGAGACTTTGAAATTTTTGTGGTGGACGGCCTATTGTCAAAACTTCCGTTAACACTTGCGTCAATATTTGATGAATTGTCACTACCGGTTGCTGTCGTAAAGTCATTTTCTAACACTTGTCTCTCGTCCGAGTCGTATTGCGTCTGAATAGTATGTCTTTGCTGTTCCATCTTTGCGTATTGTTTTCTAGTTATGACCATGCCACACGTGATATATATTTCAAGAAATTAATGTTTGACACTGGTTTTAAAATAAAATGCAGTTGAGCATGACTCGCTCGTAGCAACAATGGCTGTTTGTTAATTTAAAAATGTAAACTGAATATGGGATTATTGTTAATGGCTGCTGTCCATGTTACAACGTATCGTACAGAAGTCGGCCATATTGTACACTCGTGTATTGGTATTGTTGCAGAAGTTATTGTTTAAGGAAAAGTACTGAGAATGAAATTTATCACTGAAAACTGCTACGCGCGAAAGAAATACTACAGAATCTACTGAAGAGCTAATACACTGAATTATGCGTCTGGTCAAGCCTGCCAATACAAAGATGCTGCGTCTTACCTTATTTTGCTGGAAGCTTCATTGCGTCTTCCCGCAAAATTTTAGAATTGGAAAATATCTTCAGATCTTTGTTATTTCTCATACATTCACGTCCAGGTCCAGATAGTTAATTTTTCACATGAAACAAAGAGAACAGTGTAACAAATGCCAAATTGAACAACGTCCTGTCACGGTCGCCAATATAAAATTAATAAAATAAAATAAAATAAAATATTAATTATGTATTATTGTATGATAGTGATTGGTTGTAATTAATATTTACGTGACGTTTAATTATTCGGTTTCAGACGCTTGACAATGGCTTTTTCGTAAATGTAATGTTATTCGTAGTTGACCGTGAAATAAAACTGAAATAATCGGACTTCGTAATTAAATCGTTTCCAAAGACTGCTGCGGTAGGTGCGGACTCATAAACTAAATCTCAATATTACAATAATTTGCCAGCCATGCCAAAACGTCGTACAGAGGTGATTGTCTACTAAACAAAAAATTACACAGTTAGTTAAATCATATATATTCAATGAATAAGCCTACAGTTCATAATCCTACTTACTTTTATAAATATAAATTCTTTTCAGAATCGAGTGCCTAGTATGGTTGCAACTCGCAGTAATTTTCTATAACATGAAATATGGCGGTGTGCCAGACAATAAACTAAAATACATGCTTCTCGCACCACTTCAACCAGAGCTCCCTTTTTTAATCAAACATACGAGTAACGAAAATGTGCTTTTGTTTTATCAGCGACACAGCGCTGCAGTTGTGTGCCATAGGCTTTATTTATTTGTCACTGATTATTTATTTAATTAATATCTCGCGTTTCCGAGGAAACTCACGCTCGGCATGCAAATGTGCCTTTATATACGGCTTCACAATAACGTTCCTGACCTATTTGCCTGGTTTCTAATTCGTCTCTCCTGGCATAAATGTTCGTTTAACAGTCACTTTCTGTACACACTCTCTCGTCGCTCATAGTTCACCTATGCTTCGCTCCGTATCAGCTTAACTGGATTGGATTGGATTGTTTGTGGGGAGGAGACCAGACAGCGAGGTCATCGGTCTCATCGGAGTAGGGAAGGACGGGGAAGGATGCCGGCCATGCCCTTTCAAAGGTACCATCCCGGCATTTGCCTGGAGCGATTTAGGGAAATCACGGAAAACCTAAATCAGGATGGCCGGGCACGGGGTTGAACCGTCGTCCTCCCGCATGCGAGTCCAGTGTTCTAGCCACTCCGCCACCTGCGCCACCGGCGCCACCTCACCTCCCCATTGTCTTTTCTATCATCCCATTCATTGACAACTCTTGAATGAAAGTGCAATCCATTCTCGCTCATCTTATATCTTCATTCATCACACCTTTAGCATAATCTTCTGTGTGGACTAATTTTAGCCCAGTCTTCGTTATTCTTCAGGTATTCTTCTCTTTTCATTCGCCGTGAACTTTTCTCTGTCGAATGCTTTAGAAACATGAACTTTCGCCGATACATTTCAATGGCTCATTGTAATATGATGCCACTACCCTGTCTTTGGCAACATCTTCGTTACTCTCATTTCTTACCTTCCAAACCTGCTTCAGTGTAAGTAATTGTGGTAATAATATTCCAGCAACAATCTTCTCGAACATTTACCTTCCTTCTGTTGGCACAAAATACGTCTTCACTCCACAAAATAGTCTTCAATCCACTAAATACAAATCTCTCCTCTGTCAACAGACTGTAATATCTCAGTCCCTCTTCTACCTCCCGCTGCACCTCTGAATTATTCTCCTTCTCGTCTTTAAATAAGGAGGGAATATTTCTTATCCTACTGGACAACAGCACTTCCTTTGTATCACAATTACACAAAATTTAAGTTAACTTTACATAAAATGTACCAAAACACATTTCCATATATCATCATTGAATTACATATAATCAGCATTACAATCGTAAAGCATAAACGAAAGATACTAATTGAATTTACTTGGAGAAAAAACTCCGACACAATACTCAATCATGCAGAACGTAAAATTTTGATACGATATTGCAATGCCTGTGTTACTAAGATGAACGAGGCAGACATTCCTACGAACATGCTAGCATGTTGTGACGCAGGAGCGATGACACATGGATGTTTGGATCTGGCAGCATGTCATGCACAGATAACGAAAGCGGTGCCGGCACGGTAGCTAAACGTGCTCGGTCAGAGAGCTGACTGCCCTCGGTAATTAAAAAAAAAAACCTGAGAGAAGTTATCGGCGATGAGCCTGAAAGCGTGTCACGTGACGTCCGCTCAAACCAAATTATGAGTACAATGGCCTCCAAACAATAATAATAATAACAATAAGGAAGTAGAAATTACGGTGACTGCACGCGTAAAGTGCGTAATCCGTGTTCGAGAGCCGATATGGCACAGATATTCGTTCCCTTAAACAGCTGGTGGTTATTAGTATTTGCGTGTAAAAGTATTATCTTAGCAGTTCGTAAACTGCTCTATTGAAATGCTAACCGAAGTAGATATAAAAGCTGCAATGTGATTGTGTGGCTGACTGACCAGTTACACAACCGATGATGTGCCAGCCAATCTCATATCAATTAAAATCTTCTCCCCAATAATTGTAGTAGCAGGGAAGACATTTTAAAATATTTTGAAAGTCGTACCACATTCGTCTGATCGTCTGGTTAAGTAGAGGGCAGTTCTGATCGTCAACTAGCCTCTGCTGTCTTTTCTGAACATAATAGAGATTCACTAGAATGCGACAGACCACTTTTAGTACGTCTTTACACCACAAGCACCACATATGGGTAGTTCCTCTAGTCAAACTTTTGTCTTGCGTCATTGGACTATTTGGACTATGGTCTATCCGTGGGCGAATAAAAAGGATATCACATGATTGGGCGGAAAGTGGTATTGTATGGCCGAGTAGCTAATTTTAGTACAGCAAGATAAGTCACTCTACCTTTGAGAATATTTCACATGAACGCTTAATGGTTTCTTCATTTGTGGCGGTAAATTGTCGTCCGACTCCTTCATCGTGCGTAACGCTTGTGCGACCATTTCGGAATTTTTCAATCTACTGTTCTCGTGCTGTACCGAAAGTCTTCAATGAATTTCGGCCCCTGATACGCCTTTCGCCCACAAAAAAGGGTCACTAAACGTTGCTCCTCTTTGGTGCAAATAGACAGTAGAGCAGCCATGATTAACAGCACGGCAGCGATAATGAAACTAACATAGCCGTTTGCAAATTGCAAAGATAGGAACAACAAACAAACAAAGCATACGTCATCAGCGTAAAACGAGAGTACCACCAAAAAAACAAGAATATAACTAAATTTTGCATAGTAATTCACTTGAACTCGCACTTTCTTCTGTCAAGTCTGTACTGGATACCACTGATCATAACGATTTAAACAATGGATTGAACAAACCCATACATGGGTGTGAGACAAATGGTTCAGATGACTCTGAACACTACGGGACTTAACTTCTAAGATCGTCAGTCCCCTAGAACTTAGAACTACTTAAACCTAACTAACCTAAGGACATCACACACATCCATGCCCGACGCAGGATTCGAACCTACGTCCACAGCGGTCTCGCGGCTCCACATTGTAGCGCCCAGAACCGCTCGGCCACTCCGGCCGGTGGTTCGAGATAGCAACCGTACAAGAATATGATACGTATAACACTGCTGATTTGTGCCATCAATAACAATATGCGAAAAACATTCCTCGACCTCTTTTTATTGAAAAAAAACAATAAACAAGAACATTGCTGATGGCGACAAAGTAGTCGAAAAAAATCACAGTTGAAGCAAGAAACAAAGTATGGATCCCGATTCGGATCTTATAATAAAAGGAAAAGAAAGTAACATGTTTTCCTCACAAGTCTCTCGCTCGTGAAATTTCGCCAAAGAAAAGACGGAACTACTAGAAAGTGGTCTGCACGGCATAACCACAAGTTGTCCAAGGAGGCCACACAACTGTTACACGCCGGCAGGAGTGGCCGAGCGTTTCTAGGCGCTACTGTCTGGAACTGAGGGACCGCTACGGTCGCAGGTTCGAATCCTGCCTCGGGCATGGATGTTTGCGACGTCCTTAGGTTAGTTAGGTTTAAGTAGTTCTAAGTTCTAGGCGACTAATGACCTCAGATGTTAAGTCCTATAGTGCTCAGAGCCATTTTGAACTGTTACATGACACTCTTTATGAGTCCAAAGCTACCACTCCTGGCGATCCGGGACTACCAGCAGACGAGGCGCTTGGATCTTGCAGCCGGAATGGCAGATCCACATAAGTCCGGGTGGTACGTCGGAGTGCCTTCTGACCGGCTAATAAGGCCGATTGGCGGATGGATCTTCTAGGAGCATTTTCAATCACATGATTGACGTAGGAAAACAGTTCGCTTGTTGATCACGACCTCTGGCACTGCTGTCGATCCGTAGTGCTGAGGTAATGGGCCCTGGAGGCAGCTGTCTGAGACATGAAGCTGCGTTTTCTCTCCAGCAGCGACCTAGGTCGTACCGTAATTATCTGCTTTGGTTTCATCCGCTGTGATTTAGGCATCCCGGATCTCTGTTCCGTCATGCGGGATGCCACTGCGCAGGCGTACGGGATGGACGCTTCAAAGCAGCCAACCGGTTGCAACGAAATTTGCTTTTACCATGTGTCTTGACCTTAAAATCCAAAATTACCTACTCAGTTTAAAAATCAAAATCAACTTCAAGAAAATCTAAGGAATAAACCTCTTTTATTCCGAACAGATTATGTGAAGACTGTACTCACGTGCAGTAACTGGCGAACATATTTAAGAGCAATAATGTTCCAGTCACTTAAAATACTTCTTAATGAAATTATTATTAAGTTCACTTAAAATTAAAAACACTGGAACAGATATAAGCTGGTAACTGATAGTGAAACTACAGCTATGTGGCGTAGCACAGTACACGCCGCTAAGGACTGCAGGATTGCAAGAGGTAAGGCACTGGAAGAAAAATCAGATTAGGATACTGACATGACGAAGTCGCCACAACGTGGACACGAAACATGTTGCGCCATCTAGTAACAACCGATAACACCAGTTACATACCGTATTTTACTGACTATTAGACGCTACGGACTATAAGACGCACCTTAATTTGTAAGCAATTAAAACATGAAATATTTACTATTTTTATTATTAGATTTCTAAGCCAGACTAAGAAAATTTCTTGGTTTTAAGAACCGAACTGACTTTCAAAATCCCTTAAAAACGTCATCTGACCTTTCAGCTTCTTCCTCTTCATCGTCATCGTTGTCATCTTCGATTACGAGACGATCTTCACTGCCATCGAGAGCATTACTTACCGCACAATTCTTGAAAGATTTGACAATTATGTCTATTCTCACTCTAAACTACTGTTGTATTATCCAATGACAGACTTGTTTGATTGTAGGCCGTTTCAAAGCCTCCTTCGGCGTGAATTAGTGTTGGGTTTCATCCATCATTCTCTCATCGTTCCATTACTCTCTCTTATACACTTCAATTTTTTTTCTTTTTATGAAATATAGGTGTTGCATTTGAGAAGACTTGCGAGAACAACAGCAAGCCCTGTATTTTACAGAATTTTTGAAAAGACTACTAAACTAATCTAGTACAAGTAGAGAACTCTTTTTCAGTGAAACACTTCCTTTCCCTCTCTCCCATACTGTGTTAATTGATAACTTCACAGCAGCCTCGTCCATCAAGCCCTAATCATGTACATAAACAGCAACGCTTGGTATTATTTCGGAAAGTTTTGGCATTGTTTTGCGCTTTAAAGTAATCATTTGATTAAGTTTAGTACCATCAGCACAAAATAAAAGGACAACAGTGTAGTGCATTTTCTTATGTCCACTTGTTTTCATAGTTACGGTTTTAGCATCTTTCATGATGACACTTCTATTACTCGTCACACCCAATGTCAGAGAATCTCAGATGAATGAAAGACAGCTCTCACCCACACACCCCCAAAGGAAGAATCCAAAATAGACACCAACAGCTACAGAGATTGGCTGGTTGATCTGGGGGAGGGGACGAAAGAGCGATGTCATAGGTCGCATCGGATCAGGAAAGGACGGAGGAGAAAATAGGCCGTGCCCTTTCAAAGGAACCATGTCGGCATTTTTCTGAAGCAATTTAGGGAAATCGCAGGAAACTTATATCAGGATGGCCGGAAGCGGGTTTGAACCGTCGTCCTCCTGAACTGTGAGTCCAGTGTGCTAACCACTACGCCACCTCACTCGGTAACTACAGAGGGATCTCACACAAAACATACTAAATATTGTCTAAAGTCTTAGTAAACAGGGCAGAACCCCAATTAGACTATCAACTTGGAAAATATCAAGCGAGTTTCTAGATGTGGAGAACCTGCCCGGAACATATCCTAAGCCTCAAAAACTCAATGGCCTACCAAAAAATTTAGAGAAAAATCATATGTTATCACTTTCACTGACGGCATCAGGAATCACTCATCTCTATACCAAAAGAATAAAATGTAAAAACAAGAAAATACAAAGTAAGTTCATGACAGAATTATCTGACACTATTGAAATAAAAGCTGGTGTACACAAGACTTGCTCTCCAAGGCTGTTTAGCTGAGGCCTAGAGAAAGTAGCCAAAGAGTGGAACGTGAAGACACAGGAACAAGAAACAAAGGCAACAATGTTAACTGTCGAGCCGTTGCGGATGATGTAGCCCTATTCGCCGAGACTTGGGAAGAAACCAGAGATCAAAGCCTCGAGCTTCAGAAACAAGCAGGAAGAATAGGTCTCAAAATCTGCTTTTAAAGAAGAAGATAATGATATAAGAAAACCACCAAAACATTTTAAATTGGGAAACAAAAAACTGAGATCGTCAAAGAATTCAAATATTTTACAGAATGGAACAGCTGGAATGCTCTTGCGAAAATGGCCAGGGAATCAAGAAGTAGTAAAGTTGAACTATCCTTTCAACTCACCAAAAAGACATTTAACAGGAGGTACCTGACATGGAACGTAAAAAAAAGACGTTACAATACAGTAATTAAACCGGATGCCCTGTTTGCAGCCGAAACATTGCATGTCCCCAACATGTTCCAGTTGAAAGGCTGGACATTAAAGACAGGAAGATATCAAAATACATTCTTGGCTCCAGATTCCACAGCACTAATTGGTTCACATCAAAAGTGAAACTCACTACCAAACCAAGGAAAAGCTCTCAGGCAGACTTCAGGAAAAGAACAGCTGGTTTCCTCAGAATGAATCCTGAATCCCAATACAATAGTGAAAATAATGTGTCTACTTCAGTAACAAAAAAAACAAAAACAAACAAAAAATAATTGGTTTAACGAAACGGAGAAGGACATAAGAGAACTCCCAATTACAGAAAATATGGCAATGGATAAAACTGCAAAATCTCTGGAAAAGAAAGGAATGCAAGATCAGAAACAATGAAACAAAATTGGGCTTATAGAAAGGGAGAGAACATTAAAAATTCATTGATTTAAGGAACCCCAAGTAGGGTAAAACGAAAGACGAAGTACTTGGAAGTAGTTGATGTGCCTGTGTTTATATAATGTGCCTTTATCTGCGTATAACCTTTGGAGACGAACAAATTAGCACGAAAAACAACAGCTGTCCAAACTAATTTTGCATCCCTTAGCACTGATTATTTGTAATCCCCAAAGAGTAGTATAAACCTCGATTACAACGTAATTTTCGAGCAGAGTTTCTAAAACTCCACATAAATAGGAGAATACAGGCAATTTTTGTCTTATTCAGCCCCTCATTACTTCTTGAGAACGAATGGGGCGGTGGGCGGTCCAAATTCCCTTTCATTTACGTGTTTTATGTGATATTTTGACTCTACGCATCTCGAAACGTGTAATGCAAAAGTCTGAGGAGGGATAGAACTTTTCCACTTTTGTTCGGTGTCTACATTTATTACTGGAGATAAAAGCAACAAAAAACTGAAAATTGGTTATAGCCGTAAATAGTTATTCGGACCCATTTTAACAGCCAGGTTAATCTGTAGGTGAAAAAAAAGAACAGGAATAAGATGGTCCAACGAGATACACGGGTCCTGCTACGAACATGTCACGTCACACTAGGGTGCTTCTCCACCACACACCCGTGAACGCTCGGCTCTGCGCAGGGACCATGGGAAATGAAAATTTGACTGCACAGGCACCCACTAAAGATACTAATTTTGTCGTGTGCTATCGAAAACTTGCACACAGTTAAGAAGTCAGTCAAGAATTATTAAAGTCAGGTGAAATAGTTGAAACGTCCCCTTAGAAAAATTTATGAATGACTGTGCCGATAAACCCCTTACGTTATTTCATTTTCAAACAGCCGATGAGAACTGAACGTACTCAGACATTTCTCTCTTAACTTATTCTGATCACCACTAAACTGACACACAATACTTTCAGCGCAACGCAGTCTGACTTTCAATAATCCCTACAAAAGAATGGCCCTGACTAACAATTACCCATAACTTTCATGAATCACTTACCTCACAAAAATCTTCGTTACTCGAACTATTGCAATACAGTGAGTGCCATTACTGCCAGCTAAATAAAAGATTCTAACTGCTGAAGGCACTAACTACCGATAGGCATATTCAGAAAATGAAAGATTTTGATAGAGAACAAACAATGTATTTACCTTAATAGTGTTCAAAAGTCATATATATCTCAGTTCATGATATCCAATATTACAAATTTACTATTTCTGATGGTCACAGGTCCAGATCGTTCGCTCTCAAAATTCTGCAATTTCTCTCCCCACATCCAGCACTGCTGGCGGCTCACCTCCAACTGCGCAACGCTACGTGCTGTTCACATCCAACTGCCAAACACTACAATGGCGAATATTCCAACAATGCCAAGCAGCCACAGACTGCACACAGCACGGCCAGTGATTTTCATAAAGAGCGCTAGGTGACGTTACCAACATAAAAACCTAAACAGCCTACTTACATAGTTACTCGCTCCCCGTTTGAAACGGTTGCTGGCATTCTGGCATAACGACTAGCGCCGGCACGCAAATCAAGAACGATGCAGCGGAGAGGGCTGTGAGACGACGTCAGCCAATAGCAAGCTGACTGAGACGTCACCACGGCTGGAGCGGGCTCTACACGAAGAGAATAAAAGCGACGCGCTGTCTAGCCTCGGCGGCACTAGAAGAGCTGCACTAGAAGACGAGGAGTGACTTGCGAACTTGTGTGATCTGTCGTTAATTGCTTACATGGAAATTGTGTACATTAAAGGACAGTGATTATTTGCAAGTCATCAGCTGCTTGCGACACGCCAGTTGCGTTATTACACCAGTGGGCAGGATACTTCACGTAACACCTGCAGTGTCACATGCTGTTGCTTACACACCGCGGCTTGTCTTTCTCCTGGGCCTGGGGTATAACCGAAAAACGGTTGTTTCAGCAATAAACGCGATCCCTAGGGTGAATATCCGACAATGCGTCACAAGCGAAACGTCACGTGAAAGGTTAAACTGACGTCGCCCGATATCACAAAACAGGAGCAAACAGGCAGAACGTCACGTCTGGATTATGACTGGACGACATGTTATCCACCGCCGTCCTCCAGTAAGTTATTTACGCATTGCTAATCGTCACACAAATGGCACTAAATGAAATTCTCTGCAAACAAATCCAGCACATGCTTCCTTTTCGCAATGTTATGGGCTCTGATTCGAGCTCGTGCGGTCGTCACACCACACTGAATTCTCAAAGCTACGAATGATGCACAGTTCTGTAGGTCCAACGCATGGAGTGATATGTGCCTAATTTGTGGCGTAAACCATATTTTAGTTGGACACGACCTTCACCGTGTTCCAACTTTCAGAAGTGATGCTTTGCCTGTTTTGTATCACCACTGAAAAAGTTTACATGAGGAAACACTGCACTCAGCTTTCCCAGTATTGGATAAGTGAAACTACCTTGTGCAGTTGCTTTCGTGAATTAATTGTTACACTCATTACTGTAGGGACAGAAAACGTTAGATTGACGTAAAAAGCAAATAAACTTCAATCGAGAATGCTAAAATACATCCTTGTTTATAATTATGACAAAGGACGTTGTACTTGGGACTTGAAGGTGGGACGTGTGCCTTTCACGGGGAAAAGCTCACCGACTGATGTATCCAAGCATGACACACAACTCCCCCTCACAGTTTCGCGTCTACCACTACTTCGTCTCCTACCTTCCGAAAATTATAGAAGTTCTCCTGCATGCGTTTCGGGATTAGCACTCCTGGAAGAAAGGCTATAGCCTAGACTTGGCTTAGCCACAACTTAGGGGATTGTTTCCAGAATGAAATGTCACTATTGCGGAGTGTACTACGATTTGAAACTTCCAGGCACATTAAAAGTATGTACAGGACCGAGTATCACACCTTAGAGTTTTGTCTTTTGCGGCAAAGTACTCAGCCAACTAAGCTATTATTCACGAGTCAGATCGGAGAGCTATTGGCCGTGATAAGTCCCAAGTTCGAGTCTCGATAGGAGTGGAGTTTTAATCTGCCAAGAAGTTTCAAATCAGTCTGCACCCTTCTGCAGAGTCAAAATTCGCTATGGAGACAATCTGCTGCATGGTGATTACGCCATTTCATCGTACGATTATTTTTTCCAGAAGTACTAGTCCCGCAAGGTATGCAGGAGAAATGCTGTGAAGTTTAAAAGGTTGGAGATGAGGTGATGTCGAGTTGTGAGTCGTACTTTGGTGGCTAAGCCGATGAATGCTTGTCCTTGAAAGGTAAAGGCCGGCGATTCCAATACCTGCCCGGTACACAGGTTTTATCTGCCAGGTATGTTCTAATCAGCGCATACTCCACCGCATAGCGTAAACTACTTCTGGAAATATTGAAGGACAGTTGGAAACAATATCTCTTTGATACTACACGATGTTACACCAATATTTGTGAAAAATGCGTTCCAGAAGGGACAATCTGCTTGTCATCCCATTATCACAGTGCAAATACAAGAGCTTCTGTCCCAATAGTGACTTAACATTCACATGGGAGGTATTTAGCTATATGAGACCAAGATTAATAATGTTTTAGCTAATTTAGCAACCATCTAAAGGGTGTCACTTAGTATGAATGTAATGCACTATCAAATGAATCCAATTGAGATTCCTGTCTTTCTCTTAGGGATAAAATAGGCACTTCCCGGTTTTCGTTTTTCAGATAAAATTACAGCCTGCGACAACCACTTGTTGTTAGAACGGAACGCCTCAATGAAATGCAATCAACGTTTTTAGATGCTGTTTTCGTTTCTAGAATGTCCGGCTGCAAAAATAATATCGCTTTTATTTCCGGTCGCTCGCATTTAATTGCTCTTGTTTCAGCACGATTCAGGTTAACAGTTTGGAATCTGAATATACAGTGTAGCTCGATCGAATGTGTTTATTGCTATCGTGTTAACGACATACTATCGAATGTCATACGTATAGAGTGACGTACAGCAGTATGTTGAATGAATAATTTAAAGAGACTTAAACACATGAATGCGGTCTATCTTTTGGAACGAAATAATTACTCTTACATCGTACACGTAAGTCAAAGCCCTAGGGTTTTCGTCATCGTTTAACACTGATATAAAGAAAGAAATTGCCAGTAGTGAAGCTACTTGACAAATGTTATAGCTAGCATAGCTACAAGAATAATGATGAAAGGCTGAATTTAGGAACATTCCTTTTGTTAATTGTTAGACCTCATAATGAAACAGTCACAGATTTTTGAATCCATAGTTAAAGGGTTTCAAATCATAGACTGCGCCTTCAGGAGTTATACGATTGTTGTTATACGTTGTAATCTGGTTGCACATGCACTATAATCTGATTGCTCTCTATGGAAAATAAAAAGAAACTTAAAATTAGCTTTCAAAGAACCTTTATTTCAGCGGCTTGTAAATTATAGCGCTAACCCACATGCTCACACTTTGTATAGCAAAAGAATTACCCTAAGACTAGAAAACAGAACTCGTCTTCTAAAAATAATGATAATACAATTGAGAAACTGGCAAACCGGTTTCTTGTTACGATCACAGAAACCAGCTTGTTATCTGTTGGTACAGGTACCTGCCCCTTCACAACACTAAGTTTTGAGTATGTGTGTCTGGCACTACACCTCTGAATCGTTTAATTTCGTTTCTAATACGTCAAAAGATAAGCGTCTATTTGTAGAATTATTAATCTGCTATTTTATTACCGAAACTAATACATGCTTCGGAACTGATGCCGCATAAAATCGACGCAAAATGTTCTTCACGTGAGGACTAAACGGACAATTTATCGTCCAAGCAGTAACTTGTTCTCATGTAAGTGCATAATAGTGCAGTTATGCACTATGTGTGCAGCCACTATTAGCTTACTGAGTTCTTTGTGTTTTAGGATTGTTAGCTTCGCCACAGTAAGAAGGTGAATAATAACAGTGGTTTACGGAAGTTGACACGTATTTAAGCAACAAAGTTCATTATTTGAAATAAACTGTAATATCTCACAGAAAATAGGTGATATTCTGTTACTGAAACTAAATGACAACAAGAAATGAATAACGAGCCTGATTCATAATACAGGAGTCAGAAGAAGGTAGTCTACAAAGAACCGTCAATAAAGGAATGAGAACATTTGTGCAAATTCTTTACCTCTCAGAGAAGCTAAACTAAGAGGTGAAAGGGAAGAGCTGAATATGCTTTCAGCAAATCTTCTACCACCGAGGCAAGATAAGCTATGTTAAGACGTGAAGCGAGATTTAACAGTGGCGATTAATGTCTTCATTGATTTTCGCAATCCGGCTGGTGTGGCCAAGCGGTTCTAGGCGCTTCAGTCTGGAACCGCTCGACCGCTACGAACGCAGGTTCGAATCCTGCCTCGGGCGTGGCTGTGTGTGATGTCCTTAGATTAGTTAGGTTTAAGTAGTTCTAAGTTCTAGGGGACTGATGACCTCAGATGTTAAGTCTCATAGTGGTCAGAGCCATTTGAACCATTTGATCCATTTGATTTTCGCACACCATTTCCTATCACTTCAGACCAAACTGTTTCAAGCACAACACTTAAATGTTAAGAAAGTGAAGGACACGGTGTCCAAACCCAATTAACATATGGGAAAGCGCATGCATTGTAAGGTGTCTTATGTATCCATCTTTGCCTGCGTAATTTTCCTCTTCATGCAAGAGGTTCTCTATTGATCGTCTGACAAAGTGTTTTCAGTCTTAATTTATTAGAACGAGTACTACCATTTTAAATGCCGTCAAGTCTCGTTTCAGACGCATATTTCCAAATAGAATTGTGTTAAATATTCAGTTCCTAGGGGACGGCTGCACTTCATAGACATTAGACTAAGACACAGTTCACCTGCTGTTATGAAACATTTTGGAATGTTATGACTACAATCGTAAAGTGACTATTAATGTTGCTCTATGACACTATTCCGAAATATAATTATTTTTCTTTTTTTGGAATATGCGGAAATAGTACCAAGAAAAAATGTATCTACGATCTATCTCTCAGAGAAGTTAAGCTTCCACAGACTGATGTATATAGTCATATAGTGGACAAAAGTAGTTAAAGAAATCGAATACTACATATGGACCTAAATTTTTTAGGTTCAACATTAACAATAGTTGATGAAAACATTCTTTCATTCAATATTTTTTGCCAAGAAGCATTAACTTATCAAATGGCGCTGTCCTGTTGAAAACAACGTCATCCACAAAAAAAGCTTTTCTTTTCAATCTTTCATCGATGGAGCTATTTCTACTCCTTTATCCGATGAAAGTCTCGAAGCTGAGTTCCATTTCATTAAAACTAATGCGGGTAATAATGGATATGAGCCAATCATAGAGGACAACATTTTCAAAAATAAAACCAGTAACTGAACAACCACTCTTGACACTTCTCTTAATGAGGAAAGTAACTGAAAAAGAAAAAAAATTCTGTGCCGTTTTTAGGACCCGTATCTTACAGGAGAACAATTATGATTGTAACGTACAATCTTTAACTGACACTAGCTTAAAAATTATCCGATTGATAATTTGAAGCTAGAGAATTCTCCTTTACGAAACTCAGGTGTCTGTAAAATTAGTTGTGACACATATCCAGCCTATTATATAAGAAAAACAGGATCAGCAATTTCTGTTAGATACAAAGAACATCCCTTCGGAAGAAAGATATAAATATACGTACAACTCGTCCTTTGCCAATCATTTATTAATTACAGGCCATAAGCCTAAGGAAGATCATGATGTCTGTGGCTAGCAGACAGAGAGGAGAAGCTACAGAATTAATATTCTTGAGGAGTTAAAAATTTTCCAACACATTTCCTTTAACGATGGTTTTCTTCGTAATTCAATGTTGCAGTTAGGTAATACTGTTCTTCTATCGTGATAAAGCCGTTAGATGTGTTTAAATTCACTCCCCTTTTCCTCAGAGTAGACTGAAAATCAAGTTTACCCCTCCCTTCTTCATTTACGACACTGTAAACGTTTCATATAAAAAAGTTACTAATATTTGCTGTTTCATTGTCCTACACATTTTTTTTCTTTTTGCGTAATACTGGCTGTTGATACGTGAGATGAACATCTGAATGATATTTAAAACATTTCTCAGCATTACCGTATTTCACGGATGATAAGACACCCTTTTCTCTTCGAAAAATTGTCTCAAAAATAAGATAAATACGAAAATGTCTAGTGTTTGCAGCTAGGCGACGAACAAGAGCTGTGGGGAATGACAAGCTTGCTAACACAGTATCCCTTCCAAAAAATGGCTCTGAGCACTGTGGGACTCAACTGCTGAGGTCATAAGTCCCCTAGAACTTAGAACTACTTAAACCTAACTAACCTAAGGACAACACACACGTCCATGCCCGAGGCAGGATTCGAACCTGCGACCGTATCGGTCGCGCGGTTCCAGACTGTAGCGCCTAGAAACGCTCGGCCACCAGCGGCCGCCCAGTATCCCTTCCGTCCCGCCACCACAAACCCAGAACACTGTCTAGCTAATGATGCGTCATTACATTCTACGGTAGCAGTCAGCTTGAATTAAAAATGATTTGTGCTATCGGCAACAGTCTCATGGTTTTGTTAGTAGCTGGTTTCGTAATGGAAAAAAATAAAAGATATTCGCGTTATGCGGGCGATAAATTTAAAATAATAGCATATGTAGAAGAACATGGAGAACGAGAAGCTGAGCAGCATTTCGCCTCTCCGACAAAAAAAAAAAAAACGACACATTCGAGAATGGCGCGCTAGTAAAGAAGAACTGAAGAAGATGAAGACTAAATACAAAATGACCAAAACCAGAAGAAACGGATGCAAGGAACCGTCGAAACGGTATTGCAGTTAATACAAAAATGATTCAGTTACACGCTCGTGAGATTGGAATTAATAAAAAATGATTTAGTTACACGCTTGTAACATAGCGCTACAGTGGAACAACAGACTTTAAGGGTGGAGTTGTTAGTGCCACAAGTTTATGAAGCGTCATGGACTCAGCATGCGACCAAACCCAAAATATCTCAGAAGATGCCACAAGAATATGATAAGAATATATTATGTTTCCATAGCTTTATTATTCAACATTGAAAGAAAATCACTGTGGAACTAAGCGAAATAGCGAATAGGGACGAAACTCCTCTGACATTTGATGTGACGATAATAGAACTGTCGTCATGAAAGTTGCTGAAACCGTAATTACGAAAACAAGTGAACATAAAAATAATGCACTACACAGTTGTCCTTTTAATTTGCGTTCGTGCTACTAAACTTAATTCAATGATTACTTTAAAGCGAAAAACAATGCCAAGCGTTATTCTTTATGTACATGATTAGGGATTGATCGACGAGGTTGGTATGTAGTTATCGATTAACAAAGTATGGAAGAGAAGGAAAGGGGGTGTTTCATTGAAAAAGAGTTCTCTACTTGTACTAGATAAGTTTAGTTGTCATTTGAAAAATTCTGTAAAAGAGAAGTTGAGACAGGGAAATGCAGGGCTTGCTGTTATTCTGGGAGGTCTCCACAACTGCAACACCTTCACGTCACGGGAAAAAAAAAATAAAAAGAACTGAAGTGTATATGAGTGAGGAATGGAACGAATCGATTATGGATGAAACATAACACGAATTCAGGCCCTAGGAGGCTTTAAAACGACCTACAATCAAACAAGTCTCTCATTGGATAATACAATAGTAGTTTAGAGTGAGAATAGACATTATTGTCAAATCTTTCAAGAATTGCGGGGTAAGTAATGCACTCGATGGCAGTGAAGATCGTCTCGTAATCGAAGAGGACAACGATGACGACGAAGAGGATGAAGAAGAAAGTTCAGATGACAATTTTCAGGGATTTTGAAAGTCAGTTCGGTTTTTAAAACTAAGAAATTTTGTTGGTCTGACTTTGAAATCTAATAATATAAATGGTAAATATTTAATTTTTTAATTGCTAAAAATTAAGATGTGCCTTACAGTCCGTAGCATCTAAGTCAGTAAAATACGGTAAGCAACTGGTCTTATCGGGTGTTACTAGATGGCGCAACATGTTTCTTGTCCGCGTTGTGGCGACTTCGTCATGTGAGTCTCTTAATCTGATTTCTCTTCCAATGTCTTACCTCTTGCAGTCCTTAGCGGCGTGTACTGTGCTACGCCACATAGCTATAGTTTCACTATCAGTTACCAGCTTATATCTGTTCCAGTGTTTTTAATTTTATGTGAACTTAATAATAATTTCATTAAGAAGTATTTTAAGTGACGAACATTATTGCTCTTAAATATATTCGCCAGTTACTGCACGTGAGTACAGTCTTCACAAAATCTACTCGAAATAAAAACTGTTTACTCCGTAGATTTTCTCTAAGTTGATTTTTACTTTTAAATTGTGTAGGTACTTTTCGATTATGTGATCAAGACACCTGGTAAAAGTAAAATTTGGTTACAACCGGCTGGCTGTTTTGCATCGTCCATCCCGTCCGCCTGCGACACTGGCTACCCGCTCGACGGAACAGGGATCTGGGATGCCTTCATTACAGCGCGTGAAACCAAAGCAGATAGTTACGGTGCGACCGAGGTCGCTGCTGCAGAGGAAAATACAGCTTCTTGTCTCAGACAGCCGCCGCAACGGCCAATTACCTCAGCACTACGGATCGACAGCAGTGCCAGAGGTCGTGATCAACAAGCGAACTGTTTTCCTACGTCAATCATGTGATTGGAAATGCTCCTAGAAGATCCATCCGCCAATCGGCCTTATCAGCCGGACAGAAGACATTTCGAGTTATATGGATCTGCCATTCCGGCTGCAAGGTCCAAGCGCCTCGTCTGCTGGTAGTGCCGGATCGCCAGGAGTTGTAGTCCGAGGCGCGTTGTCACAGTCCGCCCGGCTCCCCCCCCCCCCCCCCCCCTCGCACCTCTGTCGGAGGTTAGAGTCCTCCCTCGCGCATGGGTGTGCGTGTTGTCCTTAGTGTAAGTTAGTTTAAGTTACAATAAGTAGTGACCTCAGCAGTTTGGTCCCATAAGACCTTACGACAAATTTCCAATTACGACTGTGACCCAAGAGTGTCGTGTAACATTTGTTTGGCCTCCAAGGACAACTTTGTAGTATTGCCATGCTGACCACTCTGTAGTAGTTCTGTTTCCGTCCTTTATTTGGTGAATATTCTCGAGCAAGTGACTTGTGAGGAAAACATTTTACTTTCTTTTTGCCTAAATTGTGTTTTTTTTCTATTACTTTGTCGACATCAGCAAAGTTCTTGTTTAGTGGTGTTTTTCCCAATAAAAAGAGTTCGAGGAATGTCGTTCGCCTTTTGTCACTGCTGACATAAATACAGCAGTGTATACAAATCATATTCGTGTACGGTTGCTGTCTCACACCCATGTATAAGATTGAACAATCTATCGTTTAATTCGTTACGGTCAGTGGTATCCAGTACGAACTTGACTAAATAAAGTGCTAGGGTAAGTGAATTATTATCCGCAATTGAGTTGTATTCTTGTGTCTGTTTTGTTACTATTGACGGTTTACGTTGATGGTGCATGCTTTGTTTATTTGTTATTATATCTTTGCAATTTACGTATTGCTACGTTAGTTTCGTTATCGCTGCCGTGCTGTTAATCATGGCTGTCTATTTGCACCAAAGAAGAACAACGTTCAGTAATCCTTTTTTTGCGGCCGGAAGTCCTTATCAGGGGTCTAATTTCATCGAAGACCAGTACGGAACAGTGTAGCGCCACAACGGAGTGTCTACGAATGGACTGAAAAATTCCGAAATGGCCGCACAAGTGTTACGCACGATGAAGGAGCCGGACGACAGTTTACCGCCACAAATGAAGAAACCATTAAGCTTTCACATGAAGTATTCCCTTAGACAGACGATTAACTAATGTCGAAGTGGGTTATCGTCTGCAAATTAGTCACTGTTCTGCTTACGAAATCATCCACAACAGACTTGGTTTTCACAAAGTTTTTGCAAGATAGGTAACGAAACAACTCACACAGTTGCATAAACAAGCGCGCTTGGACATCTTCAAAAAACATTTGCATCACTATTTCAACGAAGGGTAGAACTTCTTAGACAGGATCATTACTGGTGGCGAAACATATAACCATCATTACGAGCCGTAGGGTAAACGGCAGAGTATTGAATGGAAACATCCAAATTCGCCGTGCAAGAATAAGTCCAAGACCCAAACCGTCCGCAGGAAAACTGGTGCGTACAGTTTTTTGGGACGCACAAGATCCAGTACTGGAACATTACTGGGAAAGAGGCACAACAATAAACAGTGTACGTTACAGTGAGCTGCTTACTACCAGTCGAAAGCCAGCAATTCGAAGCAAACGCCAATGATTGCTGTCAAAAGGCGTGGTGTTGTCAGACGACAATGCCCGTCCACATACTGCTGCTATAGAGGCCCCTTTGAAAAAAAAGATAAATTGTTTTTGTTTACCACTACTGCTACTTCGCTAATTACTGTTTAGCTCTACAGGACCTTTATACTGAAATGTTTCCCACACCACCTTGTATTGTCTTTCTATGTATGTGAGTAACTGTATGTTCACTGTTGTGGGTAAATACATACAGCGTACACAGGGCGATGTGTGAAACTGATAGCGATTACACGCTTCCGCTGTTGTAGAAATCTGCTCCAGATGCTGTAGATACCGCGTTGAGTTGAAAGTGGTAACCAAAGTACGGAGAAATATTCTTTGAGGCTCTGTTGCAGAGCAATCAGATTGCTTTCAGTTCTGAGAGATGTCCACGTACTATTGTGGATTTGAATGATCCATGAAATGGCTTCTTTTCCGAAGAAAACATCGAAATATTTCACTACAACTGAACGCTCCCGTCGGAACTGTTCCCAAGATGGTATTTATTATTAAATCACAATAGAAGTATACGCTGGGTGTATAATAACACGTACCTTCTTGAAATGAACAATATTTTATTGTTCTGTTAACTGATTTCCTTCCATATACACATATATTTTGCAACGTGAATCAAAAACTCGCAATGGCGTCGATTTTTACATCACAAGAATGGCTCTCCTCTCGTAAAATTTACTCTTAAGAAGAACAAAAGCTCTATATCCTAATAATAATTATGTGAGCGCTGACCGCCACAGAGTAATAAACATTATCTTTGTCTCTCTCTCTCTCTCTCTCTCTCTCTCTCTCTCTCGCACTGTGACTGCAAGTTACGCTGCATGATACATGAAATATGCCTCTCTTGTGGACGAACGTTTTAGGGCATAACGAAACACGAGCGTTCACAGAACACTATATCGGAGATTGTTTATGATTCTGTACTAGAGTATTAATGTCCACTATATTTCTTATGATATTTTGGTATTAGTGAATGATTATCTAAATGGAAATTATAGATTTGGGTGCCTATACTGCTGACAAAGCCTGTGCTGCTTGAAAATTCCTGATGCAGTTTATATGCATAGCTTACTTGCTTGCTTTTATTCATTTGTCGAGGATGGCATGAGATGTGATCAGAAACCTTTTTCATCATCACTGAGAGCTTCTGTCACTCGCCTTGGGATGTCTCAAACGGGTAATCCAGCCATTCGGCCAAGCCCTACAAAGGAAAACCAAGGAAAATCTCGGGGTAGTTTTACCAGCCTCATATTTCTCATTTGCAAAGAAAATTAATTGAATTACAATGGAAAAAAATATTTACAATGGATTTTTTTAAATGAATTTAAACACTGTTCACAAAAGAAACACAACATTGTTAATCTTCTGTGTCTTGAGCTGAACCGTCGACGCGTTGGTTTACGTCCATCTACGATTCCCTTCTATCTGTCATCTCCGGGTAACTGATTGAATTCTATTGCCATTTCACCGTTTCCTCGTGGGTATTATAGTTTTCCACATATGGTTAACATGAAAATAAGAGTCAGTATAAGTTCCGTGGAAAAGGTGTTTGATCTATGCTGAGCTGAAATAGAATCTAAACTAAAGTTCTTTCTAATTCTCTGTCCTGAATTCTAAATATTCGGAAGTCGTAAGGTGTTCTTCATTTCTATCAACAACCATAGAATCCACTAACACAAATCCAACTGGTGATGCCGTGTCAAATTATGCTCGTCATCTTTCAGATGGACTTTAATACTTGTTGATGTGCTTGTAACTGAAAGGCATTCGCTTGGTTGGTAAATTCGCGAGCAACAATTGACATAATTTACATACACATGTATGCTACAACAATAGTACAATTATAAAGACAATATCCATCACAAAAGGTTGAAACAAAGTGGTGGGTTTTTTTTTTAAACTGAGAACGGGTTATCCCTTCCAAACACCATGACTTTAGCTCTGAGATTTAAAAAAAAAAAATACAAACATACACTGACATTGTCAAATTGACATAAGGAAAAAATATCTTGCCATAGACCAGATTCATTTGAGTCACTAACCCATGGTCATTGTGCATTGTGAAACCTGATTGAAGTTACTATCAACTGAATAAAAAAATTTTAAAAGAAATCATTCATACTATAGCTAAATTATCTGCATACTGAAAAGAAAACTTATCTTTACAGTGGAAAACAAATACATAATGTCTGCATATCTCTCATACATTATGCCTGGAAAGAAAAACTAACTACTAAATTAGAAAAAGAAAGAAACTATCCTAAGTATGATTCATAGGTTTAAAGAAAATTCTCTAATCAGTATTATTTCATAAGAATAGTATCTTCAATCTTCAGAATCTTCAGTTATCATGATATTCCTTTAACAAGTGATGAGGATACATTCCTTTCACCTTTCCATTCTTCACATCCTTCAGAACATAAGTTCCTGGATGGGATATTTTGGTAATCACAAATGGTCCTTGATACAATAATTGCCATTTTATGTTCTTCCTCTGTATAACTGAAGCCATAGGATGAGTTTTTACTAAAACTTTGGTCTTTCACTTTATATGTTTTCATTTTTCCAAGTCGATTGTCAAAATATATATGCCTTTCTCTTGCCTTGTCCAGTATATTGAGTAAGGATTGTCGTACTTTATTTTGTAGGTCTATTTTGTTAATAGCTACTTTAGTACTTGGTCGAATCCAGTCATTCTCTTCCTGTTTTCCAAACATCAGTTCGTATGGGGTATATTCTGTCGTAGTATGTGGCATATTGTTTACAATTTCCTGAAAATCGTCAAGATAATCGATCCATTTGGGTTGCTGGTTGTGGCAATATGCTCTCATGAACCGGTTTAATTACGAAAAATTCGTTCCACGGGATTCGCTGAAGGGTGGTACACTGATGTTAGAATTTGTTTTATACCAAAACTGGTTAATGTTTGCCTCCAACGAAATCCAGTGAACAATGACCCATTGTCAGAAAGAATAGCCTCTGGTTTGCCTACCTTGACTATATAATCCTTGACCAGCTTCTTGGCTATGGATGCAGCAGTAGCTGATTTTAACGAATAAAGTTTGACATACTTAGTGAATATATCAAGAAAAGCTACAATATATTTGCATCCTCCCCTTGATGATGGTAGAGGACCTCAGGCGTTGACCGAAATGATTGACAGCGGTTTAGTGGGTATAATAGGATGTAGGAAATCTTTCACACTAAAATTTCCTGGTTTGGCTAGCTGACAAATTTTACATTTCCTTAACTGTCTGTGTACTTTCCTGCGAATATTTGGGAAGTAGCAATATGCTTGAATCTTCTGAGCACACTTTAATACTCCAAAATGTCCCCAAGTGATGTGCGTGTGCAAAATTAAGTCACTCTCATTAATATCGGGAATACACACCTTCCAATTATCTGAATCAAGATGCCCTTTGAAAAATAAGACCTCGTCCTCAACTTTGTACAGTCTCTTCAGATCATCGTTTCCAGGCATTGCTAAGGTTTCCTTCATTGAATGCCAACGAGGATCTTCATTCTGTAGTTTTCCCATGTTATTACACATGTCAAGAAAATGTTTCCTATATATTCTATCAGTCATTATAAGAACATTAAATCGGGACAGATTGTCCGTGATGTTGATGGTTGACAAATCTCCATCTGGCATTCTAGACAGTGCATCGGTGTTGAAATTATCCTGTCCACTTATGTATTTAATTTCAAACTGAAACTCTTGGCGTGAGAGCGTCCATCTTGCTAATCTTGGATGTAATAATTTACATGTTTGCAAAAAACTTAACGCTTTGTGGTCACAGTGCACTGTTGTCTTCGCTCCGTATAAGTAGTACTAAAATTTCTTAAATGACCACACTACGGCCAATGCTTCCTTTTCGGTAGTCGTATATGTTCTTTCACAAGCAGTTAAGAGTCGGCTAGCAAAAGCTATTGGATAGAAAGTTGATTTTCTATCTATCATCTTTACTTGGAAGAGGCATGAACCTATTCCAATTTCCGAAGCATCTGTCATTAACCCGAATTCTTGGCTCATATCTGGATGATATAATATTTATGAATTGACTAAGGCATGTTTTATTGCTTCAAATGCATTCTGGCATTATTGCGTCCACACCCACGGAGTATTTTTGCTCAACAAGCTGTACAACGGTTCTGCATTAATAGAGTGATCGTGAGTGAAATGCCTGGCAAAAGAGACAACTCTGAGGGAGCCCTTTAATTGCCTTTTTGTTGTTGGAACTGCCAAGTTTTTGATTGCCTTTAGTTTCTCGGAGTCCAGTAAGATGCCTTTTCCATTTATAAGATGACCCAGAAATTTGATTGTACCTCGATCAAAATGGGACTTTTGCAGATTTGCGGTTATGCCTTGAGACGTTCTAACACTCTTCTCAATAGACCAACGTGCTCCTTCCATGTGGTCGTAGCTATGAGCATGTCGTCCAGAAGCAAAGTTAAATTGCTTCGAAGTGCAGGTCCCAATGCGTAATGTAGAGCATTTATAAAAACTCCTGAGCTCACGTTTAGTGCGAAAGGTAAAACCTTAAAATGATAGCTTCTACCTGGATGTACAAACGCGTTGTACTTTTTTGATGGTTCGTCTAGAGCCACCTGCCAAAATGAACTTATCAGATCAATATTTGTTAAGTATTTTATCCCCTCGAACTTTTGAATTAACTCATCGATATTTTCCGGATGAGTTCGCACGGGCACGATAATCTTATTTATCTGCCGTGCGTCTAGCACGAGACGAACTTTTCCTCCCTTTTTAGGGACAATATGAAGCGGACTACAGTATGGACTCGTCGAAGGTTCGATCATATCCCATTCAAGCATCTGGTGGATTTCCGCGTCAACTGCCTTTCGTTGGTGCCACGGTACTTGATAAAAAATACGGCAGAAAACTTGGTGTGGTGTCACATCTAAATGGAATGTGTATCCCTTGATTACACCAGGTCTTTCTTGAAAGACTTCATAATATTCCTGTAGAAGATCATATAATTGCTTTCTTTGGTGTTGTTGCAAATATTCAGGCTCTTGCACCTTTTCATATACCCTGTCTTCAGGGTTTAAGACTGGTTGCAAGTAATTAATTTGGTAACACCGTGCAGGTTTGCTATGTATCCACTTTATTTGCACCTTTCGTCTCTGACAATACTTTCCATGGGTACTACATTCCCTGAGAAGATTCACTTGATGTTTCTGATCCGTTATTGTAAAACTGGCACGGCCTAGAGAAAAATCGATATGCCAGTTTCTCTCTCTAAATTCATCTATACCCAGGATACAGTCCTCAACCAATTTTTCTATTACAAGGAACGTGCAATTTATAGCTACATTTTCTGTATCTAACTGGAGGTGAGTCTGCACTTTAACCTTAGAAGACTTATGACCAGTAGGACCTACAATTCTACAACATTGAACAGGAAAAATCGGTGGATTTGCTTTCTGAAGTATTCTTTGAAATAACTTCTCAGAAACGACATTTACTGCTGCTCCTGTATCTAAAGTAACTTGCACAGTAATGCCTTCAATTGCCGCCTGAATTTTCGCAACAGGTTCAGTGATATGTTCCTCTTGACAAGCATCATATCCTGCTGAAGTTCTTCTATTAATAATCTGCCATCATTGTACCGAAAAAAATTGACGCTTGAATTTTCGCCCCTGAAAACTTCCTCGACTGCACCGTCGGGGCTTCTGACAGTCGAGTTTAGTTTGACGATTGTCCATTATTAGTAGATGTCTGCTCCGTTACGTCAGTTATTATTGGTGGTTGATTTCTCCATTCATTTGCATTAGAATTTGGTGCCCAACCTGAAGTTTGTGGTTGGTTGTGATATTCTTGGGTTGGTTGCTGATATCGGCGTTTTTGCTGATTATTCCCCTCTTGATAGTATCCTTTCCTCTTCTTATTCTTCTTCCTCCGTTTCCGTTTATATGTTTCTTCACATTGTTGGTCATGATTACACTGGTCGGGATTTTCGTTATCAAATTTCACGTTTTTCTGGAAATAATTCACCTGTGGGTTTGGTGAATTGTGTGCAAAAGGTTTGTTTCCATACTGTTTCTTGTTACTATTGTATTTGTCACGTTGGTAACTTGGTTGGTTATAGTGCACACGTGATTCTTCAAACAGAATGTCTATTGAATCCAATGTGGCTAGAAATTCTTCCACATGTTGTTCAGCCACATGTAGAAGTTTTTCCTTAACTTCTAGTGGAAGTTGCCCCTTTAATACTCGAATGATATTCTGCGTCGGGATTTGTTCATTCGAGTATTTGCTTTTATTTATATACTTCTCGAAATACTTTCTTAAAGATCCATTTTTGAAAGAAAAAGGTTGTGGGTCAAAAACTCACTTAGGTAGTCTTTCTTGTACTCCCTTATTCCAGTATTTGTGCAAGAAAGCGCGTTCAAATTGGTCATAATCTTGACACCACTCGGATGCTTCTGACGCCCACATCGATCCATCTCCATGTATAAATCCTGCAACGTACATAATTTTTTGTTGCTCAGTCCACATTCGTGGCAATATCCCTTTAAATTGCTTGATAAATACCACGGGATTGATCGACTTCCTTTCGGGAATAAATACCTGGAATTGACGATATTAAGCATTTTTTCTTCTTTCATAGTCGCCGGTGTATTCTGGTGGCTACTTCGCGGTGAACGATAATCTCGATAGTTTGTTTCTGGTTGATTACGTGAATATGCACCAATACATGGATATTGTTGCATGGATTCGATTTCACTGGTTTCATCAGGAATAATGTCTGCTTTTGATAAACTGCAAGCAGTATCTGACCCTCTAGTATCAACTCGACCCTGCTGGCATGCTTTTAATGTATTTTCTATCTTTGCTTTCCAAGCAGGAAATTCATCTCCTATATTCTCCTTAATCTCTTTGACATCTGCTTTAATTTGTTCTTGTGCAGTTTCGTTGTTAACTTGCACGTTAGAAACCGTTTCTTTCAAGGTTTGGTCAACATAATATCGCACTGTCTCGGTTTGCTCTTTCGCCCAATCTTCAATGTCCTTAGAGAATGCGATCTTATGTTCATTGAAAAGTTTCTCTATGTGTTTCTCGCCTTCGAGACTGAGAGTATCTATCCTCCGAGTAAGCTCAATGACAGCTTGCTCGTTATCGTGCTTAATTGTATTCACGTCCTGCGCAATAGTGTTCTGTACATGAATAACTTCTTGCACTTGATAATTTTGTGTATCTTGACGACATAAGATGTCTTTGTGTTTGGTTGTTAATTCCTGATACTGTCATTCTTGTGTAACTATGAGTTGTGCCTGACTGGCCATCAAGTGACTCTGCTTTGTTTCCAAACTCTGGAATTTTTCAATAATCTTATCATATACTTCTTTTAGTTTATTACATTGCTCCTGAGCCAAATTAAATTGCGCACTCTCCAATACTTGCAATCTACGATTAATGTCATTTGCAAACGTGGATTGCGTGGTTTCCAATGCCTGGAATGTACGATTCATGTCGTTTGCAAACGTGGATTGTGGCGTTGCAAGATGAGATTGCGTGGTTTCCAATACCTGGAATCTGCGATTCATGTCATTTGCAAACGTGGATTGCGTGGTTTCCAATGCTTTAATTCCTTGTGTTATGACAGTCAAACTTTACATCAGCTGGGATAACAAATCGGTATTCTCAACAATTGACGATTGCACTGGGCTTAACGAGGATTGTACCGACACAATTTTCGGTACAGTCATTTCGTTTCCGCACGCGTCTGTGTCAGAGATGAAATTCGTGTAGTTTGTTGGTTGCTACATATTTCTCTGAACTTCTTTCGACATATGAATGTCGGAACTACCAACCGTTTGTGTCGACGGCGTGAGCGCATTAATTACTGCTGGATGCTCTGCCGTAATCGACATATCGCTAACTACGGCGGTATTAAATTCTGTGGCACTAGTTGACGATGCATTCACACTATTTAATTCATTTTGTGACATTGTGATGCGTGCTTGCTTATTGGCTTTGAACATAGATCTAGTAATCACCATGTAAATAAGCAATTTACAGTTTCTCCGCTAAATAAGTCCAACAAAAGTGACTATTACATTTTACACACGCAAAAAACGTTAATGTCCTAATGCTGTTAATGTAGACTTTACAGTGTGACACAAACACAGTACTTAGATAGCACATAAAATATTGTCTTACTACTGACATACTGGAATTCTAGTAAAATTAATGTAGCAACGCTATTTATACTCAGAAAATCAGTACGTGAAAGGTCACTACAATGCATAAATGCTCAAGAAAGCTAGTAATTCAAATTTTATTCCCTTTTTGAAGTTTCTGCTCGGCTGCTGGGGCGGCGTACTCTTTCGCTTCACAAGATACTCCCGCACGTTCCGTTAGCATGAAACATACAAAGGACCGTAATGTAGTTACTCTATAAGACTAGACACATATACATACAGTGAGACATTAATTACTAAATTACTAACACACTTATATTGCAGGTTCACTGTGAGTGTTGTATCAGGATCGTGTCCTGTCACGGTCACCATATATAAAGGCTCCTTTGAAAAAAAAGAAATTTTTGTTTTGTTTACCACTACTACTACTAGGCCAATTACTGTTTAGCTCTACAGGACCTTTATACTGAAATGTTTCCCACACCACCTTGTATTGTCTTTCTGTGTATGTGAGTATGTTCACTGTTGTGGGTAAATACATACAGCGTACACAGGGCGATGTGTGAAACTGATAGCGATTACACGCTTCCGTTGTTGTAGAAATCTGCTCCAGATGCTGCAGATACCGCGTTGAGCTGAAAGTGGTAACCAAAGTACGGAGAAATATTCTTTGGGGCTCTGTTGCATAGCAATCAGATTGCTCTCAGTTCTGAGAAATGTCCACGTACTATTGTGGATTTGAATGATCCATGAAATGGCTTCTTTTCCGAAGAAAACATCGAAATATTTCACTACAACTGAACGCTCCCGCCGGAACTGTTCTCAAGATGGTATTTATTATTAAATCACAATAGAAGTATACGCTGGGTGTATAATAACACGTACCTTCTTGAAATGAGCAATATTTTATTGTTCTGTTAACTGATTTCCTTCCATATACACATATATTTTACAATGTGAATCAAAAACTCGCAATGGCTTCGATTTTTACATCACAAGAATGGCTCGCCGCTCGTAAAATTTACTCTTAAGAAGAACAAAAGCTCTATATCCTAAGAATAATTATGTGAGCGCTGACCGCCACAGAGTAATAAACAATATCTTTGTCTCTCTCTCTCTCTCTCTCTCTCTCTCTCTCTCTCTCTCTCTCTCTCTCTCTCTCTCGCACTGTCACAGCGCGTTACGCTCCATGATACATCATACTGCCCACACTGCTGAAACGCTCTAGTAACTCAATTTTGAAATACTGGATTATCCTCCATATAGTTCCCATCTTGCCCCTTCTGACTATCACTTGTTTGGTCCATTCAAACAGGCATTAAGGGCCGGTCGATTTGCCTCGGTCGAAGCAGTGAAAGAAGCGCTGCATTCCTGGGTCGCAGCTCAATCGTGAACATTCTTCTATGAGGCCATCAGGAAGCTTGTACAACTATGGACCAAATGCGTTGAAAGGCAAGGAGACTAAGTCGAAAAATGGTGTTCTTGTAAATTTAACATTTTATTACAAAAAAATTTTGTAACTACTTGGCGTATAATAACTAACTTACCATCGTATGATACAGTTAACATTTACCATAGCGTCCAGTCCTAGAACTGAGGTGTATAGCCACGATTCGAAGGGTAATTTATGTCATGGCCTACAGGGAACTGAGAATTCCATACATTTCAAAAACTCCACTGACTAGTCATACGGATGACAGTTTCTTCTATAGTAGTTGATTCTAAGACAACATACTTTGACTGCTTCATGCACCCTCCGCCAATCCAAATGTTGGAACTCCATGATCTGCCTCAGTCGGAGAAAGTAAATTACCTCGTTGGTTTCCTTTGCAAAATAACAGTGGTATCGTCTGTTCGCCGACTCTAACGGCTTTGTTGTGACGTTCATGCCTGATCGCACATTACGGCAGCATTCTCAAAGGTAGAGTCACTGAGCGAAATGATTTTGCTGTTACTAACATTAGCTACTCAGCCATAGTATACCTCTTTCCGCCCAATCATGTGATGTCCATTTCATTTGCCCACGGATAGACCACAGTCGAAATAGGCCAATGACGCAAGAGAAAGTCTGGCGAGAGGAACCATCCATATGTGGTGCTTGTGGTGTAAAGTCGTTCGAAAAGTACTCTGCCACATTTTAGAGAATCTCTATTACGTCCAGAAAAGACGGTAGAGGCAAGTTGACGATCAGAACTGCCCTCTACTTAACCAGACGATCAGACGAATGTTGGCCGGCCGCGGTGGTCTAGCGGTTCTGGCGCTGCAGTCCGGAACCGCGGGACTGCTGCGGTCGCAGGTTCGAATCCTGCTTCGGGCATGGGTGTGTGTGATGTCCTTAGGTTAGTTATGTTTAAGTAGTTCTAAGTTCTAGGGACTTATGACCTAAGATGTTGAGTCCCATAGTGCTGAGAACCATTTGAACCATTTAGACGAATGTGGTACGACTTTCAAAATATTTCAAAACATCTGTCCTGCTACCACAATTATTGGGAAGAAGATTTTAATGTAATATCTGTCAGCCACACAACCCCGAGTGGTTGCAGGTTTTATACCTACTTCGGTTAGCATTTCAATAGAGCAGTTCACGAACTGCTGAGATAAAATTATTACACGAAATTTATTCACAAGGATAAAAGATTCCCTCCGTTTTAAAGACGAACAGGAGAATAATTCATAGTTGCAGCGGGAGGCAGAAGAGAGACTGAGATATTACAGTCTCTTGACACAGGAAAGATTTGTATTTTGTGGACTGAAGACGTATTTTGTGGATTGAAGACGTATTTTGTGCCAACAGACGGAAGGTAAACTGTCGAGAAGATAGCTGCTGGAACATTATTACGACTATTACTTAAACTGAAGGAGTTTCGGAAGATAAGAGATGAGAGTAACGAAGATGTTGCCAAAGACAGGGTAGTGGCATCATATTAAAATGAGATATTGAAATTTCTCTGCGAAAGTTTATATTTCTAAGGCATTCAACAGAGAAAATTTCACGGCGAATGAAAAGAGAAGAAGACCAGGAGAATAACGAAGACTGGGCTAAAATTTGTCGACACAGAAGATTACTCAGAAAGATGAGATGAATGAGGATATAAGAAGAGCGAGAGTTGATTGGACTTTCTTTCAAAAGTTGTGGGTGGATGGGATGATAGAAAAGGCAATGGGGAGTGAAGCTGGTATTTATTCGACAGAGAGAAGAGAAGCATAGGTGAACTGTGAGTGACGAGTGAATGTATGCACAGGAAGTGACTGTTAATTGAACATTTATGCCAGACAAATAAGTCACAAACGTTACTGTGAGGCTGTAGCACAAATTTGAGTCGAACCGGAAGCTATAAAATAAGAGCAAACTCTGCCAGCTATAATATATAATTACGTGGTTGGCCATTGTTGACTATAGGTAGTTTGCGTGTCTTTCACGAAATAACTCGCTGCACCTTGACCACATATCTCTCCTAAAGTGATTCAATATCTTTTATGTTAATTAATTGCTTTTTAAGCAGTTAATTGAAAATAATTCCCATGCTTTAATTGAGAACAGGAAACATATTATCCTTGTACAGGTCGAGCAGAGACGCCTTGAACAGCAAAGATTGCGGTAACCAATCTTCTGCCTCTGATAATTCCAGTTATCTCAGATATGAAGAGAGATAAAGCAGTCTTTGGAACTGGCACATTCTAACCATCAGGAGTAGGGCATGTGTACAAGATTACAATAATACATTACCTCCAGAGTTTCAGTGCGGTGTTTAAATTTACAAATGAACCCTTTGGCAGCTGCAGCCGTGCTTCCATCTAGCAGGGTCGAGTGTGCCGTTGAGGCCGCCTAATCCTGGTACTTGCGCTAATGGCTGTCCCCACGGACCATTGCCTGCTTCTGAGTTCGACGCTTGGCCGAGCACGCCCTGTGCTGAATATTTCTCTAGCAAGGGCGTCCGCGGCTGTCTCGCCTTCTCAGTGTGATCACTGACACGCGATGTACCTCGATACTTTTTCCGTGTCCGTGAATCTGCAGATGTATTACTGGACACACATGATGCGCATTGAAACTGCTAATGTTGCTACCGGGTGTTTAAAAAATGACCGATATATTTGAAACGGCAATAAAAACTAAACGAGCAGCGATAGAAATGCACCGTTTGTTGCAATATGCTTGGGACAACAGTACATTTTCAGGCGGACAAACTTTCGAAATTACAGTAGTTACAATTTTCAACAACAGATGGCGCTGCAAGTGATGTGAAAGATATAGAAGACAACGCAGTCTGTGGGTGCGCCATTCTGTACGTCGTCTTTCTGCTGTAAGCGTGTGCTGTTCACAACGTGTAAGTGTACTGTAGACAACATGGTTTATTCCTTACAACAGAGGATTTTTCTGGTGTTGGAATTCCACCGCCTAGAACACAGTGTTGTTGCAACAAGACGAAGTTTTCAACGGAGGTTTAATGTAACCAAAGGACCGAAAAGCGATACAATAAAGGATCTGTTTGAAAAATTTCAACGGACTGGGAACGTGACGGATGAACGTGCTGGAAAGGTAGGGCGACTGCGTACGGCAACCACAGAGGGCAACGCGCAGCTAGTGTAGCAGGTGATCCAACAGCGGCCTCGGGTTTCCGTTCGCCGTGTTCCAGCTGCGGTCCAAATGACGCCAACGTCCACGAATTGTCTCATGCGCCAGAGTTTACACCTCTATCCATACAAAATTCAAATGCGGGAACCCCTCAGCGCCGCTACCATTGCTGCACGAGAGACGTACGCTAACGATATAGTGCACAGGATTGATGACGGCGATATGCATGTGGGCAGCATTTGGTTTACTGACGAAGCTTATTTTTACCTGGACGGCTTCATCAATAAACAGAACTGGCGCATATGGTGAACCGAAAAGCCCCATGTTGCAGTCCCATCGTCCCTGAATCCTCAAAAAGTACTGGTCTGGGCCGCCATTTCTTCCATAGGAATCATTGGCCCATTTTTCAGATCCGAAACGATTACTGCATCACGCTATCTAGACATTCTTCGTGAATTTGTGGCGGTACAAACTGCCTTAGACGACACTGCGAACACCTCGTGGTTTATGCAAGATGGTGCCAGGCCACTTCGCACGGCCGACGTCTTTAATTTCCTGCATGAATATTTCGATGATCGTCTGATTGCTTTGGGCTATCCGAAACATACAGGAGGCGGCGTGGATTGGCCTCCCTATTCGCCAGACATGAACCCCTGTGACTTCTTTCTGTGGGGACACTTGAAAGACCAGGTGTACCGCCAGAATCCAGAAACAATTGAACAGCTGAAGCAGTACATCTCATCTGCATGTGATGCCATTCCGCCAGACACGTTGTCAAAGGTTTCGGGTAATTTCATTCAGAGACTACGCCATATTATTGCTACGCATGGTGGATATGTGGAAAATATCGTACTATAGAGTTACCCAGACCGCAGCGCCATCTGTTGTTGAAAATTGTAACTACTGTAATTTCGAAAGTTTGTCTGCCTGAAAATGTACTGTTGTCCCAAGCATATTGCAACAAACGGTGTATTTCTATCGCTGCTCGTTTAGTTTTTATTGCCGTTTCAAATATACCGGTCATTTTTGAAACACCCTGTAAGAACCACTATATTAAACGATATGTAGAATTAATTATTGTTACCTTTGCCGTCTTAAGCTTACTGCAACTAATGAAAAAGAATTTCACACCAGACGGTTTCGCTTTTATTTACAAAGCATCTTCTGTGTTCTCTGGTTTTCCTGCTTCATGCTTACGTCCTTTGCGCACCATTGCTTTCCCTCTCTTCATTAGCGGAGGTTGACATGAAGCAAGAAAACCTGTGAACAGAGATGATGCTTTTAAAAAGTCGAGGGTTGAGTCGCTTGTTCTCATTCCAGTCTTCTCTTGATCCGCCAAGGGGAAGTAAACGATACATTAAGTTCTTCGGGCTGTTGCGTCAATGTCCATTATAGTTTCAGTGGAGTATCTAACACAGCGGCCTTCTATATTGAAACGTCCCCTTTGAACAATTTATACAAGACTGTGCTTAAACTGGCATACAGTATTTTTAGCGCAACGCAATCTGACTTTCAAAAAAATCCCTACGAAAGAATGGCCCTGACTAACATTACCCTATACGTTTCACAAATCACTTACCTCACAAAAATCTTGGTTACTCGAACTTCTGCAATACAGCGAGCACCACTACTGCCAGCTAAATAAAAGATTCAAACTACGGAAGGCACTAACTACTGATAGGCATAGTTAGCAAATGAAAGATTTTAATAGAGAACAAACAATGTATTTACCTTAATAGTCATTATATATATATATATATATATATATATATATATATATATATATATATATATATATATATATATATATATAGCAGTTCATGACAAATTACAAAACTCCGCCATCTCTCTCCCCACATCCACCACTGCTGGCGGCTCACCTCCAACTGCGCAACGCTATGCGCTGTTCACATCCAGCTGCCACTGCCCAACACTACAATGGCAGACAACAATGCAAACTAGCCACAGACTGCACACAGCACAGCCAGTGATTCTCACACAGAGCGCTACATGGCGTTACCAATAAGAAAACCTAAACAGCCTACTTACATAGCCCCCATGCTCCCCACAAAAAAATTTACAAATTATTTTGGGCAGTGGCCAATAATGATTTGATTAAATTTTTCAAAATTACAATAACAAAGATATCAAATGCACACACTTATTGATACATTGTTGGTCAAAAGCTAAAATTTTCTCACAGTCCATAAAGACAGTCCTGATCATTCATCACAGTAACGTTTCAGTGTTTTTCTCAAGGTCTGAGCAGTAAAAGAAAATGCACACGGAATTAGTGGATTTCCATGCAGTCTTGAAGAAGTAGCGTTGTCCTTCCAACGGAAAGACAGTGCTAACTGTCGACATGCAGACAGGTCATGGGCCACAACAGAGCAAACCCACAGTGGAGTCAGTCGAAGTTTTGAAGAGTATTGGTGGGTAGGTCATCACAGAGCAGACCCACTGTAGTCCTGGTAGAGAGTATGGTATTGGTGGGCCACCAGAGGTGCAGACCCACTGCGGTCCTTGTAGAAATAATGGTATTGGTGGGTCATCAAAGATGCAGACCCACTGTAGTCCTTGTAGAGATGGCCAGCAGCCATCTGTTGTGACTGTGCAGGTGCACAATAACCATTGAAGAGTCTTGCGGATAGTATAGCAAGTCCATAACCACCACTTGTGCACTCACAAAGTTTTTGGAATTGTCCTTAGAACCAGCAATGCTGTTATCCAGTCCCTTGCTGAATTATTAACACATGTGCAAACACTAACAGTCCCTACTTCTCACATATTGTCCATATACTATGACCAACAGAAACGTGTGCAGTGAAATGTAACTTACAAGTTAATAATATGATGAACTGGTGTCAATTACAATTTTGTAACATAAGAATACAATTACAAAGGCACAAAATACATCATTAAAGAACATAACAATACAGATAACATTTGTAGTACAGGCTTTACAACAGAATAGAAATAAACATATTCATCACTGTTACAGGAATTATGAGATAAGTAGATACATAAAAGATCAGAATAAATTTTGAAACATCAACTTCACACATGAGCATTAAAACAAAATAGAATAAATAATGTCTAAACATCTTTACAAAGTAAATAACACAGTATTAGAAAAATTCTACAACAGAACAACATCAGCTAAACACATAAAGACAGGAAAAACACAAATATACAAGAGTACACAAACACATAGTGGGATAACACAAGGAAAGGACAGGGTTTCTTTTACTGCAATATTTTGCAAACAAAACTTTCTTTACTTCTCGGAGATCTCCCTTTGTTCCTCATTATTTCCAAAAGGTCCTATCTGTACCTGCTTTCTGTATTCTATTCATATTTCTTTCAAAATAATTATTTCTCAGTGTACAATACTCATCTTGGCCCAAATCTTTTTCATATAACTTCTCAATGCATTTTTTTCCTATTGTCCATAGTCAGTTTCTTAAATAGTCTACCCCCTCTTAAGCTAACTTAAATCTACTGAGCTCAGATGCTAAACTAAGGGACGAGGCAATGCAGCAGCATAAAACAATTAACACAAACAGCAATGATAAAAAATACAAATGGCGAAGCAAGCAGCATAAATTACAACTAATATAAGGCAATGAGCAGCAAACAAGAAAACTAAATCCGTAGTAAAACTGGCTCAACAGCGTAATACAAAGTCAAATTCTGTAACATTATGCCTGGCAAACTGCAGCAGCAAATAAAAAAAAACATATATCTAAACATGACATAGCTCAAGCAGAAAAAATATTACACTAAAAATGGCCATGTCTAATACCTATGTCACATCTTAATACTAGAGTGATGCATCACAATTTATTCTACAAAAGAAATTACCAAGTACTTGAAAAGAAAATTATGAATGCAGTTCCTGTGAAGGTAAATGCCGTTTTGTGCTCCCTCATTTTTTTGAAAAAATTATTATTTACTCGATCTGTAGACAGAAAATATTTATATTAGTACATCTATAAAATTTTATTTTGACCAATGCTGCAGTGCAGCTAGAAACTAGATATCAAATGAAATAAGCAACTATGTACAAAGTAAAGCATAAGAACATCATTCAGTAGTCATTAGGCATTTCATAAGTTAGTAGAAAAATCTCTCACCTAGAGAGACAGTAGTCATAATCAGGTGTATAGACATAAAAATATTTCTCGTCATTTCATTAGGCATTTCAGTAAATCATAAATTAAGAGCTCCACAGTGTAATCATATGTTATCAAGTTCGACCGTGTCGTTTTTCCGATGCTTTCTACAAAGGAACATCAATAGCGAGGATATGGCCCCCCTTTTTTTTTCACCTGTGCCTCTGGAAGGCACACGCTAATGGCTTTTTTCAAGGCGACTGTCGCCCAGCTGGGTGCCCACGACGCATTAGGTGCAGATGGTCACTTAACTTTCTTACCGAAATATTTACGACACCAGTTTGGATTACAGTGACAGTCTCATATAAAAAATTTCACCGGTCGAGAATTTGCATTGCAAATGTGTAGAAACAAAATCCTATGAATATAACAGTGTTCAAAACGTTTTCGTCGGCATTGTGATACGTTCATGCTTTTACACACATTTCATAACTCTTAAAGTATGATTCTTGGTTTCCAACAACCTTTTTCACAAGTCAGAGTCCCTAACCACTATTCATTATTCCTTACCGTAGTCGTCCTCCGAAAGCTAAGTTCTGCAGAAGTCAATGTACTTACCTCATGATAAACAAAAGTGAAATGCTTTGCGTATAGATATCTTAGTTATTACGCTTATTGCCATGATGAAGAAAGTACTGTTCTGTAATGTATTGTTGTGCTATGGAAAAGGCAGTCTCATTGTAGCTATACCACAAAAGTTACTACTAAAACATATTTTACTTTGCAGAAGAATTCAAAAAAACTGTGCAGATATAAAGCAGATACAGCACAAAAGCAACAATGTAAATTGTGTCACACATTAGTAGCGTCGTGATATAATTGTGTAGCTGTCAAAGAAACCAACTGCTAAGTCATCTTTAATCCCACAGAAAGTACTTCAGATAAAGAATGTCTTTTCAAGTAAACCAAAATGTTACACTAAAATCTCATTAGCAGTGCCGGTATGTGTTCCAAGAATGTGAGCCTGATAGTTGTTATGTAATCGTGCAACTAACAAGCAAGAATGTACAAATACAACACTGTGTCGTCTGTTCACTATAACAATGCAATCGTAATTTCTGTTTAAAAATGTTCCCTAGGTTCTAGACTGGATATTCCACTTCAAACATTGTTGCATGTTAACAGTTTCTTAAGTCTGACAAAGCATACTAGAAATGTGAAGTGAAAAGTTTTATGGCAAAGACAAAGTTAAAAAGCAGATTATCTCTCAATAAATGGTTTTACATGTGAAATGTGGTGTAAACCTTTGCTCTTCCTAGTACGCAGAGTTTCAACTTCAACGCAATTATCATGTGTTATACGTCAGATTCTGTATGGTCCATTGTAAACTAGAAAGAATTTGTGACTCAAGTGTTTCTTCTTATGTGACAATGAATGAGCTTTAATGAGAACTTTCTGACCAATGAATAATTTCTTTGCATTTGCTTTACCGTGTAGTTTTCTCCTTTTGTCTGCTGCAGATTTTATATTTTTAATAGCCAAATCAATTATGTCTTTGTGTCGAAGTTTACGTGTATTCGGGAAAGGTACAAGCTCTCTGATTCTGTTCGGTGGTTCTTCATTCTTTAGTACAAGAGTAGGTGGTAAAGCAGTGGAGTCGTGAGGCATTTCATTCAGCACGTTTTGAAATAAGTGCAAATATCTGTCCCAATGCTGATGCTTTCTGTGACAATAAAGTCTGCAAAGCTTATTGATTTCTTTCATAATCCGTTCAGACGGGTTACAATGTGGTGAGTACAATGAAATAAAAACAGGTTTGATTTTATGATTCCGAAGCGTGTGTGACCAAACAGCAGATCCGAATTGCGGTCCGTTATCTGAAATGACTTTACTAACGTGTCCAACTTCACGTAAGAAATTTTTAACAAAGGCGTTGGATACAGACCGTCCAGTGGCTTTACGTAACGGAGTGAAAGAAACAAATTTTGAAGTAAGTTCAACAGCGACTAGAACGTACGAAAATCCATTGGATGTTCTGACAAGCGGTCCCAAGAGATCAACAGCAGCAAATTCTTTTAATTTAGAAGGAATAATAGGAAACAACGGAGCACTATGTGAGACAGTGGATGGTTTCGCCTTTTGACAAAGTTTACAAATAGACAAGACTCTTCGAATTCTTTTTTCCATATTGTTAAAATAACAAGTCGTTCGAAGAATATGATAACATTTTCGTGGACCAAAATGTGCGTAGCTGAAATGAATGTACCAAATGAGCTTATTAACAAAATCGTCTGGAATGCAAAGTACCCATAGCTTGTCATCAACAGTGCAGCGTTTGAAGAGTATGTTGTTTCTAACCAGGTAATAATGCCGAATCTGTGTGTGTGTGTCTTTCCATGCCATTTTCTCTTGATGTCTTTCCAAATCGGATCTTTATCTTGCTCATGAGCAATGTCCTTTAAAGATGTGGTGATGAAGTTTTCAAAGGCGACTTTCTGAATGTAAAGAATACTGAAATTTTTCTCGAGGTTGCCTTCTGTGTTACTTTTCTCAAGCCCAGCCGGTGCGCGTGACAGTGCGTCCGCAACAATGTTCTCCTTGCCGGGAATGTAGACTATTGTGAAGCGGAATTCTTGCAGAAACAATGCCCAACGTTTTAACCTGTCACGAATTAATTTTGAAGACGTAAGAAATTGTAATGCACGATGATCACTGTATACTTTTACGTGCTTACCAGAAAGAAAGAAACGGAATTTGTTAAATGCCCAAACGATAGCTAAAGCTTCTAATTCAGCAACGG
The DNA here is from genome assembly GCF_023864345.2 of Schistocerca serialis cubense. Classification (NCBI taxonomy): domain Eukaryota; kingdom Metazoa; phylum Arthropoda; class Insecta; order Orthoptera; family Acrididae; genus Schistocerca; species Schistocerca serialis. Next base: position 229,407,193 of record NC_064646.1, on the reverse strand, counting down.
AATAATTTTTTTCAGATTTTGTTAGCACTCGGCTAGCAAAAGCAATGGTTTTCTGAACAGTAGTGTCATTTTCTATGGCTTCTTGAAATAAATGGGCACCAAGACCGACTTTAGAAGAATCCGTGCTAAGGCAGAAATCTTGTGACAGATCTGCATGAGCTAGTATTGGCGCGTTAAGTAACGGTTCTTTCAAAGAATTGAATTCCAACTGTGATTGTTCGTCCCAGTTCCAAATAGTATTTTTTCCAGTGAGAGAACAAAGTTTTCGTGTAACAAGAATTTGCATATTCAGAAAACGACGGTAAAAATTTACGAGACCTAGAAAACTGCGGACTTGTTTTTTTGTGCATGGTACTGGAATGGCTCTGATTGCTTCTAACTTTTCAGGATCCGGCTGAATGCCTTCAGAAGAAATAATATGTCCCGAAAACCTCACCTTTGACCTACCGAATTCAGACTTTTCCAAGTTAACTGTAATTCCAGATTCTGCAAAAATACGTAACAAACTGTTTAGGATGCGATTATGCTGTTCCCATGAAGCTTCTGCTATTAGAATATCGTCCACATATAAGGTGACGTGACGTTTTAAGGACTCAGGTAATATGGAATTTAGCCCGCGAATGAATGCTGCCGAAGAAATGTTCAAACCAAAAGGAAGTTTCCGAAACTGATAACAAACGCCGAAACAAAGGAAAGCTGTGTATTTTCTACATTCTGGATGAAGTTCGATCTGATAAAAGCTGGATCTGAGATCAATGGAAGACAACACTTTTATACCATTAAAATTTTGAAGAAGTTCTTCCAACGTTTGCGGCCTGTCTGTTTCAGGAATAATGATAGTATTGATTTGCCTCGAATCTAAGACAAGCCTGATCGATCCATTTTTCTTCTCAACAACATGTAATGGATTGTTGTATGAGCTTACTGCAGGCTCAATAATGCCCTCGTCAAGCATAGATTGTATTTCTGTTCTAACACGGTCCCTATAATGTGCCGGAATTGCGTATGGTCTAACACAAAATTTAGTATGCTCACGAACACGAAATTGGTATTGAAATCCCTTGATTGTTCCTGTTTTGTGAGTAAAAACTGTGGAATGTGCTTGTAAAATCTCAAAAAGGTCTTGCCTATCAGTGTCATTACAATTCTCAATTGTTTGAATTTTATTCTGAATTAACACATTAGTATCAAATGTGTCGTCTATATCATCCCTGTCAGTACTTGCAGAGTGATTGTTAGTGTCTAGTTCCGTAGAAAACTCCGAACTGTTGTCTAACAGAAGGTAAAGCCGATTAATTTCCCCATCATGGTTTGAGAGCCAATCTTCAAGTTTCTAATCTATTGACTTACCTTCTTTCTCTAAACTTATTTCAGCATCGTGAAAGTTTAAGATTGCTTTGTATTCATTCAAAAAGTTTACTCCCAATATAATTTCCGTCGCCAATAATGGAACAATAAGAAAGCTCATAGAGAAGCTGTGGCTTTGACAAAAGAATTCTAAGTTGGTTTGTTGGCGTACATCTACACTTTTTCCAAAGATTGCACCTTGTAATTTAATCTTACGTAACGGAAGTGTAGGGCAATCGTTCGATTTGTTGCACTTGCTAAAAGCTGTTTCACTAATTACTGAAATGGGACTGCCAGAGTCAAGTAGTGCCGTAAATTTTACGTCATTTACTGTAATGTGAATCACAGGATATGCAATGTTGTTATGTTTTACGTCGTGTTCCTAGAGTAAGATGTCCCTAATATCTTCCATTTTTACTTAATTACTAGCTACGGCAGCGGCGTCGTCAGTTTCATAAGTACGTTTTGTGGCTGCCAGCGGTATGAGTCATTGCCTATTGTCTCTTTGTTGGCACGTGTCGTTATTGGGATTTGGAGATCTATCTTCTACAAATTCACCTCCTCGAGAGGGCCCTGCTCTGTTGGAATCCCACCAGTTCTGATGCAATTCAGGTCTGTCGTTACGATCATATCGTCTGTCGTCCTGTCGGTAGATGCCATAGTTTCTTTCTTGTCGGTCACGTGGTGGAGAATTTCTCCCTGAATCGTACCTGCTCGCTGAACTGTTGCGTCTGAAGTTATTCTGTCTCCCTTGATAATAATTATTTTGGTTCCCATATTGTCTGTTTCTCTGATTGTCTCTGCGATATTCATTACCGCGGAGAGGTGATCTTTCCCTGTAATTATTACTACTCTGCCAACGGTTGTCATACGGGTGGTGTCTGTTTTGGTCACGATTTGTGTTGTGAGAATAGCCTTGTCGTGTCCGGTTATTATTTCTTTCATCGCGGAATTGCGACGGATGTGACCTGTAATTGTTGTGTTCTTGTTTTCGCGTTCCGCGATTATCAGTGTCAATTTCTAATTCTCGTAACAGTCCCTGAAAAGCTTCAATGTCGTCTTTGCAACGCCCTGCTAAAATAATATGCAGTAAATGTTCAGGTAATTTGATTAAGCAAATGCGGATGAGTTCTGAGGGGCTGTATGGGTTTGAAAGATACTGATTCTTATTCAACATGTCTTCAAAATATTTCATGAGACTGGAAAATTCAGATTGTTCGAAACGTTTCATCATTATGATGCTATGTTTTACTCGGTCTTGTGTAGCTTGAGACCAATATGCTGAGAGGAAGGCATGATAAAATTCTCCTTCACTGTGACAATCGTGTATGACCGATCGCATTCTTACAGCTGGTTCATTCTCCAAGTAGCCACATATAAATTCTAATCTGTGTTCTAACGACCAGTTGGGAGGAAAACAATGAGAGAATTGATGGAGCCATGCTTTTGGATGAATGTCGTTGCCAGAATTCTTAAATGTTTTGAATTTACGTGTAGTAATGAACAGCTTATAGTCAAAATCATCATGTCGGCGAGTCGCATATCGGTCATTGTTAGGTCGTGTCGGCCGTTCCATCTCAAAATTCGGTGCACATTGCCAATTTCTTTCATAACTTCCGAAATGCCCTATGTCATTATTTTGTGGCTGTTCCGTATTTCTATGTCCCTCCTCCCGTATTGGGGCGCGAGTGTCCTCTGAAATACGTAATTCTTGTATTACCTGTGTCAGCTGATCTTGTACTTCCCGGATTTCTCTTTTGTACTGTGTATTGATTTGATTTTGATTCTGTTTGAATTTTCTAATTTGTTCATACTCTTCTGTGTCAGTGAAGGCTACAGGTCTTGTGTCATTCAGATCATCATCTACCTTTGTATATAAGTTAGTGACCTGATCCGAAAGTTCGGCTACTTTCTCCGATAGTGAACACATTTCCTCAGTGTTTTTCTGAACTATGTTTCAGAGTGTCCGTTTGTGTTGAAATCGAATCTACTGTGTCCTTCAAGTTTTCTGAGTTTTTGCAAGTTGCGTAACCGAATCGGTAGATGCAACTGAGTCAATTTTAGCTTGCAAGGTGTTGTGATTTTCATGAACAATAGTTTGCAGTTCTTTTATGGCTGCTTCGTGATTCTGTAATGCATTTTCATGACGCGAAAAAATAGGTTGGAAATCCTCACAAATTTGTGTTTTTACGTCATTACAGACTTTTTGACATTTCGATTCGATGTTATGTAACTCAGTAGTTAAATCTTCACGTGTTTGTTCAAGTGTGGTGTCTAACTTTTGAAGATTTTGTTCCATTGTGTCTAACCGTTGCTGTGTTTGTCTCTGGTGTTGTTCCATTGTGTCTAACTTTTGAATATTTTGTTCCATTGTGTCTAACTTTTTAAGATTTCGTTCCACTGTGTCTAACTTTTTAAGATTTTGTCCCATTTGTCTCTGATTTTGTTCCATTTGTTGCATTAATTGCAATAATAATGTATTAGTGTCTGGAATCTGTTTCTCTACGCTTTTCGGCAGTGCATTTGCACCGGCAACATTCACATTTTGACAAGCAGAAAATGTGTCTTGACTTATTTAGAAAACGGTGATGACCCAAAACCTGAATCTACAGTATTTGTGAAATTGTGTCCTGTCATTTCGGATTCCTGAGGCAAGCTGTTGCCAACCGATCGATCGATAATGCTTCCCTGTTCACTACCTGTTTCACTGTCTATACCATTGTTTGCAGCCCGCTCCATTTCCCTATGCACAATTACCAAATTACTACTTTGAACATCAGTTAATTCATTACTCGGTGGCGCTAACACACTGCTTTCGTCTTCAGTGTCATTTCTCAGCTTACTTTGGAGCCTAGTATTACGTTTTTCACACGCCATAATTGTCACAATATTTCACACGATAACACAGAAAAGCACAATTTGAAGAGCAAAACAAAATAACATAGCAATGGATATAATGTCTACTTAATTGCAAGCGCAGCTGCGAAATACTTGGTACAAATCTACATGCATGCCACACCTGTTTTACTGTACAACAATGAAAGACTGCAACTACAAAGGAGATTCTCTCTACAATTACGCGCCAGCAATAAACAAAATCTACACTAATTACACAAACTACAAGAAAAAATCAGAAGATTCCCGTGAGGTATCCTCGGCTAAGGGTCGACATATGAAACGTCCCCTTTGAACAATTTATACAAGACTGTGCTTAAACTGGCATACAATATTTTTAGCGCAACGCAATCTGACTTTCAAAAAAATCCCTACGAAAGAATGGCCCTGACTAACATTAACCTATACGTTTCACAAATCACTTACCTCACAAAAATCTTGGTTACTCGAACTACTGCAATACAGCGAGCACCACTACTACCAGCTAAATAAAAGATTCAAACTACGGAAGGCACTAACTACTGATAGGCATAGTTAGCAAATGAAAGATTTTAATAGAGAACAAACAATGTATTTACCTTAATAGTCATAATATATATATATAGCAGTTCATAACAAATTACAAAACTCCGCCATCTCTCTCCCCACATCCACCACTGCTGGCGGCTCACCTCCAACTGCGCAACGCTACGCGTTGTTCACATCCAGCTGCCACTGCCCAACACTACAATGGCAGACAACAATGCAAACTAGCCACAAACTGCACACAGCACAGGCAGTGATTCTCACACAGAGTGCTACGTGGCGTTACCAATAAGAAAACCTAAACAGCCTACTTACAATATAAACATAGAACTACACGTAGACATTTGTGGGCCTGAGTATGAAGAACTGTACCCTTTAACTCGATTTGTACTGGTGGCATCTTCAACTTGGACTGCTTTGTCCCATTGTCTTTACTTGTGAAGCATTCCGCCTGTTTCGAAAACAACACGTTCGACGTTGCCGATCGGCTAAGCGGGACCTACGGCGCATCATATCTATTTGTATGAAGTACTTGTACTTTTATCTACTCCGAAAGCGCTCAGTCTGTTTCAGTCAAACTTCGTACACATATAACTTACTGTCTGGAATGAACCACTGTGGGATGTAAGAACTATGTATTTCTCAGAGAGGTGGGTTGGGGTGGAAAAGAAGCGCAGCTGACGACACGCAAATAGCCAGAATATATTCATCAACTATATGGGATGGAAAGCACTTAAGGACTTACAACCAACTTTCCACATGAGTTCAAATTTTTCGAGACTCATGCTCGCTTACAGCCGGTAAAAATGATGAAAGAAGTATCTCGCTTACTACATTTTCGGTGTTCATGCCTTAAAATTTCAGAATCAGGAATGACATTTAAATTTATTACGTCTTTACTACAGACCTTATTCGCTCACGATTTTGAAGCTGCTATTCACATATACCACTGAATATACCTGCGAAAATATATCACTTTCATTTTATGACGTATTGTTCAAGCGATATGAGGTCATAAACACTGAGATGCGTGAAAAACTGCCGCGTCAGGCATGGAGATTTAATTTATTACTTCTTTACTACTAACTCTATTTGCAACAAACTTCGCGGACATTAACTACACAAACCAATTAATGTACCTACAATTTTATTTCGTTGCACGACACTTACTTGAGGAGATACGTCGCCATAAATAGCGAGCTGCATAGAAACGGAACTGCAGGGCGAAATTCGCTAGAAGTACAGGAGAAATGTATGTACAAATAAGTGCGAAATATTTCAAATGTTGGTGAAGTAAATGTGAACCCGTTCTAAACCGCGGGTAAAGAGATCTGGATCGATTTCCGTCAAACTTGATGACATGCTATGTCCTGCGTGGAAAAAAAAGAGTACTGTGGGGGCCAGAACCACGATCTTCCTATTGGAGTGAGGATGATGACATCATGATAGAGAGAGATATGGGAGGGGGGGGGGAAGAATACGGGCAGACAGAGAAGGGGAAGGAAGACATGGACATAGCTAGACTGGAGAAAGTAATGGACGAAGATGTGGAAGAAAGAAATGGACAGAGAAAGGGAAGAGGAGGGCATGAAAAGTTGGAAAGAGAGGAGGAAATAGCCAGAGATGGGGAAGATGCTGAGATAGACAGCGAGTGGGAGGGTTCTGGTGTGGAATCAGAATCAATGGTCTTGCTATAAAGCATTGAGGACCTGTCTTCTCGTTAACCAGAACGCAGGGGACGCCCTCTTGCTCTCTTCCCGTAGAGAAACCTAATGGCACATTTGTACTGCAGTCAGTCCATGTCTTCACACTAGAAATGAGTCTTCAACATCCGGTAGAAATATGTTGGTTTGCATGTGTTAAATGCTAGTGCTATAGGATCAAAACATTCCATATGTAAGTCGACAACTAGAATCGCAAGTAATTCGCCATCTGAAGTAATTGGCAACTGCTGAAATTCATCACTTATTTATTAGTTATAAATGTTCTGACCTCTGATGGAGGAATTGTTAACACAGGAGCCGAACTGAACAGTAACCTCGATCGTATAGATAATGACGCTTCTTGCAGTTTCCGTTACGGCTTTAACCAGTACTATACGAAAAGTATTTCATTGTCTTTCGAACACGACTGTAATGATTTGACGTGAGAATAGCAGGCAAAATCTCTGAACAAACTTTAGTTCTGCTAAGATATTACCAAAGGTTGTTCACAACAATGAAAAGAAGATACAGAGCATTACCTGAATTTCGTTCAGTTATTTGATTACTACGCACTTCAAAATCTTCGCAATCGTAAGGTGGAAACATCGCCTCCCTTGGGAACCATATCTGCTGTTACTGTCATTGTGAAGCGGCTTCACACGCCAATGCTTTGCCATGGAGACGGTACAAGCTAGACCCGTATGTCATTCACGCTGGTAATACCCTGTCCTACTCGACAGTCATCACTAGTCTAGATATCTGCCACAGTATCGTATTGCCTTTAAGTACCCTCTGAGAAGAAAGCGTGAAATAGGAGTCATTTCATTTCTAAGAATACCCAGTGCATAGGGTCGAACTTAAGATTATATTTGTTTCTTTGTAATCATAGTAGATGGGGTACCCTTTCTCATGAGCTATAATTTAGAGTCCGAGATGCAGCCACTCCAGAAAATCGCAATATGTAAAGTTCTCGTTTCCAAAATAAAAATATGTTACGAACGGTCCATAAGAGCTCAACTCTGTCACTATTAAATTTGCACCCAAGTTTTTTCTCCTTCTTTTTCATCATCATCATCAATCCATCGTTCTTCATGGCACGACAAGGTCTCTGCGTCAATCGAAGCAGAAATGTATACTTGTAGCCCTGTGGACATGACACTTTTCGTCCTGGAAGTTGGCACACTTATCACGAGTACGTAAAAGAAGGGGCAACAGTTGTTCAGCGTGATGTTGAAGTAGATATCCTGGTTCATATTCACTATTAGCTAAATTAGTGGATCCAAGTCTTGTTACGAAGCATATCCCCATAACATCAAATAACCAGCTGTCTGAAGGATATTTTGGCAGTTCGGTACAAGCAATTGAAAGTTTTCAGAGACAGCGAACTGGACAAAGTTATCTGCTTTTCTTGGCTAGATTCTAGATTACACAAAGCACGTGCTTCTCCCATCACTATTCTCAGACACTGACCCTCTTCCCCCACACCTTCCACCCTCCCCCACGTCCCTTCATTTTACAAGTGCCCTTAATATACCTCAGACGTGTCGATCGTAGCAGATAGTTCGCGGCAGTGGGATGGTATCCGTTCTTTTCATTGGTAATTCATACCAATCTTTGCTTAAATACAGGTTCCTCTGTTTCCGTGATATTATGCTGCTCACCTTGCACATTTCTGTTTCACCAGACTGAAATCAGTGAATAAAAAGAAGGAAATCGAAACAACTTTGAATGTATAACAAGGTAAAATAGAAGCGCTAGTAATGTTCCAGCTGCTCCCGCATGCTTGCCTGTGATGATGATGAGCGTATGGGATTGGTGGCCGGGAGGCACCTCGCGGGGCGGTTCGGCCGCCGCTCAACAAGTTCTTTAACGCCACTACGGCGACTTGCGAGTGAATGAGGATGAAATGATGATGAAAGACACACAACACCCAGTCATCTTGAGGCAGAGAAAACCCCCGACCCCGCCGGGAATCAAACCCGGGACCCCGTGCGCGGGAAACGAGAACGCTACCGCAAGACCACGAGCCGCGGACTGCTTGCCTGTGATTTCTTTGTTCGCATGATGAAACTGTGACGCAGCCTTTTCGGTACTTCGCAGTGAACTGCCACATTCGTTACCATCGAAAGATTCCACAGTAAAAATATATTCTAAACTGGTTACCTGTTAGTATCTCAGCGATATTTAAATCATGGTCTCTGTCTTCACCGACATTTTTCTCACGATGGATAATCCGTCTACGTATCACCCCACATACAGCATAAGCACAAACTGTATCTCGTGTTAGAAGCTAATATCCCCAGGAAATTTTGTGGAAAGCAAGAACTTACTTGGATAAAAGCAGTCTTCTTAAAATGTAAATCTTTGAAAATTTTCATTACGGCACTCATTGTTGAAATATAATAAAATGTTAAACTTCCCGTGGTAATAGTATTCATTACAGATAGTTTAGCCTAGGTATGAGGTGAAACAGGACATCTAGGTTAGCTTCCCGACTGCTCTGGGTTTGGCTAAATACAGTGCTAATCGTAAGTGTAAATCGGCGTGGATGTTACGTTGCAGCTCATTGAACAGTATGTATTACGGACACACAACGCCGTGATTCCAATACAACATTAATTTATTTCTCTCCAAGGAACGTACATCATGGAATATAAAACATTACTCAAGGATAATCAATATTTCCAGAGTGTCTATAACTACAAATATAAACCCGCAACACCCTCCCCACCCAGGTCAACTTCTAGAGGAATGACCAGTTGAACGGGAAGTGAGATTATGGATACTTCAGAAGTTCGTAAGGTTACAGTTCGTATTTTCCCATCTCTTCCATCATGAAGATCTTCTATCCGCGCCTTCCTCCACATGTGTCGTGGACGAACATCCTCTTGTGGAAGAACGACATCACCCAGCTGGAGTCTTCCTGAACCCGGCCTTGGTTGATGAGTTTCATGGAAGTTTTTGAGCAGGATCAGATATTCTTTCTTCCACCTGTCCCAGAAGTGTTCTACCATCTTTTGCAGCCGTTGAAATTCCTTGGACAAGTCCTTTCTAACTGGTGATTCTGGACCAGTAGGTAGTGTTGTGAGTCGATCACCTACAAGGAAATGTGCGAGCGTCAGTGGCTCAGATTCCTCTCCCCCTTGCGTAATTGGTCTAGAGTTTAGTGCTGCTTCTATGCTGACCAAGATTGTGCTGAGACCTTCTTCGTCCAACTGAGACTGACCTAAAACTTTTCTCAGGCAGCGTTTGACAGATCCCACCATCCGTTCCCATAATCCTCCCCACCAAGGCGCGTGTGGGGCGATGAGTTTCCAAGTGATGGTTTGCTGGCCGAGGTGCTTGTGGGTCTTGCTTGCCATGAGAGCCTGCCACAGCTCCTTCAGCTGTAAGTGCGTGGCATGGAAGGTAGCTGCATTATCAATGTAAATTGTGCTGGGCACTCCTCGTCTTCCGACAAACATTTGTAGGGCTTGAAGAAATCTGTCAGTTGACATGTCTGAGCATAGTTCCACGTTTATGGCTCATCTTGTTGCGCATGTGAATAGAGCAATATACGCTTTCTTCGTAATATGTCCTTGTCTGACATATAATGGACCAGCAAAGTCATATACAAGGTAGGCAACGGTGTAGAACATGTCGAGCTCCAAGGATCCAGAATTCTGTTCTCAGTTCAGATAACACTATGTTTACTCCAAGGTGATGGGTTGTAGCGAGCTATCTGAGAATCACGTGGTAGACGCATGTTGTTGTATAGTGCATGCAGTTCGAGCGCAAAATGTTGCTGTTGAACAACTTGAATACAGTAAGTGCGTGCTTCGCCAAAATCTGATGCTGTTAGTTCTCCAGATGTTCCGTTTTCTTTCAGTAAGTGCCGTTTAAAGCGAAGTACCCATCCTGTAACTCTTAACAGCTTGAAGTAGCTACTGTACCGTTGAAAGACGTGCACTTCATTCACCATTCAGTGCTCGCATTTCAGATTTCTAATCCACGCATTCTGGTATTCGGTAAACTAATAATTCAGGTAATTTTAATAATTTCTACGTGTTGCCTGAGTTATTTGACGATTTTTACAGCTTATCTCACACTGATCTGTGAGAGGAGCTTGGCGCCAGGAATTTTCTTTATTTATGGCCGAGGGCAGCAGTCTTCCTAGCAGCCATGATGGCTCCCCATTTCCTACCGTTTTTCCGATCGCCAGGGTAGCACCTGGTGGCGTTTGAAAGTTCAGTAGTTTCTCCTGCTCTCAGTTCCCCAACCTGCCTTACCAACCTTGTAACTGATATTTCTTCTCAACTTTAACGTCGCGAGGTCGCCTCCCTGTGAAATTCCGGCCCTATGATTGGCCAGTTCAGGTGCGCGCCCGTTTTTCGCGGGCGGGCGCCAACCGACCTCCGCGGATGGATAGTGGACAAAGGGGGCAGTAGTCAGTTCTAGTGTGACCGTGCCTGAGGCCGGAGGTGCTGCTTCTAGGAGATGAAGTTCGGTAAGCATGAGCGCCGACGTGCACTGTAGATTCGCACCCTGCGCCCCAGAGGGAATCTTATAGGTCACTGTACTGATGTGCGCTCCTCGAATTACGGTTTATGCAATGTTTTCCGTGTTATAAGACTGTAGGATTTTCCTTATACCGTCGGGCATAACGTGCGAGAAGTGTTGGTTACTCACAGAAGCTTGCAGTACGGTACTAAAGTGCATACATTCATGCTCACTTTTCCACTTCGTCCGATAGTAGCCCTTTCAGTTCTCCTGTGTAAAATTCAGTATTTATGCCTTCCTAGCTTGAAAACTTGTGCCCTTTGTCCCACACCACGTGGTGAGTGTCTGGCGCCCCCGCAGTGGTTAGCACACTGGACTCGCATTCGGGAGGACGACGGTTCAATCCCGTCTCCGGCCATCCTGATTTAGGTTTTCCGTGATTTCCCTAAATCGCTTCAGGCAAATGCCGGGATGGTTCCTTTGAAAGGACACGGCCGACTTCCTTCCCCATCCTTCCCTCATCCGAGCTTGCGCTCCGTCTCTAATGACCTCGTTGTCGACGGGACGTTAAACAGTAATCTCCTCCCTCTGGCACCCCTTCATGTTTCCTTAACGTGGTCGGACCGCGAGCCAAAGTTATATGAATAGTTTCGCGTCTTGCTTGTGGCATTCCTTTAGTACAGGAGGCTACCTAGCGATTCACCCACAGTAGCATCTTTCTTAGTCTTTGGATGATTCATGGTGGTCCGCCCCAGTAGCTGAGTGGTCAGCGTGACGGATTGCCGTCCTCTGGGCCCGGGTTCGATTCCCGGCTGGGTCGGAGATTTTCTCCGCTCAGGGACTGGGTGTTGTGTTGTGTTCATCATCATTTCATCCCCATCCGGCGTGCAGGTCGCCCAATGTGGCGCCGACTGTAATAAGACCTGCGATATGGCGGCCGGACCTGCCCCGCGAGGGGCCTCCCGGCCAATGACGCCAAACGCTCATTTCCATTTTCCATTCATGGTGGTGGTCGTTGCATGCCTGCAACCCCTTCCTTTAGTAAATTGGACCCCATATGATCGGCGATCGTCCCTAAAATTCCTTGTCTCCTGCTATTGTGGCTTATTATGAACGAGCGTTGGGGCAAGCTGATGAACTCAATTCTTTCTTCCCCCACCCCATTTTGATTGTATAATTGTTCAGTATTCAACTGTTAAATAAATGAATCCTTTAATCTGTACATTCTCCCTTTCATTGCGTGAAACCATCCTTAGTGTCACAGTAGAATAATGAAGAACTATAACGGTTGCTACAAGGTCGTGCAGGTCTCGCGCCATTAATGATAGGATCAAGACTCAATATCGCGCGCCTGGCACGACCATTGCACGCATGGCATCGATAATAGTAATAATAATTTTCAATCATCCCCCATTGATAAACTGGGAAGTGTTCACGGCTCAGTGTGAGTACGTGAGCACTAAATCCACTTGATCTGGTAGAAGTAGTGGCCTCTGTTTTACCTTGCTGGTTTAAAAAAAAGGAGTATAAAAAATTACAGCCCCTACACAGAGGGATAGTAACCTGTAAAATCAAACGAGCCACTGCTTTTACCGCCCGGGTTCCCGGGTTCGATTCCCGGCGGGGTCAGGGATTTTCTCTGCCCCGTGATGACTGGGTGTTGTGTGATGTCCTTAGGTTAGTTAGGTATAAGTAGTTCTAAGTTCTAGGGCACTGATGGCCATAGATGTTTAAGTCCCATAGTGCTCAGAGCCATTTGAACCATTTTGAACCACTGCTTTTACCATGTAGCTGTTAAAATAGGAATCGTTGTTTGTACCATGAAGACTTGGTCTGTTAATTTCTTCTTTTCTGGCAAGGAGTGCTCTTCCGTCTGTAAAATTCGAGGTCACTGTGTTCTGTTCTTTGTTAACCAAGCAGGTCCATGGAACCACACAGAATCATGGGGAAGTTTATCTGCTGTGCTACCTCTGTAGGTTAGATCAGCTGGATTTTCGTCACCAGGGCAGTGCCTCCACTGTAACGGATTCGTTAGTCATTGTACTACCGTAACACCGTTTGACACTAAGGTTTTCCATCGATTATGGTCATGTTGTATCCACCCTAAGGCTACAGTTGAGTCAGTCCACAATGTTGCACGACTTGCATTATAGCTCGTGGACTTACTTGAATAATGAAGTTGTCTTGGTCCAAGAAGTGTCGCTAGAAGTTCCAGCCGTGAAAGAGTAATTTTTTTGATGGGAGCTAGTCGGTTTTTACTGCAAACTAAATAAACTGATACCATATTTGTTGTGGTGCACCGGACATAAAGGACTGCTCCGTAAACCTTTTCCTATGCGTCGCAAAAGACATGGATTTCTGGCTGAGTGTTTTCAGATACACCAACCCATCGGGGCATTTTTATGGGTGAACATGATGGCAATGTTGATACCCACATTCGCCAGCGTTTGCTAAGATGAAGGGGTAAAAGCTCTTCCCATTCAATTCCTCTTGACCAAATTTCTTGAAAAATAATTTTTGCAGTGAGGGACACAGGCGACAACAAACCCAGTGGGTCATAGAATCTAACAGTGTTTCGTAGTACTTCTCGCTTAGTGGCAGGACGATTTATAACATTGCCGGTAGCATTGTTGTGAACAACACTGAGCGTATCAGTCTGTGTGCTCCAGTGGACTCCCACTACCTCCGTATCTGTAGTGTTTATGACACCTTCTGATTGCCATATTCCGATCAGTTGGCTTGAATTTGTGGCCCACTTTGCCATTGGTAGACTGATCTGTCCCATGAGTGATGTAAGCTCATAATATAAGTTAATTACGGCATTGTCATCTTTAGCACCTGCTACAAAATCATCCATGTTCATATTATCTTCAACAAATTAAGCAGCTTGCGGAAAATTCGTTTTGTGCATTACAGCAAGTTCTTTCAGCGTGGCTGCAAGAAGAAACGGACTGCAGGTAAGTCCGAAAGGTAGCCGAGTGAAGTGGTATGTTATCCTTTCGTCAGCTGTAATATAGTTTCCTTGTTGATCTACGATTACTTCCTACCTAAAAACATCGAGAGATCTCTATCTTTCCTTTGAAGAACTAACTGTAGAAATGCTTGTTTGATATGGGCAATTGTAGAGGATATATCAGTAAAATTGAAATAATGTCAGGAAGTAAATTATGACCTATTCCTGAAGTCATTCAATGAACGTGCATTCGGGTCGTGCGACGAACCATCAAATACAATCCTCCATTTTATGTCACCTAGCATTTCTTTCTTTACTGCACGATGTGGCAGATAACATGTGTCGCGCAATTTCCGTCCAGAAGGCGTGACTTCCACATGTTTCTTCTTGATGTGTTCTATCATTTGCGCCTCGTAAATTTGTTTCAGTTTCCTGTCCTTTGTAAATTTTTTCTCCAGTGGAGCAAATCTCCTCTCAGCTTGCTGAAGATTGTTATATAGCATAAAGTTGGGTTTTCTGCGGAAAGACACCACTCTCCTTTTGTTTTCGATGCAGAAGGATCTTGAGAAATCTTGCAATAACGCCAATTCCTTCTGATTCAGAGTTGTTGTTTCATCTTCTGTGATTCCCATTGTTTCTAAATTCCAGAAACGTCGTAAAGTATCGTCTGTTGTTGTCGCTGTCTCTAAACTGATGTAGTTTGCCGTCACAAGGTTAGCCGTGGCGATTGATTTGCTTCCACTAAGAATCCAACTTAGAATGGAAGATACCAGAACAACTGATGACGTTAGTCGAATCGGAGGGGAATCATTAACTATTTTCCAATAGTAATCTGCTCCGCTAAGAATCTCGATGGGAAGATCTTCTGTACCATCCCTTAGGTCCGCAAACTGAAGTCCTCGTGTGCGTACAAGTTTTCTTAAATCGAAAGGCACAGTTCGGTGCGCGGAATATGAGTATGTGCTTTCAAACGCAGTCATAGACGTCTTGGAATTAGTCCATGTACCCTGTAGTGTGAATTCTACGACTCTACGATGCGTTGAAGTTGCGGATGGCATTTCAAAGGCGTTGACAGATAGATCACGATGTTCTGTAGTTCTTAAACCTAGCTCATCAGTCAGGAAGTTGAAGATGAAGCTTGACTGACTACCGCTATCCGGAACGCAGCGAGTAAGTTTGCTTAATCCTGCGGGTCCACTGCCCCAAACTAGGGCTGTCTGAAGATAAGTAAAACCTGCTGAACTTACGTCGATTCTCCCTACAGATGTAGAGCTAATTGGCTGAGAAGATGAAGAAGAGGCAGAAAAGTCAGTACAGATAGCTTTGTGACGACTTTTCTTGCACTTAGAACACGAGACCTTGACCTTCTTACTGCAGTTTGTAGCATTATGACCTCGGTTTACACATATAAAACGGCGATTATCTTGCTTTAGTCTATCGATACGTTGTTGGCTGTCAGTTACTGTGTTGCAGTCTTGGGCCCAATGAGAGCGAGCTTCGCAAAATACGCAATATGGTTGTACCGGTACTTCTCGTTTAGGCTTACGCGGATTTTTCGCTTGCTTTGAATTTATGTGAAGCGCTGCTGCAGTGGGCGTGAAGCTAGGAGATGACTGATATTCTGTACGAATCTTTTGTGCAATGAGAGCACCACGAACTTCTTCTTCCAAAAAGTTAAGTAGTTTCAGTACATCTCCTTCCGTTACTTCGGTTCTTCTAGCATGAATGACCCAGTTCTGGCACATTTCAGCGGGAAATGCACGCAGAATTTTCGGAGTAAGAATATTACCGTATGGCACGACGTCTTCTCCTAAGGCACGCAGTGCTTGAATACGACGGTTACATTCCAGGAATGTACTGTTCAGCGTTTCAGGTGTCGCTGACTGTACAGGCTTTAGCGCATCCAAATGATCGAGGTGCGCCTGTGTAATGCGATTGCTATCTCCGTATCTATTCAATAAAATTTTATTTGTTTCTTCATACGTGTTAACCGTCATAGGAATTCCATCTACTAGCAACTTCGGTTCGCCTGACAGATACCCTCAAAGGAAAACATGTTTGTTTACTGTAGAAAGGGATGAGTCTTTATCAATGATCGATTCAAATTGTTCCCAGAAGCAGGACCACATTTCGACATCTCCACAAAATGACTCAAGCTTAATTGCTGGTAGCTTGACAGAGTGGAATACAGTTGGTTGTGTGAGCACTGGTGGTGACGTGATACTCATCTGCGACGTTGTGGCTGAAAGCTTGTAATCAATTGCTTTTGTAGCCTTCTGTATAGCGCGTTTGACTTTGTCTATATACACTCCTGGAAACTGAAATAAGAACACCGTGAATTCATTGTCCCAGGAAGGGGAAACTTTATTGACACATTCCTGGGGTCAGATACATCACATGATCACACTGACAGAACCACAGGCACATAGACACAGGCAACAGAGCATGCACAATGTCGGCACTAGTACAGTGTATATCCACCTTTCGCAGCAATGCAGGCTGCTATTCTCCCATGGAGACGATCGTAGAGATGCTGGATGTAGTCCTGTGGAACGGCTTGCCATGCCATTTCCACCTGGCGCCTCAGTTGGACCAGCGTTCGTGCTGGACGTGCAGACCGCGTGAGACGACGCTTCATCCAGTCCCAAACATGCTCAATGGGGGACAGATCCGGAGATCTTGCTGGCCAGGGTAGTTGACTTACACCTTCTAGAGCACGTTGGGTGGCACGGGATACATGCGGACGTGCATTGTCCTGTTGGAACAGCAAGTTCCCTTGCCGGTCTAGGGATGGTAGAACGATGGGTTCGATGACGGTTTGGATGTACCGTGCACTATTCAGTGTCCCCTCGACGATCACCAGTGGTGTACGGCCAGTGTAGGAGATCGCTCCCCACACCATGATGCCGGGTGTTGGCCCTGTGTGCCTCGGTCGTATGCAGTCATTGTGGCGCTCACCTGCACGGCGCCAAACACGCATACGACCATCATTGGCACCAAGGCAGAAGCGACTCTCATCGCTGAAGACGACACGTCTCCATTTGTCCCTCCATTCACGTCTGTCGCGACACCACTGGAGGAGGGCTGCACGATGTTCCGGCGTGAGCGGAAGACGGCCTAACGGTGTGCGGGACCGTAGCCCAGCTTCATGGAGACGGTTGCGAATGGTCCTCGCCGATACCCCAGGAGCAACAGTGTCCCTAATTTGCTGGGAAGTGGCGGTGCGGTCCCCTACGGCACTGCGTAGGATTCTACGGTCTTGGCGTGCATCCGTGCGTCGCTGCGGTCCGGTCCCAGGTCGACGGGCACGTGCACCTTCCGCCGACCACTGGCGACAACATCGATGTACTGTGGAGACCTCACGCCCCACGTGTTGAGCAATTCGGCGGTACGTCCACCCGGCCTCCCGCATGCCCACTATACGCCCTCGCTCAAAGTCCGTCAACTGCACATACGGTTCACGTCCACGCTGTCGCGGCATGCTACCAGTGTTAAAGACTGCGATGGAGCTCCGTATGCCACGGCAAACTGGCTGACACTGACGGCGGCGGTGCACAAATGCTGCGCAGCTAGCGCCATTCGACGGCCAACACCGCGGTTCCTGGTGTGTCCGCTGTGCCGTGCGTGTGATCATTGCTTGTACAGCCCTCTCGCAGTGTCCGGAGCAAGTATGGTGGGTCTGACACACCGGTGTCAATGTGTTCTTTTTTCCATTTCCAGGAGTGTATTCCTCACAGCTCAGCACGTCTGCATTGTACTCATCGTCAGACAGAAAATTATGAATAGCGTCATCTAATGAAACGAGCTTCTCTAGAGTTTCTTGAAGACGTTCCATGTAATGTTCAAAATCATCAAGCGGGCTTTCTGTGGTAAGAGCGTCAACAGCCGCACAAAACCGCGTAGCTCTCTTGGAGTATGCTAACTGTATCTCTGATTCGTCCTGCATTATGTCTTACTAAAGACGGCTGTTGTAAGATTGTTTACGAGTGCGCTTGTGAATAGCTTAAACGTTTAACAAGCAGCGTATGCGCAAACGTAAGTGATCGAAAACCTTTTAACAAACTAGCTACTCTGAGTGTAAATTTCAGGCTTCCAATACAAAGCGCAGAAATTGTTTTGAAGCAACCAGTTCATGCGATCATATTATATTGTAATGGACTTAGCTTATGATGCGGTCCGACGTCATCTCTTGTTTCCTACAGCGTGAAGTAAGCCGTTAATTGTTGAAATCACGCAGGAAATCGCAATTTCTTCCCGGGTTTCGGCACCAAAATATTACGGACACACAACATCGTGATTCCAATACAACATTAATTTATTTCTCTCCAAGGAACGTACATCATGGAATATAAAACATTAATTCAAGGATAATCAATATTTCGAGAGTGTCTATAATTACAAATATCAACCCGCTACAGTATGTTAGTATCAGGTTAAAGTAAGTGGTATCATGTAACAAAAATCCATTATTTTGGTCTTTCCATGTGTTTATTTTTCGTGCAAATTCCCCCAAAGAAAGCTTCACATACAGATGTGTCGTAACGAAAGGGTGTTGAAAATTTTAAGCAGTTTCTTCTACAACGCATGATTACTATAAAGAAATGGAACCCAGAAAGTCACAATATTTTCCCATTTAACGTTGATTTTATGGTAAATTTCATTGGTCAACTGAAGTTAGGTTTTGCACTGCTCTCACAGCGACAGAAAACTGAACTACAATCTAACCTTTCTGAAGAAACATTTTTGCAGTTCGTGTAAATGCTACACGTGTTGCCTTCTAACGTTGGATATTATTAACGCTGTTGTTTCTATACACCTCGAGAGTGCAAAATTAATCATAGCTTCTAGTTTGAAAGAAATCTCTGAATACAGTCCCTGTCAAAGAGAATGTGAAGTAGTTAGAAAACATGGACGGATGTGAATGTACTTTCGTACACGCACACATCATAGGCGTGTATGTAAGTGATTAGAGTCGCAAATCTCCGCAAAAGGTAGACTGGGCACCAGAGTGTCAACAGGACTGGCAGGGTGTATCAGATGGTGAGTGATAGCTGTGAAGGCCACGTATATGCCGCATACACATGTGAGGCAGCGTTATCAGCACCTGGCAGAGCTTGAAAGTCGACTCATTGTGAGTCTCCAGTTGGCAGGCTGGTCGAATAGTGCAGTATCCAGATTTGTGAGGCATATGTACGTGACAGTGCCCCGATGTAGGACGGCATGGGGAATTGAGGACAGGGATACTGGTCACCATGGTTCCAGCCGACCACGTCCGACCACCATAACCCATCCGGGAGCAAGTGATGAACTCCCTGTAACATTATGTTACATCTTGCATCATCGTCGTACACCCGTAGCAGCCGGTGTAGGCATTTGGGCCCCACGCATGGCTTGCCGTTACCACTACAACACAAAAAGCTGCTTGCTTTCACGACCGGTATTTCTGATATTGCTGATGTTTGTATTTTGAACATGTAAAAGGTCCATTAACAACGAATTTATTGCTAGCGCATTCGAGCAGATGTAACTTCGATGGAACACTTGTTACAAATTACATATGCGCGCGGCTGCTTTTACCTTACACTACATGGTTCAGGCACCACCATCGCTCTCCACGAGCGCCCAACCGCCCAACTGAAAGCTACTACTCCTACTGCTGGCGAAGCTACAACTACTACTGCTGCGGACACTGCTCTCTGGTCTGCGATTCTGTTGTAGCATACATATCGCAGGCACCACGTGAGCATTCCATCGAAGTTACATCTGCTCGAGTGCGCTAGCAATAAATTCCTTATTAATGGACCTTTTACATAACCTGCACTGGGGGGGGGGGGGGGGGGTTAGAATTTGGCAGCGATGGTGAGTCCATTGGACTTGCCATGAGCAACAAATTTTTCTATAAGCTATTTAGTTTACTAAGTCTACAGTCACAGAGTATATACATATATATAACATTATTGAGAAATAATATAAGTACAGAACATATTAAGAAATGACATAAAGTACATACGGACTGTATAAGTCCTTAACAGTTAACATGAACTGAACACATTGAGAAATAAAATAAAGTGCACACGCACTGTAAAAGTATTTATCATTTTTACGAGAACTGATCATATTAACAAGTGAAATGAAGTGCATACGCACTGTAAAAGTCTTTAGCATTTTTACAAGAATTGAACATATTGAGAAATGAAATAAAGTGCACACACACTGTAAAAGTCTTTTGCAATTTTAAGAGAACTGATCATATTAACAAATGAAATGAAATGCACACACACTGTATAACTCTTTAGCATTTTTGCAGGAACTAGGAAAGGAATGGGAAGGATAGCATCATGGTTGTAGCACAGTGGGTTGCACATAGCTGCACTAAAAGATCACATCTTTCTACAGAAGCTCAACACCACGTGAGACAATCTGAAGTTCTCTTCCCTGAAGTATTTATCAGTGTAGCCAAGACACTGCAATGTTGTTTTAATATTTTATGTTATCATTTTGGTAGTACGTTAGGTACACCAAACATTAGGTCCGTACTAACATCTCCGTCATTCGAGGTGGTGGACAGCTTGATATGTCAACACCACATTCTTGTAGAATCCATAATCTTGCATCAACGTAGAATTAGTGCAAAAATCAAATGTAGTGCTTCATGATCATGAGGATGGACAGGACATACGGATATCGCAGTAATTGGTGTTAATTATGTCAGAAGGTGAAGGATACATTAAGTTTTATGCTAGTCATCATTCAGAACTACACTAGTGTATCATCCGATTCGAATAATTATTGGCACTCGTTGGCCAGTTACAAAGCATTTATGTAGTACATATGGAGTATTACAAAACAATATTCATAACTCATCTAATTACAGTAATTATTGGCATCATAAGTAATATCATTACAGTAATTATTGGCACTCGTTGGCTACTTATAAAACATTTATGTAGTATGTATGCAGTATTACAGAACATTATTCATAAATTATCTCATTACAGTAATTATTGGCATCATAAGTCATATCATTACAGAACTTATTGGCATAACATTTCTCCAGTATTACAAAACATTATTCATAAGTCATCACATTACAGTAATTATTGGCACTGAATTTGTGCATTATTCATAAGTCATCTCATTACAGAAATTATTGGCATAAGCATTTATGCAGTACTGTAGAACATCATTCAGTATTATTCAGAAGTCATCATTCAAAACAGGAGTTATTGCGTGTCGAATCAAACTGCTGGTGATTATATTTGATATCATGCAAGTGACATAAGACATATTTGAAATGTAAGTCGTTGGAACTAGTACTCAAGGTGTGTTGTCCAACAATATATAGGCATAATGGAATTAATACATCAGAAAAATTTGCGTTATATTAAGGACTAGAAATATAGCTTAAACTGGTAGCATTATTTAGTTGTATACTGGTAATAGTTGGGACCGGTAATAAATTTTCTTTGCTAGCAATGCATTGCATTGGGATAAATAGTCAATTGCTCGGACACGAAAATATTTGCTTTCGACTTATTGCTGGAAATAAGGACTATCAACGTCATTCGTCGTGAGACAGCTGTAGCAAGGTTATTAAACAAGTAGAGTATATGTGACCACGTTCATGAATGACAGAGAAAACTGGGTAAAAAAAAATGCAAGTACCAGAACAGGTTTAATAACTAAGTGGTTGTAGCATATAACATAACGACATATTTCAGAAACCATTTTAACGTCACGAAAAGCTTCTCCTGGAAAAAATTCAAAGTGGATTATTGAGCTGAAAGAAAAAATGTATTCATATTATGCTGAAAAGTAGTAAACTTCGTTTTAACAGCTAATGAAACGTGTTCTTAATATTTATGTACTGTAGGTGTCCTTCCCAAAATAGCCATTATACTATGCGACATATGACATACCGCCAAAAAGAACTGCAACAAATACTTAAATAACTACACAGCATCTCTTGACTAAGAAAATAACTTCATCATTATCATCATCTGCAAAGAAACATTTCTTTATTCATATTACTATATTCTGCATATAACTATTCATCATCATTTATTATCATCTGCAAAAAATAGACACTTCAATATTCATTATTCATATTACCATTTTCTTCGTACAACTATTCATTATTTCATATATTATAGTGTTTCTTACTTCTAGCCTATTTCATCACTAAATTAACATGTTTAGTTTTGTCTGACAGCCTGCCACAATCGCCTCGTATTCTGAAAGAGATATAGTTAGTCAAGACTGCTATCATATAGTGCGTATAGTATATTCTTGTTAACGCTCGTTAATTCTGATCCATTTACTCTTCATGACAAGGTATTGCATTTTCTTTCGTTCATTCCGATGGTGAAATTTCCATTTCATAGTAAACCACTGTGTTTGTTTAATTTATTTCTTTTACACGTTATTTCTTTCTGAAAATGATGAATATGGATTAATATCTTGCATTTAATTCATACACCCATTAAATCAAAACTTGTCTCTAGTGATATGACTAAGCATACAGCATAGCATGACAGAAAACGTATTAGGTCAAACACATTGACAATTTTCAAGTGCAGAAATGTAAATACAACGTCATAATGTAGTAGCAAAAAATGTAGAATAGTCATGATACTGGGATATCATAAGGCAAAATGTCAAAGTGAACTGGTGTTTGTTATATATTAAATATTTCATAGTTCATACAGAGAAAATTCCACTTTAGATAGGAAAACCATCATATATACATAAAAAATGGAAAATGGGCGCGGTCTGATATAAAACGACAAGCAAAGCGACCTGCTAACCTTACCCTGCCGGGCACTTGCCAACAAAAAATATGATCATCATCAGTAAGTAGTGATATAAATATCAGGAAATAGCATTACAGTGTGACAAATCATAAAGTATATTCATTCAATAAAGGGTTTAATATTGGAAATATGATGATTGCCCTTGGTTTTCCTAGTTCTCAAAGTTTCGACGTGTACTACATTGGGGTGAGGAATGATAAGAATTCTATATGGACCTGCGCAAAGAAGCTCAAATTTACTGCATCTACCCTTTCCTCTGTTGGATAAATAGTGTGTGCGTACTAATATCTTCTGTCCTATGTGAAAGTCACGGCGTGTACAAACCTGTTTTTGCTGTCTTCTCCGGCGCTATGCGGCACGTTTGACGTTGAGCGCAATGTCAATTATTTCATGGTGGCGTAGTCGACAAGATGTAGGAAAAGATGCTAATTCTTTAATTTTGCTGGGCAGTTCAACATTTTTCAATATAACAGTCGGAGATATCATAGTATATTCATTTGGTATGGAGTTCATTACATCCTGGAATGAGAGTATGTGTGTATCCCAATCAATATGTCTTTTACGCCAGTATATTTTACATAGTTTACCAATATCTTTCATCAGTCGTTCAGAAGGGTTCGAAGAAGCGTGGTACTTGGATATATAGATCAGAGAAATGTTTCTAGCTCGTAACATACGAGTCCATATCGCAGATCGAAATTGTGTTCCATTGTCGGAAATAACTTTCAGTACATGCCCTACATGAAATAGAAAATGTTCTACAAATGCATTCGAAATAGATTTAGCAGTAGCTTTGCGTAACGGAGTGATGGTCACAAATTTCGAAGTGAGTTCAACAGCGACAAAGATGTAGCAAAAACCTCTATTAGATCTGGGAATCGGTCCAAAAATGTCTACAGCGGCTATACGTCTCAATTTAACAGGTACAATGGGATGTAATGGAGGAATATGTGAAGTCGTGTCTGACTTAGCTTTCTGGCAGATTTTACATGACGGTAAAACTCGCCGAATACATTTCTCCATATTGGCATAACAACAGTTCTGTCTCAGTTTTTTCTGGCTCCATAATGTGCGTAACTTAAATGAGTATACCAAATTAATTTGTTAACAAGTTCGTCAGGAATACATAACAACCAGTTGTTGCTGTCAGGGTGAGAGCGGCGAAACAGAATGTTCTTGCGTAGTATAATGGTTTCTAATGCTAACGTTATTCCTATCTTGCCAAAGGTGTTTAATTTCTTTCCATACGTTTTTCTTGCTCTGCTCTTGTGCTATGTCTCGTAATGACGACGAAATGAAATTTTCAAATGCAACTTGTTGAATATACATGAGGCTAAAATTTGCTTGGCAGAACTCGGTTGCGAAGTCTTGCTGATTGTTGTTGAGAGAACGGGATAGTGCGTCTACTACAATATTTTGTGTACCGAGAATATGAACAATTGCAAAATTAAATTCCTGTAAATAAAGCTTCAATCTGCTGAACCTGTCATGTGTAAATTTAGCGGAAAAAAACTGTATAGCGCTATGTTCCGTATAAAGGGTAGTATGTCTACCATAAAGAAAATACCTGAATCTGGTAAATGCCCGTACAACACATAATGTTTCAAGTTCTGTAACAGAATAATTGCGTTCATCAGGTGACAGAATGCGACTTGCAAAGGCGATGTTTTTAATTACTGTAGCACCATCTTCTTCAATTTCCTGAAAAATGTGTACACCTAGAGCGGTGTTGGAAATGTCGGTGGCAATGGAAAAATTTCTGGTAGGATCTGGGTGTGATAAAAGTGGTGCATTCAACAAGGCATGTTTCAGATTAACAAAATCGGACTGTGCTTGGCTATCTCAGGACCAAATAGCGTTTTTACCCGTCAATTGGCATAATCTAGGGCTGTCTAAAGCAGAGTAATGAATACATTTACGGAAAAAGTTACTTAATCACAGAAAGCTACGTAGTTGTTTCTTGGTCGTTGGAACAGTGAAGTCACGTAAAGCTTGAAGTTTTCCCGGGTCTATGGGCGATCTGTTTCATTAATAATAATGTCGTTGACATGACGTGAATCAAGTTCGAGGTGAAGTGAGCCATTCTTTTTCTTAACAATATGGAGCGGGTTTATGTACGGACTAAGGGCTAACTGCCGGTTCAATAATCTCTTGGTCAAGCATAGCTTGCAATTCTATCTTAACCTGTTCTGTGTGGATATATGGAATAGGGTAATTTTTGGCTTTAAATGTGTCATGCTGTTTAACGTGAAATTTGTACATAAAACCGGACACAGTACCAGGGATATTGTCAAAAACTGTAGCTTGCAGCAAAAGAGTTTTGCGTGGCTGAGTACGTTCGTAATCTGTATTTGCACTGCTCTGTTTTACTTTATCAGAAATCTTTTGCATATCATCATAGTCGGCTTCGTCTGGTGTATTGTAATTGTGTACATACGTATCTGTGAACAATGTGGAATGACAGTCTATGTTACGCGATGTAGAAATGACTTCTGTACGATTAACTGCTTGCTTCTCTGATGATAAAGTGTGCTGAAATTCTAATGCCAGTTGTACTTTTTCATCATTTAACATTAAATAGGAATTGTGAAGTCAATAATTGCGTCATGTTGCACCAAAAAATTCGTACATAGAGTAACGTATGTTGTCAGTAAGGGAACAATCCAAAAATTTGTGTGAAACATATGACCTGCAATAAAAAATTATAAGTATGTCTGTAATTTTACATCTACTCCTTTACTTTAGTTTTTCCTAGTGGTAAGTAGGATAAGTACTCTCTTTGTTACATTTGTTGAAAGTCTCTTCATTTATTATTGACATAGGTGATCCAGAATCGATTACTGCTGAAAATGTGGATGATCCAATTTTTACTTCAATAACAGGGTGGTAAATGTTTTCTTTTTCTTTTGTATAACTGGTTTTTCATTTAAAAACGTGTCTCGGATATCGTCAAAAGTAATAACATTTTCGTGAACAAAATCCTGTGTGCCAAAAGTATTGCTTCCGTTGCTGGAAGATGTAACCTGTACTGCACCTAGCAAAATTCTTTCTGACTTACTGTTATTTGCAGGAGGATCCTGTGACATTTCGACTATTTGTACTGTTCTGTCATTTGGTCTTGACGTATTAGGTTGGGGATGACATCGGCTGTCTGGTTCATTCATGATAATCTGATGTAGTGGATGATTCTGCTGTTGATAAGACCTACTGTTATTAAATGTGCGCTGAAAACTGTACTCATTACTTTTACGTCTGTCATGATAATCATTACTATACGGTGCGTTGCGATAGGAGTTGAAATGATGTGTTATCTGTACGTAGTGGTTTCCTTGTTCCTGTGGGTTACTATTTGGCGGAGCCGACGCTATACGTGTAGGCGGCGAAACATTACAGCTTGGTTGACCTTGCACATTGGTTTTCTTGCTGTTGTGGGGAAAAGCCTCTATTGTTTACAAAATGTGTTTGCTGTTGTTGATAATTTTGGCGATACTGATAATTAAAATTATGTCTGTTATTAAAGTTCTGGTGGTTATCATTTCTGGAGCGTCTATCACCTTTGCTATTAAAATAGCGTGGCTGATCGTAATTACTGTATGCTTGTTGCCCTTGGTTATGTTGTGAAAAATTTTTGTTTGTGAAGGAATAATCTGATTGCTGAACTTCCAAAAGCTGTAGCAGATCTCTAATTGCCGAAATACTTTCTTTCTGCTGTCCTGTTAAAAGTGACACTCTTAACGATCGTGGTAATTTTGAAATACGTAATCGGATAAGTGCTGATTCACTGTATGGCTCACATAAGTATTGGTTTTGCTGTACCATGTGCTCAAAAAATTGCGTAACAGTGGAAAAATTTGAGTTCTCATAATTTGGTTAGCTAATTAACTGATCCTTGATTCCACGCTGCGTCGTCATCGACCAATACGCTGACAGAAAAGCATTCTGAAATTCTTCTACCGAGTAACATTGTCTCGCGATCGGTCTCATATGATTTGCCGGTTCGCCTTCGCCTTCCTAAATTCAGGTTTGTGTGTTATGGGCCAAGTTGGTGGAAAAGCAAAACTAAATTGTTTTGTCCAATCCAATGAGTGAATCTGTGTTCTGTCATTCTTAAATACCTTAAATTTTCTCATGGATAGAGAGTGCTTATAATCCAAAATTACCGTCTCTGAATGTCTCAGCATGTTCAGGGTTTTATGATAATATGTTTGCCTGTGTCTGTTTGGAATTTAAGTCGCGTACGCTCTGTAAATTACCTAAGTTATTTGGCTGAGTGAGTGTGATAAATGTTCAGAATGTGGCATATGCTGTGACGTGTTAGACGCTGAAACATTTTCCATTTCTGTCACTTCTTGCTGTAAACATGACAATTTTCTACGTAATATATTATTGGACGAACCGATCTCACTGATTATCTGCTGTATGTTTTGGAATGCGGTTGTTTGATTAAACGAAACTGGTGACTTATCGTCTGATTTGGTGTCATTGTTATTTTCGATAACGTCAATACGACTGGTCAATTCATCAAATTTCTCAGTCAGTGCTTTTACCTGATCGTCATTTTTAGTGTCACAAGCATTAATTTGTTTTTGCATTTTGCATGTGGCTTTGTTTAATTTCTTGGTGTCTGCCTTAATGGCATCGGAATCCTGCATTAATTCCGATTGTTCAAGTCTGCTGGCCTGAAAGTCTGCTGTGTATTTACTTTCCAATGTCTGAATATTAGTGTCTGCTTTTATTTTTAGATCGGAGGTTTCACCATGCAATTCGGCGCTCAACTGTTTGATACTATTGATTACGTCTGATACTGTGGCAATGTTATTGTCTACGTATGTTTTTGCTTTCGTGAACAACTTACGCTTATGTTCCTGTCACTGTGCAGTAATTGTTTCCGTGACTTTTTCTTTACTTTATTCTGTTCCTGTATGAATCTAAGGTCACCCGTGTCACTGTTTTGTAGGTGGTGATTAAAACGTTCGTCAATTTGGCAGCTCTATTGCTCAAATTTCTTGTCGATTTTCACATCCAGAGTGCGTGAAAGTTCTGCTGACATTAATTTAAACTCGTCGCGTAACTGGGTTGTGTTTTCTGAACATTGTTTAGCAACTGCACTGATTTCGTCTCTGAGTAATTTTGTTGTGGCTGTATGTGAATTACGTATTTCTTGTGCAACGGATTTATTTTCTTCACTACTATTCCTAGCACAAGCATTAATTTCCTCACGTAACTGTTCTTTAGTGTCATGACATTACATGGCAACGGCTGTAATCTGTTCATTAATCTGTTTAAAGTTCTCACTAATTTGTTTGATGGACCTGTCGTGTTTTTCATTCGACTGTTTGAAACTTTCAATTAGTTGTTTGTAATTGTTGTCTTGTCTTTTATTCGACTGTTCGAGATTTTCATTAAGTTGTATGTTCGATTCATTAAGTTGTAGCAATAATGCCACAACTTCATCCATGCCAAAATTAGCGACTCTATTCTCTGTGTTGCGTGATGGTGTATCTGCATTTGTCACGTTTTGTGTAAGCATTTGGTCGTTGTCTGATTCACGAAAAAGTTTGCTAATACGATGTGCACTGTTGGTCACTACATAGGAATCAAATAAATCTGATGTATTTTGAATAAATTGTTCATCTTCCTTTGAAACATTTATCTGTTCACTGTTTAAATTTTGCAAATCAGGTGTGTCAAACTGGGCGACATTCCTTGTAACGGAACGTGCCACGTCGTCAATTGTCGTTAAATTTACTGTGGACGTAACTGAATTTGTTTGTTTATCATTTGGATTAAAATCGTTACTGGTGGTCGGCTTGCAGTGATTATCAGTAACTGGAGGTTTATCATTATGAAACTGAATGTCGCTACTATTATCAGTCAAATTATTCACGTCGGCTTTTTTACTCACTACGCATCGCGATGTACTGTTAGCAGTTTTTCGGGGCATTCTCACAACTGAAAGGTAGGCACAAAATCAAACAAAGACAAAGCAAGAATGGAACAAATACAATAACAACAAAGAGCAATAAATTGCCGATTGATCTGCGAAAGAAGGCGTGATGAATTAGTAAATGCGTTGCGCCACATGCAAACTACACTCCTGGAAATGGAAAAAAGAACACATTGACACCGGTGTGTCAGACCCACCATACTTGCTCTGGACACTGCGAGAGGGCTGTAAAAGCAATGATCACACGCACGGCACAGCGGACACACCAGGAACCGCGGTTTTGGCCGTCGAATGGCACTAGCTGCGCAGCATTTGTGCACCGCCGCCGTCAGTGTCAGCCAGTTTGCCGTGGCATACGGAGCTCCATCGCAGTCTAACACTGGTAGCATGCCGCGACAGCGTGGACGTGAACCGTATGTGCAGTTGACGGACTTTGAGCGAGGGCGTATAGTGGGCATGCGGGAGGCCGGGTGGACGTACCGCCGAATTGCTCAACACGTGGGGCGTGAGGTCTCCACAGTACATCGATGTTGTCGCCAGTGGTCGGCGGAAGGTGCACGTGCCCGTCGACCTGGGACCGGACCGCAGCGACGCACGGATGCACGCCAAGACCGTAGAATCCTACGCAGTGCCGTAGGGGACCGCACCGCCACTTCCCAGCAAATTAGGGACACTGTTGCTCCTGGGGTATCAGCGAGGACCATTCGCAACCGTCTCCGTGAAGCTGGGCTACGGTCCCGCACACCGTTAGGCCGTCTTCCGCTCACGCCCCAACATCGTGCAGCCCGCCTCCAGTGGTGTCGCGACAGGCGTGAATGGAGGGACGAATGGAGACGTGTCGTCTTCAGCGATGAGAGTCGCTTCTGCCTTGGTGCCAATGATGGTCGTATGCGTGTTTGGCGCCGTGCAGGTGAGCGCCACAATCAGGACTGCATACGACCGAGGCACACAGGGCCAACACCCGGCATCATGGTGTGGGGAGCGATCTCCTACACTGGCCGTACACCACTGGTGATCGTCGAGGGGACACTGAGTAGTGCACGGTACATCCAAACCGTCATCGAACCCAACGTCCTACCATTCCTAGACCGGCAAGGGAACTTGCTGTTCCAACAGGACAATGCACGTCCGCATGTATCCCGTGCCACCCAACGTGCTCTAGAAGGTGTAAGTCAACTACCCTGGCCAGCAAGATCTCCGGATCTGTCCCCCATTGAGCATGTTTGGGACTGGATGAAGCGTCGTCTCACGCGGTCTGCACGTCCAGCACGAACGCTGGTCCAACTGAGGCGCCAGGTGGAAGTGGCATGGCAAGCCGTTCCACAGGACTACATCCAGCATCTCTACGATCGTCTCCATGGGAGAATAGCAGCCTGCATTGCTGCGAAAGGTGGATATACACTGTACTAGTGCCGACATTGTGCATGCTCTGTTGCCCGTGTCTATGTGCCTGTGGTTCCGTCAGTGTGATCATGTGATGTATCTGACCCCAGGAATGTGTCAATAAAGTTTCCCCTTCCTGGGACAATGAATTCACGGTGTTCTTATTTCAATTTCCAGGAGTGTGCATTTAAGATTAGGTAAATAAGAGCAGATATCTAACTGACTACTTCTCAGAAATGCACCAAAAATACTATCCTGGTAGGGTCACCAAGTGTAGCCTCCCAACAGATTAAATTATTTCCGTAACCTCGGAATAATAATGTGACTAACCTCTCAATAAAGTTGTGACTCATATATAACCTGTCAATAATTAGCTGACTCTGAACTTAAAGTGGTAAATCTGGACATTAGCAATGCTGTGTCATGTACCTGAAAAATCATTCTGAATAAATTGAAAATTCTTACCTCAATGAAGTCGCCGTATAATGCTTATGTATCTGCTCCCATAAGAAATTTCTCTGGCACAACCCAGTGCAATGCTGACCGCTAGATTTCTCATGTATAAAAAGAAACAATTGATTTTTCTTTATGATAATCGGGGTTACCATGGATAGGAGAAATTAGTAAAATCTTTAAATTCAGATGAATGATTGTCAAAAATTATCTTTATATGCAAGATTATTATTAAAAGATTTTTAAAAACATTTACATGGGGCTTGATATAACAATAGTGCCAAATCAGTTTTTACGAAGTACATATGCGCGCGGCTGCTTTTACCTTACACTACATGGTTCAGGCACCACCATCGCTCTCCACGAGCGCCCAACCGCCCAACTGAAAGCTACTACTCCTACTGCTGCCAGAGCTACAATAAATCCCTTATTATTAGACCTCTTACAAGCATTAGACTGTGGTTCAAGGCATAATTCCCTGCCCAACGTTTGCGACTCTGCGATACTGGGCAGCAGTCTCATATCGTGACAAACCGAACGTTGCGTTGTTACATTTGAACAGTTCGGCTTCATCAGCTTTTTTGTAACGGCTTTCTGTGTCGTTAAAGCCTCTGAAGATGACTCCAATATTTGAAAACGAAACTTTAGGCACAGAATTATGGCTTGACCCATCGCCCAATACCCATGAAACAAATATCAGCGGAAACACAGACGGCTGCGTGACCTCGAAGCACGGGTTGCTAATGATTGATGAACATTATCATCGATTATGACGGTGACATGGGGAAAAGTCTCATTTTTCCAAAGAGAGCAAAAGCGGTATTACTCCTGACATCATGGTCAGTGTAGCAGAACTTTGGACATATAGTTCAAATCACTACAAAATATTATCTTAGAGTTAAGTAGGTCTTCGAAATACGACACACATAACAAACCAAATAGCTTTCTTCTTTAATAAAGTATCTGAAAATAGTCATTGAAAAGGTTATACAGGGTGATTCTCTGTTACAAACTTTTAGGGATGATACAGAGGTCTAAATGTGTCAATTTGATGTAACGGTCATTGGTCCGGAAACAACCGAGTCGAAATTTATAAGCGACATTCGTTCTGATACCTCTGACAGTATAATACTTGTACTGCACAGTTGTTGCTACTCAACACTGTAGGGTAGCTAGGAAACTTTCCGAGGTGATAGTATGGGCCTAAGCAAGAAAGAAGCCTATCACTCAAATGCATACCTTAAGAGCTAAGAACCCTTCTTCAATCCCGATAGTATGAAACACAGTTCTTTAGCATTCACATTTCTGGAGGAGGTTGTATGGACCAAAAGAGATAAAACAGTCCAGTAAATATGAGCTCAAGAAGAAGTAATTTAAGAGCTATGAACACTTGTTCATATTCCCTCCCGCGAAACACAGCTACTGAATAAGTGCCTACAGCTATCAAGATATGCATCGAGAGCCCATATTTACCAGATTTTTTTCTTGTTTTCTTCCGTACCATCACCATTGTAAGTTGCCTAACCCTACAATATTAGCAACAACAGTACCGGTATATATGGTTTTCCATTCTCAGAGGAATCAGAATGACTTTCTCTTACAGCTTCCCGACTAGGTCGTTTCCGGACCAGGGTCCCTCACGTTGATATATCTACTCTTCCCCACCATCACTGATGGTCTGCAACATCATCAATCATCATGGAGTGACCCTGCGCAGGTAATTTTGTTTTCACTCATCCACATGGAGTTGATAATTACAGTGGGAAAAGACTGCAAACTATCCTCAAATACGACTAGTTTCCATCAAACGAGTTATAATATTTCAGGAAGAAAACCCTGCACCAGTAGGTAATGGTTGTAATGGAATTAGGTCTCTCCTAATCTGCAGTTACTTCTGCGTGCTGAAAAGTAATTCCTCTGAATCTTTAATATTAAAGCATTAAAGCTTTTTAAATAAAATAAATGTTATTAGTAGTCTATATTTTTATTCTGCAAGTCTGTATATTTGTTTCTCAACAGGGTCACCCTGACGATGAATATATTTCTCCCAACAAGTGACCTGCTTGTAGATATCGTCACTGTAGAATGTTTGACCTTGTTGACGGAACCACAACCTCATCTCAGCTTGCATCGCTTCATCGCTATCAAAGTGAAGGCCACGAAGGTGTTCCTTAATTTTGGGAAATAGATGAAAATCGTACGGGCTGAAGTCGGGACTATATGGAGAACGGTCGATGACAGTGAACCCTAGGCGTCGGACGATGGCAGATGTCGTAGCGCTCACGGGTGGTGCGGCATTGTCTACAAATGGAAAGGATGCTCTGTGTGTGGACGAGCTATTCGAATTCGTGAAACACGATTACAGCACGTTATCTCTCACGTACCGACATGCTGCTTTACACACTGCCATATTACACGCTACATTTCGGAGTCCTCTAGCGGCAGAGGATTGCAGCTTGCGTCAGCGAAGCCGGAAGGTTGACCGAGTAACATACATGATGTATAATACCTCAACCGATATTGAGAACGGGCATTACTTTTCAGCACGTCCTCATGTAGTTATAATTTAACCTTGTAACAAAACCTAGAAAGAATTCCAAACTTAATGCAGTCATCTCCAGATTGGAAGCCTGATTTATTACTACACGAGTTACTATAGAATTCTACTACAGTAATAGTTAGTTCGGTAAAAAAAATTATAAATATACGCGGCCCGCCACGAATTTCTCTCCTGTGACAATCTCTTCATCTCGGAGTAGCACTTGCAGCATACGTCCTCAGTTATTTGCTGGATATATTCCAGTCTCTGTCTTCCTCTACAATTTTTGCCCGCTACAGCTCCCTCTGGTACCGTGGAAGTCATTCCCTGAGGTCCTAAAAGATATCCCATCATCCAGTCCCACCTCCTTTCAGTATTTTCCGCATCTTCCTTTCCTCCCCGATTCTGCACTGAACCCCCTTAATTTACCAGTCCGCCTAATTTTCAACATTCTTCTGTAGCACCATGTCTCAAATGCTTCGATTCTCTTGCGATCCGGTTTTCCCACAGCCTACGTTTCACTACTATACAATGCTGTGCTTGAAACGTACAGGCTATGAAACTTCTTCCTCAAATTAAGTTACATGTTTGATACCAGTAGTCTTCTATTGACCAGGCATGCCCTTTTTGGCAGTGCTAGATTGCTTTTGATGTCTTCCTTGCTCCGTCAGTCATTGGTTATTTTGCTGCCTAGGTAGCAGAATTCCTTAACTTCATTGCTTCATGACCATCAATTCTGATGTTAAGTTTCTCGTTGTTCTAATATCTGCTACTTCTCATTAGTTTCATTTTTCTTCGACTTACTCTCAGTCCACATTCTCTCATCAGACTGTTCCTTCCATTCAGCAGATCATTTAATCTTCCTCACTTGCACTGACAATTGCAATGTCATCAGCGAATCGTGTCACTGATGCTGAATGCTCCTGAATAATTTTGTACTTCCTTCTTTCAGTGATCAACTGCAGTATTTCTTTTGTTACCCATGGTTTCTTCTCAGTTACTATCTTTGTACTTCTGTTTTCCTCTGCAACTTCTGTGACTGCCCTTTTTAGAGATGTCCATTCCTCCGATGGCCTCACACCTTGAATTTTAATTCCACTCCTGAAGCTTTCTTTCATTTCAATCATTGCTTCTTCGATGTACAGATTGAACAGTAGACACGAGAGACTACATCCCTGTCTTACACCCTTTTTAATCAGGGCACGTCGTTCTTGGTCGTCCACTCTTATTATCACTTTTTGGTTCTTTTACATATTGTATACTACCCATCTCTCCCTATAATGTACCCCTATTTTTATCATAATTTCGAACACCTTGCACCATTTTACATTGTCGAACACTTTTTCAAGATTGACAAATCCTAATAACGTGTCCTTATTTTTCTTTAGTCTTGCTTCCACTATCAATGGCGTCAGAATTGCCTCTGGTATCTTTAACGATCCTCAAGCCAAACTGATAGTCATCTATTACTTCTTCAATTTTCTCTTTCATTCTTATGTATATTTTTCTTGTAAGCAGCTCGGATGCATGAAATTTTAAGCTGATTGTGCGATAATTCTGGCACTTGTCAGCTCTTGCAGTCCTCGGAATTTTCCGCTTAGCTTTGCTGCACGTCCTATTTATTTTATTCCTCAACGAGCTGTATTTCTGTGTTGTTGACTGCTCCTGAATAATTTTGTAATTTCTTCTTTCAGTGATCAACTGAAGTATTTCTTTTGTTACCCATGGTTTCTTCTTAGTTACTATCTTTGTACTTATGTTTTCCTTTGCAACTTCTGTGACTGCCCTTTTTAATGATGTCCATTCCTCTTCAACTGTATTGCCTATTGAGCTATTCGTTAGTGTATCTATTAGCTTAGAGGAGTCATTCCTTAGTAATTCCTTATTCCACTTCTTTGCATACTGATTCTTTCTGACTGATCTCTTTTACTTCACCCTACTCTTCATCACTACTACATTGTGATCTGAGTCTCTATCTGCTCCTGGGTACACCTTACCATCCAGTGCCTGATTTCCGAATCTCTGCCTGACATGATGTAATCTAACTGAAATCTTCTCGTACCACCCGTACTTTTCCAAGTATAGATCCTTCTCTTATGGTTCTTCAACAGAGTATTCGCTATTACTAGCTGAAATTTATTATCGAACTCAATTAGTCAACTGTCGTTGTCGGTGTTGGTTTTCCTTCGATTCTGATAAGAATAACCCTATCACTGAATTGTTCACAGTAACATACTCTCCACCCTACTTTCCTACTCTGCGTGTTAGATAATAAAATTTAAATACATTAAGTGAAGTGTTGTACACGTTTACCTACTGACTCGAAAAGACAGTTATATGACATGTCTGCTGTTTAAACTAACATTCTATCTGTCATATTCTAAGAGTCGGCTCTGTAAGAAAGTTCCACTAATAATAGTGCTGTGATACGATTGTCCGAAAGTGACCGCGGTAATGCTAATGCTAATGGCTGAAGCTAAGTACGTGGTAATTTATTCGAATGTAAGATTGTGGTACTCAGATTTTGAAACAAACAGCTCTAAACTTACATACGCACACATACAAAGGGACATCCTATAAAATACTTTGCAGTTAGGAAGATAGTTTATTGAAAAGACAATATTTATCGGAAACTGCGTATATAATTTGAGCAAATTTGCTGAAATATTCCTATGCATTGCTACATAATACTTCCTTCAAATTGTCTATCACGACAGTTACTAGGTTAGTTAGAACTGTTTCACAAACTTTTAATTAAGCATGAAATTCGCTGAGTAGAACCACAATATCTCGAATGGTAATTGTGTAATGTTTTCATAAGCAATACTTTTCCCCACACTGTTTTTAATGACTGAGAATGAGAGTTTAGGATGTCACAATATTATGCAACAATCAGTAAACAATGAGTCCACAGCAGCATCTAGTTGGCAGATGTCTCTAACAGAAGAAGTCTGAGATGCTACTAAATAAATCTATGCAGCTGCTCAGCGCCTAGCTTGCTTCATATGCTGGAAAGAGTCGAGAAATGTAACACAATTACGCCCTCGCACTCCCCCTTACAAGATAATGAATACAAATAAATAAGTATGTAGGTATAAATACACAAATGTTAGAACATCGGTTGTATGGTATTTACCGATGGTGCACTGTTTGCTATTAAAAGCGTATATATGTGGGAAAGTAACTTAATTAGGTGTGGATTAAGCACTATGCAAAAGCAAAAGAAAAGAAATGCTTTACTGATATGTGTTAACAGATTGGTGTAGCATACAATATTAGGTTCAAATGAGATAACTTAATTTTCAGTTTTGTAAATGCTTTTGAATATGACGTTGTGAATCCTAACTAGAATAAATTAATTGTGATGGAACAGAGCACCAAATGATACTCTCGCTTTTGTTTGACTTTTAAATTCATTGTTGATGTCAGCTAAATGTAAACTTCAGTTATATTTCACACCAAGTTCTGTTTCACGTTTAAGCAAAACGTACTGTCATTTTAAACTCATTTACCACTTCCTCGAATAAATTTAAGAAAACTATTCCACTAATAACAAACTGAGGCATAGGAATGAAAAAACATCGTGCTCCATCCACGAACTCTTTTTATTAACTCAGTTCTGTTGTATAAAATAATTGCAAAAATCTCCCTGCGAAAGAGCCTTACGTGCTGCTAACGTACTGATACCTGTATTCATTGGAACACTGTTAAGCATTTTCTTAAGGCTAGCTAATACTGCGCAAGACCCCAACCCAACTGACAAGCCTTTTGGCTTCTATAATGAACTTCACAGCTTGGCCAATGAGGAGCCACATCGCTTTCTGCGAATCCCAATACTAAAATAGATCTGTCGTGCAATATATTGGACAATATGAATAGAGACGCCTTCGTAGATGAGCTCTAGATGTTCATTCTTATAAAGGCATTTAGGTTTCAATAATTAGAAGGGGACTTACGTAACTACTGAACAAAAAATCTTGGTCCAATTTAGCCTCAGTTCATTACAATTAATCCTTGAAAGCACATGCATAGAAAAGACAGCAATAAGTAGATATTATGTGTGCAAAAAAAATTACAATGACAAAGGACCTGCAATTTAAGAACATTGAAAGGCATTTAAATCAGATCGAGGTAGTTTTGGCAAAGCCCAAAAGGAACAAATGTGACAATGCTGACCATTGTCTCAACAGGTCAGTCTCAAAAGAGCATAACTGTGGATGGGAATTCAGTCACTGGCCCACTCGTGCCAGAAAGACGTATGAAATCGACACGCATATAACAAAGTCTGCTCAGACATGGCACAACCCTCGAATCACTCACCTGTTATTAAATCACAGGACGTAGTCAAATTTACAAGGAATGTGGGAAAATATGCCTAACTGCTTTCCTTCCCAAGCAGTTGGTGCTGCAAGATAATCTGACCATCGTTGACGAGTCGTAGAATCAAACCATGCAAACTGTGTGGCCTGCAGCCAGCCCCTAGTCATCAGCTGCTGTGTTATGGGCTGACACTCCGAAATGCAAGTCCAGCTTCTTCCACATCACCGAAGTCGGAAGGTCCACTTTTCCACGTCTCTAGCGCTTATCCTCTTCCGTGTCTCCATCCAGAGTTTCCAAAAAATCTCTTTTCTGCCTTGCAGAAAACCTGAGTGGAAGATTAATCCACCTCTTTTTAGAATATACACCCGCAAAGCTTCTCATGGGGGATCAGAGGTGAATGTCGGCCGACCAGCTGAGCACCCTGTGGTTTTCTCAGAAAACTGTTACTGGGGAAAAAAAACAACATTCCAAAAAGCTGGTCTATGAGCAGAGAGACTGACTCTTAAAATTAATCTGTCCTGCACTGGCTGAGCGCACAGTATACTCGCCCTTTTCAGGATCACACATCGTCTGGCCACAGCCTGCACGGTGTTAACGCCCCACCGGTGCCGAACCAGAGAATACAGTGGCCCGTAAATGCCCATCTGACGTTAGTGTTTATGCCACTACCCCTGCTCCAACTGACCAAGTTCTGAAGAGCTGGCTATTCCCCCTAGGGAACCCTGGTGTCTTTCCACCTGTAGCCCTCCTACTGTGAGTCCAACCCAAGAACCTTTCAGATACGTTCAGCACCAAAAATACCGGAAATGTAACTGATTACAGAGATAAAAGTCATTGAAGACGTGTTGATGTCTCATTCTTAGCAGCCAGAGACATCACCTGTATTATAGCTTCAGATATTCGTCTATTGATAATAAAATGATATAGATTGTGATAAAGTGAATCGGTAACAGATACGAGACAGGTCATACCTCTTTATGACGTGCGCATTTAATTCAGTATATTTTAACTTAATTGTTTGTCGAATGTTTTGACGACGGTTCAATCCCGTCTCCGGCCATCCTGATTTAGGTTTTCCGTGATTTCCCTAAATCGCTTCAGGCGAATGCCGAGATGGTTCCCTTGAAAGGGCACGGCCGATTTCCTTCCCCATCCTTCCCTCACCCGAGCTTGCGCTCCGTCTCTAATGACCTCGTTGTCGACGGGACGTTAAACGCTAATATCCTCCTCCTCCTCGAATGTTTCCTTTGGCTTATACAGCAACCATGATTGTGGCTGACATCTAATCTCTAAATTACTGATATCACTCACTTGCGATGAACCGAAGCGTAATAAACTGTTGGTTGTCAATGTGATGCAGTTTTTCTTTTAATACCACTGGACCTCGAAAAGACGACGATGGCTGTCTCCTGAACTTTAGAATTAACTACCAAATCTGACATAAAACCTCATGGCTGCTATGGCATACCGTTTTGTAGCAGAGCACATTGTACGTACGACTTAAACAGTTATTCGATAGGAAGCGTGATAGGATATATTAAGTTAGTCAATATTATAGACACTGATTTAGTATTTCCAAAGGTTATAACTGGATATCTATGTGTTTAAAAATTGAGTCATCAGATTATTCTTTCTCATTCAGCATATATTATCGGAAGCTTAGATCCTTTATTTTGAAAATAAATAATTCGATGTACAAAATGGTATCTGTTCATTGCCACACATAAGTAAATAAAAAAGCAAAATTTGGAGTCTCTGTTTGTCATAAAGTCCATGGAAAGTTGTTCGGTTTGCTGCTCGAATAAATCGCAATGAAACAGCGCATTCTTAATGCGATAACTTATTATTGACTGTTTGGTGTATTTTGGCTTTCTCTTTCCATCATCTTCTGTGGTGGATCTGGAAAATCTTGTCTCTCGTATGGTTCTGGGTTCTTCTCCATACTCTTCAGCAATTGCGCATTCCTCTTCTGTGTTAAGTTTCTGTATAAATCTGCCACTCAAAATTCTGTTCTTCAGTTAAAATTACAGCATTTTCGTTCTCACAATACTGTCATTGAGGTCTTTCAAGTTTTTTCTCCTTCCACAAAATAGTTAATTACATTAGCGTACTATGTACACAAGGTCAATGAATAGATAAAAGTATTAGCTTTATAACTGAATGGAATTTTAAACTGGTGGGAACTATCTGATTATTGAAAAGAATAAACCGATTAAAATATAGCTGTCAGAGAGGAACACACATTATTATGAATTTCATTTATAAATCTCCATGCAATAAACTGATTCTGATTAACGCAACATATAAATAGAGCAAATAGTTTACCAGTGAGGGGCAATACACACCAAAATCAACATTTATTCCTCACATACACTATACTAAAGATTTTCAGATGATTTTAAAACTCATATTCATTTTGCTGTGGCAAATGACATACACATCTCCAAGTTGGTGGCTCTTTAACGATTGCCATCCAATATGTTCAATACGTACATTTACATGAGTATTCCTAGTCTGGAATATCTCTAATACGGTAAAATTAGCAAACATTTGCTGTTTCCTCGGCACAGAAAATATCAGTGGCCATAGTGAAGAATTATTAGCATATACCACTGACTGCCAGTTTTCATACATTAACGTTATCACACCACAGAAACATTGTTTGTATCACTATAGGGGAGAGTGTTCTCCATAGACGATAATGTACCTAGTAACATAGGACGTTTTTATCGGTGTTTCAGTCTAGTGACTGACTTTAGAAACATTGACGGTATACGTACTAGAGACTGACATAAGCAGTTTCCGCCATTTTCAACAGATTTTGTTGTTGCTATACATGAGGCTGTTTAGCGCCGCATCTGCAAATACTTCTCTTGCTGCACATTTAAACAGTGTGTACTACATTACAGCTATTTGTAATATATTTTAGTTCTTCAGCTACAAAATTTTATAATGAGTAAAATGATGTATATCTTTAGAACTATTTACATAACATACAGACAGCAAAGCCGTACTTCTTCAGTAGTGCACCATCTTGCATCTTGAAACAGCAAGAGGTCTTTTAGAACGGAAATCTGATATTTGCAAATAAACTAAACATTACACAAACAACGAACAACCACAATGGGTAGGGGCAACTTAACTGTAAATCAGTTACTTGTTGGCATGTCCCACTACAAAATCTATTAAAACAATTTATTCGCAAAGAGACATTAAGAAATAATTTCACTAAATACAGTAGTGGAAAATACACAACGAGCTCGAAGTTACAGCTCTTTATGTGAGGTCAGATAGGCACAGCTGAATGCTTTCAAATTATGGTTTAGCTAAGACAAAATTAAAGTGATAAGGTATTGTACTCTTCTTTTGAAGTGAATAACGTCCCAGATTGTCTCTGAGATGCTTTATCTGTGTTCTATTAAATGATTCTTCATTTTGGCCGTAAGTGTAATCCATTGGTGGCCAGTTCCTGTTATTCAGTAGGTACACGCCTGTGATGAGTACGGGTAGGTATACGACCACTGTAATTTTTACGATAAGTTTGTAAAAGGGAATCGGAGTCAAACGACACGGCCGAAATAAGTATTCGGATGCAGGTTTGTCGACAGTATGTAATACTGGGAGGGGGCGTATGCTCTACCTTCCATAAGGAGCGGAATTTGATTTAGGGACATGCGAATAGGTGTGTAAGGATTTTTTTTTTAAATTAGTGTGTAATAAAACAGATAGTCTGCCACGCAGAATAGGTAAATTTATCAACTGACGGTAGGTAGAATATAAATAATAGCCGTCTCAGGGGTCTGAATGAATGACTATTGTGGTAACAACCGCCTATACGGATCTAAGTTCAACTGTATCAACTGGTGAAATAAATATGATTATTCAAGTCTGAAACTTGGATCATAAAACTTCAAGTATTGTTCACTTACAATCCAATAACCGAAGATATTCCATTTCTAAACTTAGGCCCAAGGAAGGTTCTCACCACATAGCGGTAAAAATACAGAAGCAAGTAAACCGTCAGTCATTTAATTAATAGAATGCAATCTTGCAATGATATGAGGATCTCTTTCACTACCTCATGTTAACAAACGAAAGTCGTAAATGCATTTATAATTAATCCTGAGAATAAACCATTTGTGTGGGTAATGTAATCAAGACTGTACGGAGCCTTTAGTCACTATAATCACTAGTAATGAGCTGTGCTCTACCTAGAAGTTGTAACTATACTATTATGAGTATATGCATGAACTTAAAACGATCACCCACTAATGAAAAGTTGTGAGTACATGATGATCTTCTAATGTTATAGAAATGCACTGACTGAGTAATCTTACATTCAGTCCTGTGTATAGAGTAGGTAATGAAGAATTTGTCAGTTGGTGTTAATATGCAGAAAAATTCAACATGATGCTTGGTATACTACGAATGTATCTCTAAGATGTTAAAATAAGTGCATAGTTTTCATGAGTGGGCTATATCTTACTTCCACGAGTTATTTAAATATGTACATTTACATTTGTAGTTAGGTAGTAAATAATTTCGCTCTAAAACAGCTATTAGACTATCACCTAAATTGTAAGTAAAGACTAAAGTTATGATGTCAAAATGCTGACTGAAAACAACCAGACGAAATGAATTTATACTAGTGTTTCATACTTATCAAATGGTTCAAATGGCTCTAAGCACCATGGGACTTAATATCTGAGGTCATCGGTCACCTAGACTTAGAAATACTTAAACCTAACTAACCTAAGGACATCACAAACATCCATGCCCGAGGCAGGATTCGAACCTGCGACCGTAGCAGCAGCGCGGTTCCGGACTAAAGCGCTTAGAACCGATCGGCCACAGCGCCGGCTTCACACTTATCCTGGTAGAGAAATGTGAAAATGAGAGGTCCTACGAAATTCCATGTACAAATCTGAGATAACTAGATTTTATTTCTATTTTCCCTTCAGTAAGGCCCATAGCTAAAATTTTCATTATTTTCACCCTTGCATGAAACCGATTTTTGTACACACTGGTTCTTGTAATGATACTGAGCATTTATTGCCTTCAATTTTGACGAATAAATGTCTGATATTGTCTTGTTAATTACGATTGACGAGGACACTATACGCACTAAACCGTGTTCCCATGTTAGCAGAGTTGAAGCACGAAACATTAACACTCCAATCACTCGGATGATCTCCCTGCACATAAAAAGGAAACTGTGATTGTATCAAATTTTGTAACATAATGTAAAAGCATCAGATGACGTCTTGACTAAATAGTGGTCAACTACTCGTGAGCGAGGTCTAAATGCGTATAAAATGTTCTGTAATTAAGGCGACTAGGGGAGAGTAAATTTGTTTGATTCTGTGCATCAAAGACTGTTTGTCATGGATAAAAAATGTCGGCCCCATAGCTGAGTGGTCAGCGTGGCGAATTGCCGTCGTACGGCCCGGGTTAGATTCCCAGCTGGGTCGGGGATTTTCTCCGCTCAGGGAGTGAGTATTGTGTTGTCTTCATCATCATTTCATCCCTGTCCGGCGCACAGATCGCCCAATGTGGCGTCGAATGTAGTAAGACCTACACCAAGGCGGCCGGACCTGCTCCGTAAGGGGCCTCCCGGCCTATGGCGCCAAACGCACATTCCCATTTCCATGGATAATAAATGAAACGGTGATAGGTGACGGTGCGTGGTAATTCTATCACACTCTGGATAAACTATGTAAATATGTAATTACATTTCATTTACAAGTACTGGGACGTTGCGCCAGCAAGCGGTAATTCCAATCACAAGAGGAGCCTTTGCTTCGTTCAGTGAATAACGTCAAACACTGAGAAATGCTGGTGATATACATGTCTTGAACGTCTACTACATCAACAGCATGTCTGTTCGCGCCAGTAAGTCTGGCATCGAGACCCAGTTCAAACTGTCGTCTGCGGGGTGTGGAGACGTAAGACTCAGTTGTTGTCGGTGTTTTGATTCACGCCCCAGTATTTGTAATGTTCAACCAACATATAAAAGGTGTTTCATATTCACTATATGCCTTGCCTATGTTTAGTTATTCTTAGACTGAACACTGACTAATGAAAATGATCTAAGAACCATCTACAATACACAGTAAATCAACCGTGCTAAAACAAGACTGCCATAGCAATGCAAGAACACAGCGGCGTTAAATTTATATCCACGGGAGTTCACTATAAATATATGTTGTTACAAGTAGGAGCAACCATTATCGGATAAAGATAAAACACATGAACTCTACCATAAAATAATCTTTTATTGTCGCACACGGAGTTCTCCTGTATGCAGCTATTCTAGTAATGCCTATCTACATCGACGAAACGAAGGGCAACATCTAGAAGGAGCTGAGAAACATAAACGAAAGCTGAAAAATGATGTGTATTCAAATCTCGTGCCAGTCGCATGAAATTGGCACTGATTACATAATTAAGAAGACGCGTATCACGTTTGGTTTAAAACTACGATGCAATGTTTGTGAGAATTAGATACCTTTGAGACTGGATGTAGTGAGTTTATCTTAGTCAAGATTGGCTTTAAGGCGACAAAGATCCCAGTATCAACCCCTTATTGATTTTTGGAGAAGTCGTGTAACAGGGCTACGATAAGGTGAATGTTCCTTCTGCGATATTGCAGAAAGACTTGTTAGAAATGTACCCGCTGTACGTGATTGATGGCAGTGGTGGTCACGACAATGTACAGTCACAAGATGACTGGACTCTGGAAGGACACATGGCTGTACAGAGAGAGAAGACCATCGTATTCGGCATATGGCTCTGGCGCATCGTGCAGCATCCGCGGCAGCAATTTGATCAGCAGTTGGCACCACAGTGCTACAACTAACTGTTACAGATCGGTTGCTTCAAAGACATAGACGAGCCATATGCCCTGTAGCGTGCATCCCACTGATCCGAAACCACCACCAATAGCTATCTGAGTGGCGTCAAGC
Source organism: Schistocerca serialis cubense (assembly GCF_023864345.2). Lineage (NCBI taxonomy): Eukaryota > Metazoa > Arthropoda > Insecta > Orthoptera > Acrididae > Schistocerca > Schistocerca serialis. The sequence continues at coordinate 229,362,871 of NC_064646.1, read as the reverse complement.
GAGAGCTCGTTCGAGGGCACGATGAGAGTCTGTTGTATTTTCTGATGAAAGCTCGTTCTGCCTTGGTCCCAGTGATGGTTGACTGTTGGCTAGAAGGAGGCCAGCTGAGAGCCTCAACCAACAACCAATCTGCCTGCGTGCTAGACACACTGGATATACAGTAGAATTACGGTCTGCGGCGCGATTTCGTATGACAGCGGGAGCGCTCAAGTGGTTATCCAACGCGCCCTGACTGGAAACTGTACGTCAGTCTGGTGATCCGACCTGTTTTGCTCCCATTGACGAGCAGCACTGAAAAGAGTGTTGCCGTGGCTTTCTCGGTCACAAGATCTGTCTGCAGTCGAGTACAAATGGAACATCACTGGACAACACCAGCACCATCCACGGCCAGCATAAATCGTCCCTGTGTTGACCGACCAAGTACAACAGGCATGAACCTCATGGCACTAACTGACCCCCGCGCCTGTACACTTAAGGCAAGCAAGTCTACATGCTTGAGTTCAATATTCTGGTGGTTACATGTGACTTTGACGAAGGACAGATTATTATTAAGTAGAGCGCGTAAAAGAGTATCTCGAAAACTGCGAGGCTGATCGAATGTTCACATGCTACCGTCGTGAAAATCTACGGAAGGAGGCAGCAGAATAGTGAAACTGCAACTAGGCGCTAAAAGTTTGGACGTCCACGACTTTTCACAGAACGTCGGGTTCGGAGGCTGGTCTGCTTTGTAAAGTAGGGTACATGTTGATCCGTGGCATCTCTGCCGCAAGAGCACAATGTTGGTGAAAGCATCAGTGTTGCGGAGCACACTGTTCATTATTCATAGTTGAAAATAGAGCACCGCGGCAGACCACACCTACGTCTTCACATTTTGGCCGAACGACATGGCCAATTAAGACTGCAGCCCAATACGTTTCCGTGAGAAACTCAAATACCTCGGTGTCTGGCTGGACCGGAAATTACTCTGGGGGGACCACATACAACACATGACCAACCGAGCAAGCGCGAGGCTCAAACAGCTCTACCCTATGCTCAACAGGAGTAGCACACTGGACAGAAGGGTGTCGAGGTCCATGTACATGACACTTATTCGACCCCTGATGAAGTACGCAGCTCCTGTCTGGGGTTACGCTGCTCCTACACGCCTGCGCCGTCTGCAGCTCATACAAAACAAAGTACTCAAAATCATAAGCAGTGATCCACGATACACACGCATCGCGGATCTTCACCGGGAATACCGACTTGAGACTCTCACGGAGGTAATCCACAAACTCACCACAAGACTATACAGAAACTCCAGACACTCGCAGAACCCGTTTATTCTGAATCTACGACCACAACCATAGATGGAAACATAAAAGACCAAAACACATACTTGTACGGACCTAAGGTCTATGGCCAACCACACCCAAACACAACGGTACAGGTGGGCCCCTGTTAATCAGACGCCATTACTGGATATCCAGCTGGAACACACTGCCGAATAACTGGCACCACGCAGGGAAGCCGTACCGTACACTGCATGCTGACAAGCTCCACAACCCCCCCCCCCCCCCCCACACACACACAGTGAGATGATCTATGGCCGATCTCCCATTACTATATAACGATCTTGATTGTTCCTGGAATGTAGCGGCTGCAGCAACTGGGATACATCGCAATCGCTTGCCACGGTAATGATGCATGATACCCATACTAACAAACCCAACCTTGCATGAACTATCGCAGCCAGTAAGCCACTACTGCTCTTACTACCCATCCCACTGTCGCAGAGATTTCTTTCCCACGGCACGAGCCTTGGCACTTTTTTCCCCTCTGCTCTTCAAACTGCTACCCTCACTCGCGTTTCGTCCACTATCTATCACCTGATGGACCGTGTTAATGCGTAGTCTTACCAGACGCACGGATAACATCACAGCCCAGCATCCTGTGATCCACTTACTAGATAACTAACATGTTGACGGAGGTGACAGTAGAACTTTTGGTCTGGTCACCACGTGGTGCGGGCGTGGAGGGGCCCCATCCCATATTATAGGGGACCGTCGAGATACACCGTCGATCAAAGGAAACACGTCGGCTCTTCGGATGGATCACATTTGTGCTACACTACGTCGCTAGTCGTCTCCACGAGGTCTACAGTGGTGCGCCACTGGGTCGCTATTGGGCTCCATCATCGCGTAGCCATACCATCGGCCTGTTATATAAGCGAATTACATGACCTGTGTGTAAACATCTAATGACACATACCTCCACAAACTTAACAGCACACTGTCGAATGCCTGATATGCAAGTATTTTGATGATGGACAAACAAGCTATCAAACAGGAGGTCATAAAGTTTTGGCTCATCACTGTATACTGTCCATTACTTGTGAAAATATCTTCCTGGATGTTCTCGGCCTCCGATGGTGGTTCCTGAGACATCACACTACAGCATCTGCTTCGCCGTCTGAAAAGCCCATGTCACCAGTTCTATCCAGCTGAAACTCCCATTTAAAATTTATTTTAATGTTACGACTAATAGATGTTTATCGCAAACTTTTAAAGAAAATACTAAGACAGTAACGAAGCAACTTGTGTTTTGGTGTTACAAGTTGTTTAATCAAAAGAACTAAGTGTAATGTACAGCTATTACTGGTGACAATTCTGCGACTGATGTCACTCTTGAAGCTTAGAAAACTCTTTACCCAACTGACAACTCAGTGTAATGAAGGACAGTATTATCTTTTATCTATATGTATTTGAAAAAGGTGTGGGCCTGATCAAGAACAAAGGGAAATAGTTTACTTCAAGTCACTGATAGACACATATTTGAACTCTTGGTCTATTTAAGATACTAAATACTTACCATTTGTAGAGGTTTGGAGTTAGTGAAATTCTTAAAAAAAAAAACGCAATAGCCTACTACAAAGTACGTTATTTATAATGAAGAAAAGGCTCATGTACATGAAACATACAGCCATATTATGTTAAGGCTCGAGTAAGCAGTTTACTAAATAAGTTATCTTTGTAAAGCAATATTCGACTTTTGTTTGACGTACTTCACTTGACTTTCCCTTTTTTACCTTTCGTCCTCCTGGCCGTGTACGGTTAAAATTTATATGTTATCTTTGTAAAGCAATATTCGACTTTTGTTTGACGTACTTCACTTGACTTTCCCTTTTTTACCTTTCGTCCTCCTGGCCGTGTACGGTTAAAATTTATATGTTAATGTAAGTACATACGAAAGGCAATAACCAGTAAATTTATTTTCCACAATATGTAAATACTTTAATTCTTCATGATTATATAATCATTTTTATGTCTTATTAATAGGTTTTGTAACGAAATGCCGGTGAGTCTTACTGCATAAAATAGCTGTCTAAGACGAAGTGTGATTAGCCGTCAATGCTGCTGTCCCACTGAGAGCGGTAGAAATGGTAATAATTATCAGTACCTGCTTGCAATTTAAATTATGAAGTCCGACTTGCTCGTACGAACACTTATGGGCGCACTTAAAATATTCCAAGCAGACACAGTCACGAAAATAAGCCGTGCCCGTCATCTACGAAACATACAACGTTTCGCATCGTTTAGTTTTATGTATTTACCTGCAAATTCGCATTTTTCTATAGAAACTCCACATCTCGAAACTTCCATTAAGTTCCACTTCGAAGTCACCCATAAATTCTGTAGTACAATGTCAAGTTTACTTTACAATAATTTATGATATACTTACTTTCAGTGTCAATGATCTTCTTAATATGATCACTATAAAAAAATTAAATAAAATAAAAAAGTATAAACACACATGTCACAAGTCACAATCTTCTGCAAATATACGGCACAGTCTCCGCCCTACATGTTGCTTTGAACGTTATATACTGCTGGGATGCTACCACATCTGTAGAAGTACCTCAGTGTACAAACTGATGTCTCTGTCTTGCTCCAGCACTGATGGTTTCATGCAAAAGGCAGTGGTACTCCAAAACCAAATAAAAGAAATGGTGGTTTCAAGCAGAGACTACTGGTACTCAACGGTGAAGTAGGAAACTCTTCCTAATCTTCTGCAAATCTATATTTATTTGATCACGAATAGGCTTTAGATATCTTAGGCCATCTTGCGCTTGAAAATTAATGTCGCAAATACAGGTAAAATGATGTCCGACTTACACACATATGATTTGTAAGGAAGATACAAAAATTACGTAGAGTGATTACATAGGAAAATAAGCACATTTCTTTTCATTAGAAATAGAAACATTTACAAAGTAGGGGCAAAGATAATTCTTTGTATGGAGCTATTGTATATTTAACAGCTGCTGAGGGATAAATAGAATTTACAATTTCAATCTAGTATTTGTGAAGAAAACTTAATTCAATATACATGAAAAACGAAATTCAATCTGATCATTCAGTACTAAGCTGGCATCTTAGATCATACATTTGTTGACTTTCAGTATTTGCTGTAGGGCAACTTTCACCTTTTCTGAACATAGTATTTCATAGGAATGGTCTTCTGCTGAAAGGCAATCAGCAAAATTTTATTTATTCTTCCTTAATCTTCAGCATATTCAGCTAATCTAATTGCTACTGCTCTGCCTGACTGTCTAATATATATACTTTCCCACACAGCTTCCATGTGATGTATTTCTCATCAGTTATTAAAGATAAAAACTTTGTGGCCTCTCTACTTAGTTAATACAGGATATCAAAATGAGACAGGTGATAGTTGATCCACAACATTTTATATAGAGACAGGTAGCAAATGGTCGGAAATGCATTTTTATTGCTTTTTGGACATATTCAGCAAACACCGCATAAGAACAATAACATAGCTTATAGTAATTGTTCAAACTGATGACCACAGGCCGAAGTGGCCGTGCGATTCTAGGCGCTACAGTCTGGAGCCGAGCGACTGCTACGGTCGCAGGTTCGAATCCTGCCTCGGGCATGGATGTGTGTGATGTCCTTAGGTTAGTTAGGTTTAAGTAGTTCTAAGTTCTAGGCGACTGATGACCTCAGAAGTTAAGTCGCGTAGTGCTCAGAGCCATTTGAACCATTTGAACCAAATTGACGACCGCAGTCGCAATGGTTGCATGGCTGCGTGGCATGAAGTTCTGTCGCACTCTCTGAAAGATATCTATTGTGCTGGGAGACAGCCAGCTTGGACCTTAGCAAGCATATCTTCATCCATGTCTACTGTGTTTCATACACAAAGGCTGGGCGTAGCCCCAGAGCAAGAACTACAGAGGTGTATAGATCGCAGTGGGCTCGTGCACCGTCGTGTTGAAACCACATCCTTTAGCGGACAACTGGGCATACATTCTCCGAGAACTGTGGCAGCACATCTCGCAGGAACAAAACGTAACGTGGACCAGTAATTCAGGGAAGCATCAGATAATATCCTATTCTGGGATCTTCAACAACGCCTTCTTATTCGTTGACAGAGAATCGCTGCTGCCCACCGATGTGGGTGGAATGGTGATTTTCCTCATTCCAGACATGGCTGTTGCAGCGGTTGAAAACACCATCACGGGTGAACGTACGAACTGCACGGAGTTCGGCACTACAGTACTGTGGTGGATAATCCATTGACAGAAGTGAAAGTGGGGTTCAAATTTCGTTGATCCCAGTGCTTCTGTTTCACCAGTACTCTCCACAATGCATCCCTCGAGGTGTGACTTTCACGGGCAAGTTGATCGGTGTTTATTGTTGGGCACTGGGTGCTGGGTCACACGATCCGAGACCATCTCCTCAAAGTCTGGTGTTCGGATGTGTCTTTGGAGGGAACCTTGGCGGGCTTTCTGTGGCGTGAACGACCACGTCTCTCGTAAGTTAGTATCCACGCAGATAAACTTCTTCCAGTTAGGATGACGCCTGTTGGGAAAGCGTTTTCTGTACATTCATGCTGCTTTACGGTCACTACATTCTGCCGCAAAGTAAAATACGTGTCTGCCAACTCTCCTGACGAGTAATATCTCTGACTGCACGTCATGCACTGTGTATAGTAATACATCTGACCATGGACGTACCACAAGCTGTCTAATGCAGTGGATAACTGACACCAGGGGCAGTGGTGTGCATGTGGCACAGGTTGATGCGGCAGTGCGATTCATGTGGTCGTCACAAGTCATACGTGCTATGAGCGAAGCTGTGCGCAGAATGTCTGCTTGGTGCTCTGGGAAGTACGCTATTTGTTGCCCGCTGCCTGTTCAAGCGTGACAGACACCCGGGATGCTAGCGAGAGTGCAACACAACTGCATGCGTCGTTTCAACTCACGAACTGAGACGGGCGATAGTCGCTTTGTACAGTTACTGTAAGCTGCATTGCTATTATGCGGTGTACACTGTGTATGTCCATAACCCAGTAAATATGCATTTCCGAACATTGGTTCCCTATCTCAATACAAGAAATTGTGGGCCCTCTTTTCCACTGGGCACTCTGCGCACGTGCCCAGGGCCCCGCGATCGATAGGGGCCTCCTAGTTCCTGCCAATCACTAAATGATAACCGGTATTTATTACCAAAAAACAAATTTATTTCGAAAAGAAATGAACGATAATGAGCGACTACAGTACCTACTTGCTTATTAGCTTTGCGCAGTTCTGCGCGGAGCGAATTGCGAAGTGAAATTAGTCACCGGCCGACTTCAATAAACCGACTCAACAGTTGGGAAATTACCTGCTTTTGTCTGCAGTGTTGTGACGTTTGCTACGTTCGTAGTTGTTATTGACTGTGCTCTGAGGTATTCTTTGATTAAATAGTCGTTTCCTTGTTTTGTTTTGCGTTAGCGACTAATTTCGGTGTAAACGTAAATGCTGAATTATAATATAAAATGTCAAAACGGTCATATCCTAGCAGAAAGGAAAAAGCTGAACATCAGAAGGAAGTAACTGAAAAGTTACAAAAATGAACAGCATATTTTACTGCTACTACTAGAGCAACATCCGTAAGTAGCAATCAAATAAGAAAATCTTCACATGATGATTCGTGTCGACCACAAATTACGGAAATTTCTGAATGTTCATGATCTACACTAATTTCAGATTTATATCAATTTAGCAAACGAGATTGAATCAGAAAGCCTCCGTCCCTATGACGAAAGTGCAACAACTTCGGTGACTTCACCAACAACGACAACTGTGTCAGCTGAACAATAGTTTTCTAACACAGAAGAAATATCGCATGACCCCGCTGATTATTTACTTGAAAATTTTGCAGAGAGAAATCGCAAAATTTTGATTCATAAGGGGCCTGTATATTTTCAAAAAAATGATTCTGACTTCTCCGAGGCATCCAGAACCTGCAAAGATAATAATAAATCAGTAACAAAGTATTTCAATAAAGCATTATTTACTCGCACATTAAAGAACAATGAAAGCATGGAAAGGAAATGGTTGTTGTACTCCGTATTTCGTTTTTCATGCTACTTATTTAATCCTTCTGATGTAAATCTGTGCTCTCGGAGCGGATGAAATGATTATAAGCACATTAATCGCATAATTTTTACACATGAAAATAGCCCAGCACATAGGAAATCTATGATGACATACCTAGCACGAAGTAAAGCGATTGGTAGAATAGATAAAAACTTACTACCTCAACATAAAAATGGAGTGGATTACTGGAGAAATGTATATACACGGACAGTAGCTGTTGTAAAACCTGTGGCCTCGAGAGGGCTTCCATTTCGCAGTGACAATGAAATCATAGGATATCCCAACAATTAAATTATTCAGGATGTGTGGAATTACTGAGTGAATTCGATTCATTTCTTGCAGATCACTAACAAAAGTTTTGGAATCCTGGAAAGGTAACACACCCTATTTACCAATGAATGTCTGTAATGAGTTTACAGACATAACCGGTAAACAGGGCCTAAGAAACTGTAAATCAAGTTAAATTAGCAAATTATCTTCCCATTAGCGTTGACAGTACGTCCGATCTGCGTCATGGTGACCAGATACCTTTTATAATTCAATGCGTAGAAGACCGTGTTCCTTTTGAAAGGTTACTGATATTTGAAGCTATTGAAGCGCATGAATCTGAGTATTTATCGGAAACCATCTTGAATTTTTTAGAGAATCATGATATTCCCATAAAAGACTGCAGAGAGCAAAGCTATGACAGTGCTTCAAACATGTCGGGGATGTATACTGGTCTACAAGCAAGAATCAAGGAGAAATGTGAATTTGCCACCTTTGTACTATGTGCGGGACATTCACTGAACTTGACAAATGTCCAAGCTACTGTTGTGTATCAGAGACAACAAAGTTTTTTTAAATGGTTCAGAAAGTGTACAACTTTTTGTCAATCTCCACCCATTGACGGGATATATTGACAGAATATTTAGGTCCGAAAGATGTCGTTAAAAGTCTTTCTCAAACGAGATGGTCAGCCCAAGCTGATGCACTAAGCGTCTTGCACGAAGGTCATAAACAAATTATAAAAAGTGTGATGTGTATCGCAGAAGATAAGAACAGGCAATAGAAAATAGAGACGAAGCCCTTAGTCTGTCCAGAAAAATGGGTAGCTAGAATTTATTATATTAACGGAAATTTGAGGCTCTATATTGGAAAGAATAGACAATAACAATACACGCTGCATCTAATTTTTTGCTTCAACTTGATGATATTGTCATTAACTTCAAATCGTTCGCCAAAGAAAGGAACTCGGAATCTGAATACAAAGACCTATCTCAAAGAACACAACGTAAAAGCTCAGGCCAGAGTTTTTTTGATGGCTCTGCACCATCAGTCTAACTGAATGGAAGAAAGAAATTCAACGTAGAAACGTTTCTTCCCATAAGTTATACCTTGAGCGTCCATCTGAAACAGTGATTAAGTTGGTATGAGACCATTAGTCAGCGTTTTGGTTTGTTTTTCGCTTGAAAACTTTGTATTCCGAAGAGCTGAGACAAAGTTCCAAAGAATTTTCTGAAGTTCAGTTTGAAAACTTCAACGAGCAAGAGTAGGACACGGATTGTCTGCATTTAACAGAATACTTGAAAACTGTTCACAGTAAAAATGGGGGAACTAATAGTCGTTTGGAAATATCGGGTGATCAAAAAGTCAGTATAAATTTTAAAACTTAATAAACCACGGAATAATGTAGATAGAGAGGTAAAAATTGACACACGCTTGGAATGACATGGGGTTTTATAAGAACAATTAAAAAACAAAGTTTGCAAAATGTCCGACAGATGGCGCTAGACAGCAAAACGTCAGTGACTGCGCATGACAATCGTGTATAAAAGGAGCTGTAGTGAGAGAGAGAATCAGATGCGCCAGCAGTCGCAGCATGTTGACGTTACCTGAAAAGGCGCTTTTAGTGAAGCTGTATTATCAGAATGGGGAATGTGCTAGTTCAGCGTTACGATCCTATCGCCATAGGAAAGGGATTCGAACGGGTAAAGGTCCGTTGACAAATGCAGCTGTGGCGAGAATGATTTCGAAGTTCGAAGCCACGGGTTGTTTAGACGACAGACCCCGTAGTGGCCGACCGAGCACAAGGCTTAATGCTGCTGAGACAGTTCAGGATGAAATGGAGACTGTAGCGGGTTCGTCTATGCACGGGGAATTCAGCACTCGAGCAGTTGCATGTCGCTCCGGCATTCCATACACTACTGTTTGGTTGGCACATAGGCGTACCCTCCGATACTATCCGTACGAAATCTACATCTACATCTACATTGATACTCCGCAAGCCACCCAACGGTGTGTGGCGGAGGGCACTTTACGTGCCACTGTCATTACCTCCCTTTCCTGTTCCAGTCGCGTATGGTTCGCGGGAAGAACGACTGTCTGAAAGCCTCCGTGCGCGCTCTAATCTCTCTAATTTTACATTCGTGATCTCCTCGGGAAGTATAAGTAGGGGGAAGCAATATATTCGATACCTCATCCATCGGCATCATGAACTGTTACCTGGCGATTTAGTGAAGCGGGCGGAATTTGCGGTGTGGGCCTTTCAAAAGATGGCGGAAGATGATGATTGGTTGAGTAACGTGTTATGGACCGACGAAACTCATTTCACGCTCCGAGGGTCTGTCAACGCCCACAACTGCAGAATTTGGGCTACCGAAAATCCTAAAACTGTCGTGGAAACTCCATTGCACGACGACAAAGTCACGGTATGGGTTGAATTTACCACATCTAGCGTCATCGGGCCTTTTTTCTTCGAGGAAATGCATGATTCTGGTTTTGTAGCTGCTACCGTGACGGGTGAGAGGTACCCCGATATGTTACAGAATCGCATCATCCCCAGCCTGGCTGATAAACACCTGCTGGAACGTACGATCTTTATGCAGGATGGCGCTCCACCCTATATTGCTAGACGCGTGAAAGGTCGTTTGGTGTTGATCGTGTGCTAAGCGGCCACTTTCGTCATTCTTGGCCTCCCAGGTCCCCAGACCTCAGTCCATGCAATTATTGGCTTTGGGGTTACCTGAAGTCGCACGTGTATCGTGATCGACCGACATCTCTGCCGGCCGGGGTGGCCAAGCGGTTAAAGGCGCTACAGTCTGGAACCGCGCGACCGCTACGGTCGCAGGTCCGAATCCTGCCTCGGGCATGGATGTGTGTGATATCCTTAGGTTAGTTAGGTTTAAGTAGTTCTAAGTTCTAGGGGACTGATGACCTTAGAAGTTAAGTCCCATAGTGCTCAGAGCCATTTGAACCATTTGACCGACATCTCTAGGGATGCTGAAAGGCAACATCCGACGCCAATGCCTCCCCATAACTCCGGACATGCTTTACAGTGCTGTTCACAACATTATTCCTCGATTACAGCTATTGTTGAGGAATGATGGTGGACATATTGAGCATTTCCTGTAAAGAACATCATCTTTGCTTTGTCTTACTTTGTTATGCTAATTATTGCTATTCTGATCAGATGATGCGCCATCTGTCGAACATTTTTTGGAATTTTGTATTTTTTTGGTTCTAATAAAACCCCAGGTCATTCCAAGCATGTGTGTCAATTTTTACCTTACTATCTACATTATTCCGTGATTTATTCAGTTTTCAAATTTATACTGACTTTTTGACCACCCAGTATATCACTTTTTGAAAGAAAACAAAACTGAAGAGACATTTACAATTGTAGAAATCGTACTGAGAGTCTTTTTAAGGATGGTGTTAATCAACTGCAGTGCAGAATGGTCCTTCTGCAATTTGAAAAGAATAAAAAATTAATTAAGAAGTACGATGCTTTGAGGGGCGTGAAAGGGAAACAGGGGTTGGGAAGGGTGTGAGGTAGGGTTGTAGCCTATCCCCGATGTTTTTGAATCTGCATATCGAGCACGCAGTAGAGGCAACAAATGAAAAATTTGGAGTAGTAATTAAAACCCATGGAGAAGAAATAAAACCTTGAGGTTTGGCGGTGACTGTAATTCTGTCAGAGACAGCAAAGGATCTGGAAGAGCACTTGAAAAGATTGAAGGAGGGTGTAAGATGACCATCAGCAAAAGCAAAACGAGGATAATTGAATGTAGCCGAATTAAATAAGGTGATGCTGAGGGAATTAGATTAGGAAATGAGACACTTAATGTGGTAGATGAGTTTTGCTATTTGGGGAGCAAAATTACTGCTGATGGTCGAAGTAGAGAGGATATAAAATGTAGGCTGGCAATGGCATGGAAAGCGGTTCTGAAGAAGAGAAATTTGTTGACATTGAGCATAGACTTAAGTATCAGGAAGTCTTTTCTTAAAATATTTGTATGGAGCGTAGCCATTTATGGAAGTGAAACATGGACGATAACTAGTTTAGACAAGAAGAGAATAGAAGCTTTCGAAATGTGGTGCTACCGAAGAGTGTTGAAGACTGGATGGGTAGATCACGTAACTAATGAGGAGGCACTGAATAGAATGGGGGAAAAGAGGAATTTGTGGCACAAGTTGACTAGAAGACGGGATCGGTTTGTAGGACACGTTATGAGGCATCAAGGTATCACCAATTTAGCATTGGAGGACACCGTAGAGGGTAAAAATCGTAGAGGGAGACCAAGAGATGAATACACTAAGCTGATTCAGAAGGATTTAGGTTGCAATAGTTACTTGGAGATGAAGAAGGTTCCACAGTATAGAGCAGCATGGAGGGCTGCATCAAACAAGTCTCTGGACTGAAGACCACATCAACAACAACATGCTTCAAGAGAGATTGACTAGTTTATCGCTGATGTCCATAGAATGTGATATGTTTCAAAAATATGGATTTTAATCAATTGCTTAACGATTTTGCCCATCTCAAATCTGGAAGAGTACATCTTCAATCAACATTGATTTTTAAGCACTTACATGTGAATTCTAAATGAGTTACTTTTATGATTATATTATATAACCTATTCATTTAACGTGACTGCAAAGAAATAAAAATATATCTAGAACCTCGCTTATCTAATTTCTTTCTCCATTCTAACAAAATAGTGCTCTGTCAAAGTCATAGGGGCCCCATTATCCTAATGTGCTCAGGGCTTCCAATAGGTTAAAGAGGACCCTGGCTATCACATGTTTCAATTCACGCAAAAGGTCTCTGATACCCTGTAGAATTATTTATAAGCGACAAAAAAATATAATTTTTAGCTTTGGAGATGTTCTGTGTCATTTTGGTATCCTCTGCACGAATATCTGTGTAAGTCGCACCTCACTTTACTTATATTTGCGACGATCAGTTGTCATCTGAGGATGCCTATGAAGCCGAAATCGTGACTTATTAAACATAACTTACACAAACATTAGGAAATGTTGCCTATTTAATATAAATTTTAACTTTTTTACTTACTTACTGGATTGGCCAAACAAACAGAAGTAGGCCTTTGGCCTCGCCTGTCACCTCCTCCATTTTCTTCGTTCCACGTGTTATTTTCCTCCACCTAGCAATATCGTACTCATACACTCATTTTACCTGTCTTGAAAATAGAAATTAATGTTAATTTTCTATAGCTTCTATTCCGAAATACATTTAACTTCTAACTGTTTTTTTTATAATAATTCTGGTCCGTTTGATTTTACTTACTGATTATTAGTGTGTAGCGGAGTAACAATGTAACAGCCTATTGAATAAAGTGCTCGCAAGATTTACTCGGCTGCTAATGCTTTTAAATTTCAATAGAATATCTGTTGCTAGGTGTATGACCACGTTGCACCTTGGGACACGTTTTTACATTTGGAAAAAAAAATCTTCATATTATGGAGTAATTTTTGTGATTTCAGTAAAAGACTGGAGCACACAGAAAGCGAATGCCATCAGTTACAAATGGAATAAGAAAATATATTAAATTTCTGTTCCGAGAAGTTGAAAGTGCGCCAAGATTCAATACTCTGCTCTACTTAAAAGCAATTGCAGTAGGAAGAAAATACATCGTTTGGAGCTCTTAGTCAGCCTCAGCCATCTCAGGTTACGTATACGATAATCGACGTACATTATTATTGTGACCAAAAACAACTCCTGTGAACTGTCCCAGAAATGTATTGCTTTGACACAGACCAATATCAATGGCTGTAACATTTTCACTCTCCTTTCCAAACTGACTTCAGTAGTACAAATATTTAACACTATTTATGTAGTAGGAACATATTGTAATTGAGAGACAAACATATTACACAATATATAAAATGTTTAGCAATACGTTAAAAGTAGCTCAGCATCGAGGGAGGGATATGAGAGACATTCACACGCAGAAACACAAGTAGGGCCTATAGAAAGCATTTCTGAAACTAATACAAGAAAGATTACAGACTATTGATGTTACCTTCGTAAGAGCATTGACTGAAGATGATGTAACTGCACTGAAACTTGTTTGTAGCGTATCTGAAACAGTATATTACAATCTACTACGATCAAACTGGAGAAAATTACCTCCGTGTAGTAGGCCCTCTGTTTCGATTGGCCTCCACTGAGTATTCCTAATTCGACCTTCCATGTTAGATAGAACGCATAAGGTTCGAAATGACAACGGAGTGAGAGAAATGAACACTGTCGTGTGTCTGAGCAGTTAGGAGACACGCAAAGTGCTTGGACGTTTCTAGTGTCCCTATCTGTTTGCTGCATTTTTCTTAGAAAATGCCTCTAACAGCTATAATTACCAACGTTTACCTTTTCATGCACTTGAGAGTCATTAGCTATGCAGATAGGAAGCATGCCTTCTAGAAGATAAGTCCCCTTCAGCTGTTATTTTTCCTAGTAGTCTTGCCGGCGTCGTCACTGCGTGACAGGACTTGATGGCAACAATTATTGGGAGACATTCTATGTAAAACTGAAATTTTTCTTCGCGATACAGACGCGAAATTAGCAAAGAAGATACTTCAAACGATCTTCTTTAGCTCAGTAAAGAATGCAAGCTCAATTGAGGGTTGTGATGGACTATGGGCGTAATTGTATTTTCCCCTTTCTTCCATCAAAGTGCTAAATCGATACCTTCATATCTGAATTACCCACCCTGAAAATTTCAGCTCCATATTTTTGGTGAAGGCTAAGCAATCATCTTAAGAAGGCAGTGGATGACAGGCAGTTGTCACCTTGTTTACTGCATTTAGGTTATTGTATTGACTCCGACCTGCGTTGCGTGTTAACTTGTGTGGTATAATGACTGAAGTGAGTGGTAATGAGTCAGAAAATGATTTTACAGACAAAAAGGAGTCAGTGTGACCGGAATTTTGGCATCTACGGAAGAAAGTTGAAGAAGAAGGAAACTGTACATTCAGAAGAAGAGTTTGTCATAATCCTTAAACAGTGAAACCAGAGCCATTTCAAGTCATTGACGGAAGTGAGCTTATTAAGGATTGGAAGAAAAGTTTAATGGGCCTCTTCTCATCAAAGACACAGGGGAAACTTCCTTTGCAGTTTCAGCCATATGTGAGGATGCACTTTGTCAGTGATGGCGCAATTTGTGCTTCAAAATCGTATTGGAAGGTCTTTATACCATCTAAGTTCATTAAGAAACAACAAGAATCCGAGAAGATATTTCATTTTTGTCATTAATAGAGAAACCAACTGCAGCAGTAGCAAAGTTGAAGGACATTCAAGATCTGTTGCGCTTTCTTCCTGATACAGTAAAAGGATGCTACGGAGAACTTCTAGACGGAGTAATCAGTGAAGAACCTACTGATCCTGAACGGGACATAAATTACAATGGCCATGAACATATATTTTTGTCAATGTACAATTTAATTGGATAATAAAACAATAAAAGCAATTTTCAACTAAATTTTCGTGATATTTTATAGAGGTATCATGGTCTGATGGAAAAAGGGCGTAAACCATTCATTATATTTTGTATAATATATCACAAATGGAAGAAATTTCTTGAGTTGCAAGGATTGATTCTGTATGTTAAAAGTATGGTCTAAGACAAAATTATTACATCATTGAAATATAACTGTTTTTCAATAAGATATAAACATACAAACCTTGAACTCACTTTTACCGGAAATACACTTTTCGGATTTATGCCCTTGGTCCTTCAGACTCCTCAATTGGGACCACAAGAACTATTCGAAAAGATTAAGGCATAGGCAATCTATGGTAAAGTATCTGATTTGATCCATTATAAACGGTTTTTGAAAGCCTGCGACTGTAGATACAATAGGTTTGTTTATAAATAAATAAATCTTCTGCTACCAGTCACGATTTTCTTTATTTTACTATTTGCACGACGCGTTTCGAGAAATAATTCCCATTTTCAAGTGCGTTTTTATGATGTGTGTTAAGCCATTTCTTTTGATGTTGTCAGTGTGTGTGAGTCTGCTTCACTTTGTTGACTTTTACTGTAATATATAAGAAACGCGATTTTTAGTTGGGTGTCAATATTTTCTAAGAGGTTAGTGGCTAAAGTTTGAGAACAATTTGTACTTACAATTTTCTAATGGTCCATTTGTGTAGAGAGTCACACACACTTAACATCACACACAACTTGTACATTTTACACATCGAAAATATCTGATATAAACAAAACAGTTACAAAGATCTTCTTATAGGTAGTTCACAGAGATAACATTATAGGTCTTCCACAGATTATGATATGCTTTTGTACAGAGGTTAATTTATCTTTACAATTTGGCTCATGAATTACTTATACTGATTTTACATTTGTGCTTATTTCTATGTTTTACTATTTTTATTTAAGTATATTATCAAAACATCTGAAGAAATTCACTGATTCATTTTCAAGTTTTTCATTTAATATTTTGTCTTCATATTTTCTATAATGTGAATATATCTCCAGTTCTTCAAGCAAATCCATTTTATGTCCTTTATCTAGTCGGTGGAGTACTTTGACATTTTGCTCTATTTTTCCAAATGGGTGTCCTGTATTATGTATGTGTGTTGCTATTGCTGATGTAGCGTGTTTGTTGTGGGTGTATGCTCTAATGTGCTCTGTGTACCTGGTGTTGATATTTCGGCCTGTTTGTCCTATGTAGAACTTGGAGCATTCCTGGCATGTTACCTTGTATATTCCAGAGTCTGAATATGGATCATGATTACACTTTATATTATGTATTAGTTTTTGGTGTAGTTTATTGGATGTAGAAAACCCAATTTTTACTCTGTGATTTTTGAAAATATTTGCAATCTTCTGTGATACATTGCCTATGTATGGAATGCTAGATATATATTTGTTTTTCTCTTTTTCTTCTGTGGTGCAGTTTGTACCTGGGTTTCTCTTCATTTTGTCTAAGATTGTGTCAACCATGGAAGCATTGTAACCATTGGCAACTGCAATCTTCTTCACTGTGTTTATTTCTTGTTGCATATTTTCTTGGTTCAATGGTATTTTTGTTGCCCTATGCAGCATTGACCTGTAAGCTGCCTGTTTATGAATATTTGGGTGACATGAGGTTGCAGGGATTGTGGTGTCAGTCATTGTGTTTTTCCTATAAATTTTGAATGTGCATGTGTTGTTGTGTCTTGTAATATTTAGGTCCACTGAGAAAATCAAATTTACAGTGGAACATGAGCAAAATAAAAGTATCAACTTTCTGGACCTAAATATTACAAGACACAACAACACATGCACATTCAAAATTTATAGGAAAAACACAATGACTGACACCACAATCCCTGCAACCTCATGTCACCCAAATATTCATAAACAGGCAGCTTACAGGTCAATGCTGCATAGGGCAACAAAAATACCATTGAACCAAGAAAATATGCAACAAGAAATAAACACAGTGAAGAAGATTGCAGTTGCCAATGGTTACAATGCTTCCATGGTTGACACAATCTTAGACAAAATGAAGAGAAACCCAGGTACAAACTGCACCACAGAAGAAAAAGAGAAAAACAAATATATATCTAGCATTCCATACATAGGCAATGTATCACAGAAGATTGCAAATATTTTCAAAAATCACAGAGTAAAAATTGGGTTTTCTACATCCAATAAACTACACCAAAAACTAATACATAATATAAAGTGTAATCATGATCCATATTCAGACTCTGGAATATACAAGGTAACATGCCAGGAATGCTCCAAGTTCTACATAGGACAAACAGGCCGAAATATCAACACCAGGTACACAGAGCACATTAGAGCATACACCCACAACAAACACGCTACATCAGCAATAGCAACACACATACATAATACAGGACACCCATTTGGAAAAATAGAGCAAAATGTCAAAGTACTCCACCGACTAGATAAAGGACATAAAATGGATTTGCTTGAAGAACTGGAGATATATTCACATTATAGAAAATATGAAGATAAAATATTAAATGAAAAACTTGAAAATGAATCAGTGAATTTCTTCAGATGTTTTGATAATATACTTAAATAAAAATAGTAAAACATAGAAATAAGCACAAATGTAAAATCAGTATAAGTAATTCATGAGCCAAATTGTAAAGATAAATTAACCTCTGTACAAAAGCATATCATAATCTGTGGAAGACCTATAATGTTATCTCTGTGAACTACCTATAAGAAGATCTTTGTAACTGTTTTGTTTATATCAGATATTTTCGATGTGTAAAATGTACAAGTTGTGTGTGATGTTAAGTGTGTGTGACTCTCTACACAAATGGACCATTAGAAAATTGTAAGTACAAATTGTTCTCAAACTTTAGCCACTAACCTCTTAGAAAATATTGACACCCAACTAAAAATCGCGTTTCTTATATATTACAGTAAAAGTCAACAAAGTGAAGCAGACTCACACACACTGACAACATCAAAAGAAATGGCTTAACACACATCATAAAAACGCACTTGAAAATGGGAATTATTTCTCGAAACGCGTCGTGCATATAGTAAAATAAAGAAAATCGTGACTGGTAGCAGAAGATTTATTTATTTATAAACAAACCTATGGTAAAGTATGTTCAAAACTGATCGGACAGATAAGCACTACAGAAAGATGTGAGCAGAATGTGGCAGGAAAGATATCTATTATGAAGCCTACACCAGAACAAAACACAGGTTAACAAGTTTAGTAAAGCCCTCTGAGTAAGTTAACGGCGTAAGCAGAGGAACAAATGAAAAGTTTCCTTAATTCTAGTGTAAAATTTTGCAACAGATTTGACCAAAATCACAAGACATTTCGGTCTTATATAAAGCAAGTCGCAGATAAAAGCCGTGTACACATACACTCAGTGGCATTATACGTCCATTGCAAAAGATGTCTCCAAAGAAAGCAAGGAAACTAAATGTGGTACTGCGAAAATGTATCACAACACATTGAAATACATGGTTCCTCCTTTTAGCTGTCGCACCAAAAGATATTGAGATAAACGGCTGCGGAATAGACCATGAGCTGACTTTTCCCGACTATGGAAAGTGGAGTCGGCCTGATAGTATAGTCTTATTCTTATAAAAAGATAGAGAGGTAAAAATATAGCTCCATTTCCGGACAGACTTTATCTCAGGTAACAGGAGCAATGAAGCATTCCAAATGACCGAGAAAGCCGCCGGATTTCATGAGTTGTCGTCGGAGGTACTCATGTAACTATGAAATGTTAGTTACATTTTGCTGCAAACAGCCGCAATGTTAATGGCCACCTCGTCACTGTTTCCACATAATGTTATTTCCATGTACCATAGACCACCAATGTCATGGACATGCTAGTCAGCGAATAGAATGTAATGCGTAACAATTCCAAATTGTCTAAGTTTACTCAGCTATCATCATGTTTTGCGTTCAGAAGCACAGTAGAACTAAAGCCGACGAAGCAATATAAGGTTGGACCGAAGAAGCAGTGTACTTGGCATCAATAAGATACGACTGAGTACTACACTGTGGCTTCCTGTGTACCATCAGACCAATTCAGAATAAGTAGAACGATAGGCTACACCTTTCATATGAGAACAAAGGAAGATGTTATGCAGAATGGTCCCCAGTCTGCCGATGTATCACTGTTAATTGTAACATTAACTTCCAAATGACAATATCATGCCACACGATTCAGCAGAAGAGGTTCTGGCAACTCATGTATATAATGAATACAATCTCATCTCTCTGCTGTGACTGTGGGTTCGAAGAACACTGCAACCATATTTCCTTCGGCTCCCTCGAAGACAACATAAGGCCACAAAATTGTTGCAGTAGGCCTTAAATGGGTGAGTCAGGAAATGAAATCACAACGTGAAAACTATGTCGCTAATAAACGCCAAAATCATATACACGTGCAGGGTGCCTAAAAATGCTGCAACAGACTTCGAGAGACTAGCGGATGTCTTGAGGGGCAAATGGAGGGTTGGAAACCGCATCCGGAAACGTCATCCAACGACGCTACAGAGCATCGAAGTTATAGGCGCCTGCACCTGCCGCAAGTCCTTGACTTTGGCAGAAAACGTGACTTTAGACGCTGACGAACCGTAGGTGGGAAGTCTCGCAATGATGTTTGTTATTCAGTGACCGCGACTGATCGCCACGAGCGCCAGTGGAGAAGATGGAGGTAGCTGCTGCGTAGAAAGTCTTTGACTCCTGTGAATGCGATGCTCTGTCGCCTCAGTGGTTGACGGTTTCGGATACGGCTTTTCATTCGTAGTTTATTTTTCTCCTTGAACCTTCTAAAATCTCATATGCTTTGGTATACAGGAAAAAAATAAACTACAGATGGAGACCCGATTCCGAAACCGTCATCCATCGAGGAAACTGGCACTGGCGACTGTGTATTCAGCGCGATCACTGAAAAACAACTTTGCGAGACGTTCCGACTACGGTCCGTCAGGATACAGTCACGTTTGCTGCCAGAGGAGTGGTCTAGTGGCAGACCGCAGCGCCTAGAACTTCGACGCTCTGGGATATCGTTGGATGAGGTTTCCGCACGCGGTTTCCAGTCATTGATTTGCTACTCCGGACATCCTCTACAATCTTTCAAAGTTTGCGCAGCATTTCTGGGGCATTCTGTATTTACATTCATGTAGTAATAAGTCAAACAAACAGATACACAAAGTTTAAGCTATATACGAGGGTTAGTTCCGATCGCTCGCGAAATGGAAACCACAGTGAAAACTAGAAACGTTTTATTTGCAACAGTTAAGTACGCATTCCACCTAATTCCTACATAGTCGCCATTCTAGCTTCGAGTTTTGTCGTAGTGTTGTATCAGTTTTCCAATATCCACGTCATAGAAAGCAGCCGCCTGTGCTTTTGGCCAGTTACCTGCACTGGTCTGTAGCTCGTTATCTGTGAAATAATTTTGCCTTCATAGCCAGCGGTTCTTGTGAGTAGAGGTGAGACTCAGAGGGAGCCAATTGCGGACTGTATTGTGGGTGATCAAACACTTCTCATAGGAAACGCTGCAGAAGCGTCTTCATTGCCCCTGCAGTGTGCATTTGAGTATTGGCATGAAGAAGGAACTGCTCGACAGTTGTATTATGTGGGTTGCGTGAGACAGGCGAAATCTCTACCCAGGCCTTTATACTTGGCGGGAGACGGTATTCCGTACGCATCTTTACGTGCTCACTGTTCACTCAAAACTGGGAAGAGCGACGCGACACGATCGACGGGCATACTAGAGACGCTGCCCAACATATCTGTGCAAAGCTTTACTAGATTTTCCCAGTGATTTCCATTTCACGACCAATCGCAACTTACTTTATGAACAACCCTCGTAAATTAATCAGTGATTAACATGTATCAAAGTAATCCTACTATAACGTGGTGCTTACATACAACAAATGTTTTATGTAAAATTGTGCTACATTAACTTATTGAGTGTTATAACATACTGCTGCTGGCCGGCGTACTGCAGTATAGCGTAGTGGTTAGTGTTGCTGACTGGTGTGCTCTAGTTACAACCCGACCACCAATAATTATTCTTATCTAGCGCTTATAATTTCTGGAATTTTCTTGAAATACCTTCTTTTTGTGATGTTAGTGTAATATTGAGTTTTTTTTTTTTTTTCTTTCAGGGTTTGCTCCCTTAGCCTTCGTCCCTCCCGAGACCAACCACAAGGCAGTGGTGTGTTAAGGTAATTAGAGAAAGGAAAGGAATGGTAACTGAGGAGAGGGTAGGGAATATGATATATAGGATATAGGATATAAGACGGGTCGTTGTCAGGCACACTTTGTCTGGCTCCTCTGCTGAGACCTGCCCGGCTAGGTTGGACCTGCCAGAAGGAATATGTGGAGTGGGGCCCCAAAGGCGGTTGGAAGGCGTACTACGTCCTCTTTCGGCAGTTCCTGCAACCGAGGTGATACCAGACGTATTGGCTTGCCTTTCCTCTGGATATTATCATTTTGGTCGAGAGGGAGACCGTGATGATTGGGCAACTCACGTGTCTTCATATTTATCGCTCAGGCTTGTAGCATCCTGGAGGGGGACACTTCAGCGACGTCCAAGGACTTCGGCACAACACGGGAAGAAGCAGTTACCGGTTATAAGCTCTGTCTGATTGGCGTAAGACTCGAGTGCCAGGGGCCATTTCCGACGGTGGGAGAGATCATTGCATCTCATTGGACAGCTACCGCCCGCCTCAAGCTGGGCAGCCCCCAGCCAATAAGGTGCTGTCCCGCCACTATCCGCCTGCTTCACGGGGTGTGTGAAGTTCAGAAGTAATCTTCGACAAGCAGGTTGATATAGTACACCTACCAACAACAAAAATGAAATAATAAAGAAATCACTATTTCGTATTGGCACCTGGAATGTTAGGACCATGTGTCCAAGGTACATTGACGATGCCCAAGAGGTTGATTTCATCCGTAAGACTGCCGTAATTGACAGAGAGCTCCATCGTTTGAATGTAGACATCGCGGGACTGCAGGAGACGCGGCTTCCAGACGCGGGCTCTATTAGGGAGGATAATTACACATTCTTCTGGCAGGGGAAGTCTCAAGACGAGCCAAGACTTCATGGCGTAGGATTTGTTTTTAAAAACGCTCTCCTGGACTGTACTGCGCCACCATCCGGTGGAACAGAGCGAATTATTGATTTGAAAATATGCTCCTCAAGTGGCACTGTCAACATCCTAAATGTGTACGCTCCTACCTTATCATCCAGCATGGAAGAGAAGGATCTGTTTTATGACTTACTCAGTGACAGAATAGCCAAGGTACCTAGCACCGAGACACTGTATTTCCTAGGGGACTTTAATGCTAGAGTTGGATCAGATAACGACAAATGACCGAATTGCCTGGGACATCATGGGGTTGGAAAAATGAATGAAAATGGCCAGAGACTGCTTGAAGTTTGCTGCTTTTATGGACTCTGTATCACAAACACATATTTCCAGTTTAAGGATCAGCACAAGGTGTCCTGGAGACACCCGCGCTCTCATCACTGGCATCAACTTGACTTAGTCATAGCTAGGCTTACTGGTCTCAAAAATGTGCTACTGACACGAAGTTATCATAGTGCTGATTGCAACACAGACCACGCACTAGTGGCGTGCACATTGAGGCTCACTCCTAAGAAATTTCACCACGCTAAACCGAGAGGTCATCCCCGTATCAACACAGGTCATGTTCATGACACACAAAGAAAGCAGGATTTTGCCAGTAATTTTGAAAGTGCTTTCCCAGGAAACGTGCAAGCAGAAAGGAATGTTGATAAGAAATGGGCAAAACTCTACGGTGCAATCTACAACTCAGCAGTATTGGCCTATGGAATAAAAGGAAAAAGAAATAAGGACTGGTACGAGCAAAATTTGGAAGAAATGGAACCAGTCACTGAGGCTAAACGGAAAGCCCTGCCTGCTTACAAAAGAAACCCAAATGAAAGAACTCGAGATGACCTACGAAAAGCAAAGAACAGGGCATAGCAAACATCCAGGAGATGCGCAAATAACTACTGGCTGAATTTATGTGCAGGTATACAGAAAGCGTCCGACTCTGGGAATGCTAAGGCAATGTACGATGGTATTAAGAAAGCAATTGGACCAACTGTCAGAAAAACAGCTCCTCTGAAGTCCAAGACGGGTGAAGTCATTACTGATGAAGGCAAACAAATGGAACGCTGGGTTGAACACTACCTCGAGTTGTATGCAGCCGAGAATGAAGTCAGCAAGGATGCATGTGACGCCATCAAACAAATGCCAGTTATGGAAGAACTAGATGCAATGCCTACTATGGAGGAACTTAGTAGAGAAATAGATTCTCTTGCTAACGGTAAGGCCCCAGGTGAAGATGTGATCCCTGCAGAGGTTATTAAGTATAAGAAGTCTGTTCTTCTCAAACATTTATATTCACTTATCACAACGAGCTGGGAAGAAGGTTATGTCCCGATGAGTATGCGGAATTCGAGGATAGTTACTCTATACAAACAGAAAGGGAACAGAAGTGACTGTAACAATTATCGAGGCATTTCAAAGTGTAGCCGGGAAAGCTCATGCGATTACAGATCTTAGCTTCCAGAATCTACCCAGAATCTCAGTGTGGCTTCAGGCCCGGCCGATCAACCGTAGATATGATCTTCTCCTTAAGACAGCTACAAGACAAATGTCGTCAGCAGCAGAGGCCACTTTATATTGCTTTCATTGGCATTGTTAAAGCGTTTAATTTAGTGAGCAGAAATGGGCTTTTCAAACTGTTGCAGAAGATTGGATGCCCACCTAAACTACTGCAGATAATTGTCTCTTTCCATGAGAAAACACAAGCAACAATTTGCTTCAACGGTAAAACATCAGAAGCATTTCTTGTTAATAGCGGTGTGAAACAGGGGTGTGTATTAGCTCCTACA
Source organism: Schistocerca serialis cubense (assembly GCF_023864345.2). Taxonomy (NCBI): domain Eukaryota; kingdom Metazoa; phylum Arthropoda; class Insecta; order Orthoptera; family Acrididae; genus Schistocerca; species Schistocerca serialis. The sequence goes on along the minus strand of NC_064646.1, from coordinate 229,338,764 downwards.
TTATTGGGGATTTTCTTTTCCCTTCTGCTCAGATTTGCCTTGAAGACTGAGGAAGGAGTGTATCTACATACGAGGTCTGATGGAAATCTTCTCAACATTGCTCGCCTCAAGGCCAATACCAAAGTAAATACAGTTGTTATCCGTGATTTGTTATATGCGGACGATGCAACACTAGTAGCGAACACAGAAGATGAGCTGCAGTTTATAATCAACAAATTATCAAATTCCTGTGAAAAGTTTGGTCTACTCATCAGCCTTCAGAAGACTAAGATCATGGCGCAGAGCACGACCAACCTTCCATCCATTAGCATTGATGGCAATCCTCTCCAGATAGTTGATGACTGTACCTACTTGGGATCCACAATATGTAGCAACTTGTCCATGGACACTGAACTTACTAACAGATTCGCAAAGGCATCATCTGCCATGGCTAGATTGAAAAACAGAGTATGGATCAACGGACTGCTTACCACAAAAACTAAATCAAAAGTCTACAACGCTTGTGTTATAAGCACCCATCTCTATAGCTGTGAGACATGGACAACTCTTTCTAGGCGTGAATCTCGACTCAACAGCTTCCATCTCCGCTGTCTCCGGAAGATCCTTCAGATCTCTTGGAGAGATAGAGTACCCAACACCGAAGTCTTTCATCGTGCAAGCACAACCAGCATCATTGCACTCCTGAGTCATCGACATCTAAGATGGTTGGGACATGTCAGGCGCATGGATCCTGAACGGATACCGAAACAGCTGCTGTACGGCGAACTTCAGGAAGGTGTGAGGCCAGTGGGACGACCGCATCTTCGTTTCAAGGATGTCTGCAAGAGAGACCTGACCAAGACCATAATCAACCCAAGTCGCTGGGAAAGCATTGCAGATGACCGTGTCAAGTGGCGAGTAACTGTGCGCAACGTCGTCAAGCTCTCAGAGGACGAACGCACACGGGAACAAATCAAGAAAAGGACAAAGCGAAGAGACAGAGCGGCTTCTGTTCGAAGTCCCTCAAATTTCACATGTCCAAACTGCAGTAGGGACAACCAACCTCGAGTGGGACTTTTTAGTCACAGCAGACGCTGCAGACTCTGAACCAAGCATGCTACACCACCATCCCTCAAGGATGGACGGATGCCGTTTAGATTGTAATATTGAATATTCTGTGTTTCTGGAAAGAGCAGCCCACTTCCCGCACGAGACCAGTTGAATTCTGGCTGCATGTTCATGCCACTAATAAATGTTTCAGTTCTGTACTTCACTGAAGACTCTTCCTTTGGATTTCGACTTGATTCTGGTTTGAATGTGACATTTTTTGTGGAGACAGCGGGTACTTCAAAACATCTTTATTGCCGCAGCTCCAATTAGGCAGTGTAAGAACCGTCGTCTGCATGTACAGTACACAGAATACAAGCTAGAGCTGTACATCGTTGCTAAATTAACTACATTCAGTAGGCAGGTAGATCACAAAACATCAGTAAGTTAGCTGCACGTCAGGCATCTATCAGGGTTCTCAGGAGACGCTGGTCAGGACCCAATGAAGAGACTGAAAAAATTCGACCGAGTCGCCAAACACAACACGTATGATGACGTGATTTATTCGAAAAATGGGTGCTCTTACTTTGTAGCACAGCTATGATTCCAGAGCAACTAAGAGAAACTCTGTAGTTGAAACAAATCCCAGGCAGAACGGAAGAAAACGTTTGACGACAATCAGCAGGAAGTTCGCTCGGTGGAAGAAAAATTGACGAACGGGGCCCAACGTCAACAGCAAACAACACAGTCGTACATACAGAATGTTTTGGCCTTGCGCCACATTGTGAATCCCAACATGACAGAGCCGACAAAACCTCACAGCCAATGGAAGAAGTCGCTAGGAAGATGTACCAAGAACTTCTGGTAAACAAAGTCACAACGCCAGAAAAATTTATCAGTTGGCTCCAGCGAACCAAAAAAGTGCAATATGAAAGAGTCGGACGACAGAGGTATGAGTGATTGCAGAACTTATTTCCTATGGCTCTTGTGAAAGCCACCTTAAGTTCGTCACTCTCATTAGCCAGCAGTAACAGAAAAGAAACAGCAATGTATCACAGCCAGAAATGTCGGACCGAGTACACACGAGACAGCAGCCTTGAATCACGGTTCGATGTGTCAGACGGTTGCAGAAAACGTTGAAGCAGAGACGTATTAATCTTCAGCATCAATCTCTGTCCCAGTCGAACGTGTCAGGATGAATGGACTCGGCCATCGTAAACTTATGGTGTAGCCATCAAACAACAAGCCAGTACCCGACCAACCCAGGTTCGACCAACTACCACGCCAAATATAATGCCACGTAGAAGAACAGAAGTTGAGACGACAACACTCCAGTGTGCTTCAATTGTCGACCTCCTGGTCAACATGCACACTAATGCACAGAAAGAAAACTAGTTTGCGACAAGTACTACGCTGCCAGAAGTGAACCATCACAACAGTTCTATTCGTGCTTCAGTTTCAGACGATTATAGCCGACCTTTGGGACAAAGCCCATTGCCGTACCCTAGACGAGGGCACTCCGCAACACGTCTTAGCCATTCCCCATCAACCAAGAGAGATACAAACCGCTTGCCGAGCTTTAATATTCAGAAAACTATGCGGCGCTATCATCGTGTTGCGAGTTAACAAGCATTGCTCTCTCATTTAAATACAGGGCCGAAAAAGTCAGCCTACAGGAATTGTCAAACGAACCCTGTCGCCCGGGACCGCGTACCACAAAGGGCGCAGATTCACCACGAGATGGGGAGACTTACAGGCGTCTACTGTCTATTGAGGCCAAAGCGCTGTAGTATGCGAGTGAGACAGACGAGAATCTACGGCATAAGGAAACCCAGTAGAAGCCGTTTGTGGCCGAGGAGACGTATCTGTGTTAAACATGGCGGACTTAAGATCGGCTGTAAAGGGAAGCATTGATGGAAACTATTTAATTCTGTAGTAACGCAGGATATCAAGCCAGAGTAATTTTAATCTGCCATCCTCCATAAACATTCGTGGTTACCCCAATAAAATTTGAATATTGATCATATCTATAATAGTTTAGGATTAACTGTTAAACAGAAATTAACAGGTTTTAGATCAAGGAACTTAATGCTAAAATCTGAACGCTTTGGTCGATCTTAACGATCGACATTTCGTATATAAGCGCATAATTATAATGACAAACATTGTAAATATCAACTCTGTAACTTTATTTCTTTAAAAGATACAGTAAATTTAAATTATCAGTATTTAAAGTTAAGCTTCAGATCGTCATTTCATCCACACAAAACACATTAAGCGATTACAGCATGACACCTTATTTAATCATTAGGTAATACTATATTTGTTGTTAAGTTTAGTGCATAACAATTACTTTTTTCTTTATTTATTTATCAGAAAGCACATTGCTCCAAGGCTACTGGCCGTGGCATTCAAAGTAAAGAAGGAAATTGTATTGGTTTTATGTACAAGAATTTAACAATGGATATTACTGTTACTTTATTTAGAAAGTGAAAGTTCAAAATGGTTCAAATGGCTCTGAGCACTATGGGACTTAACAGCTATGGTCATCATTCCCCTAGAACTTAGAACTACTTAAACCTAACTAACCTAAGGACATCACACAACACCCAGTCATCACGAGGCAGAGAAAATCCCTGACCCCGACGGGAATCGAACCCGGGAACCCGGGCGCTGGAAGCGAGAACGCTACCGCACGACCTCGAAAGTGATATGATTACTTAAATATGTGGAAATGTAAAATAATGTAGAATAAGTTGTAGCCAATCAGATAGACGGCTTCAAGAAAGGGAACTGCCCTAGTCTGTTGAGCGATAGTCTGTTGCGCGAGGATAGTCGGCGCGCGGGAAACGCGGCCATGGACAGGCAGAGGGAGTGCTGGTGCAGACGCGAAAGCGGACAGCTCGGCTGGAGACACCAAAAGATACAGTTCGGATTGAGACCCGAAAGCGGCCAATCGGTCTTTAGGCAGCTAGGACTTATAAAATTTCGCGTTGTGTGGTATCGCGAGACTTAGTCTCTGAGCGGTGAGCAACCGCGCGCCTGGTGTCAACTGAAACTTTTCGGGTACTTAACGAGCTGGAGTATTGGTCTTGTATTTCGCGATGAGATTGTGAATGATCGAACTGTATCGAACGGATATGTGCTTCAGTTTAACAGTAACTCTAAATACGACCACTTTCGCTATTAGTTTGCTTTCTGAATAAACATTACTCTAACCAAGTCGCAAGTGTGTGGCCTACATCATTTATGGGTCGTTAATTTAATTCCCGATATTATTATTACTGTTATTCTATGTTACATTAACTTTCTATTTAGAACACTTGCCGCCAGCCAGACAATTCAACCAAAGGGTCGCAAGTGTCTAATTTAGGGCGCGTAATGCGACACGTGCGCTTCAAACCCTAGACCAGTTTGAGCCGAGACATTTTGATGAAGGGGAACCGCATGTGAGTCCGAACATCTTTGGGATGTTTTCTCGCAGTGCTCGGCATATGGCGTATTGTATTGCATTTGTCGCAGTAGCTTGAGCAGCAGACGACACCACAGTGGTACAACGAACTTTCACAAATCTGTTACTTTAAAGACAACTCCGGGTCAGACGCCCTGAAGCGTGAATATCACAGAACCCCGCCACCATTTGCAATTTCAGCGCTGTCAAGCGAGAGCTCACTGGAGAGCTGGATGAAAGTTGATTTTGCCTAGGTGCCAGTAATGGGCGTTTGTTGGTTAGGAGGAGGCCATTTGAGAGCCTACAACTAACAACCAACTTGTCCGCGTGCTAGGCACAATGGACCTACGCAAGGAGTCTCTGGTGCGATTTCGGATGACAGCAGGAGCACTCTCGTGGTTACTCCATGCTCCCTGACTGGAAAACTGCACGTCAGTCCAGTGATTCGACCTGTTGTGCTCCCATTCACGAGCAGCTTTGCATAGGGTGTTGCCTCCGCCTTCTTGGTTACCAGGTCTGTTTCCAGTCGAAAAAATGTGGAACATCACTGGACGACAACTCCAGCGCCATTCACAACCGGCATTAACCGTCCCTGTATTGACCAAGCAAGTACAACAGCCATGAAATTGGAAATTGGAAGGAACGCATAGAAAATGTTGTGGGGTGGGCTAACCAAAGACTGCGTTTCATTAGCAGGACACTTAGAAAATGTAACAGACCTACCAAGGAGACTGCATACAATACGCTTGTCCATCCTCTTTTAGAATTCTGTTGCACGGTGTGGGATCCTTGCCAGATATGAGTGACTGACTACATCGAAAAAGTTCAATGAAGAGTGGCACGTTTTATATTATCGCGCAGTATGGGAGAGAGTGTCACTGAAATGATACATGATTTGGTCTGGGCATCATTAAAAGAAAGGCGTTTTTCGTTGCGACGGAATCTTCTCACGAAATTCCAATCACCAACTTTCTCCTCCGAATGCGAAAATATTTTGTTGACACCGATTTACATAGGGAGGAACGATCACAAAGATAAAATAAGGGAAATCAGGGCTCGTATGGAAAGATATAGCTGTTCATTCTTGCCACGCGCTATACGAGACTGGAATAATAGAGAATTGTGAAGGTGGTTCGATGAACCCTCTGCCAGGCACTTAAATGTGATTTGCAGAGTATCCATGTAGATGTCGATGACGTAGAATTTCATCCCGTGAACTGACACCCTGCACCTCTACAACTTAAGGCATGCAAGTTTCCTTTGTTGAATGCAGTATTCTGGCGGTTACCTTACTTATTAATGCGGCTTTGACCAAGGACACATTACTATCACGTGGAGCCTGTGAAAGGGAATCTTGAAAACCGCGAGGCTGGTCGAATGTTCGTATGCTACCCTCGTGAGCATCTGCGGAAGGAGATAGAAGGACAGGGAAACTGCCACTAGGCGCTAAGTGGTTGGACGTCCACGACTCTTCACAGAACGTTCGGTTCGGAGGCTTGACTGCTCCGTAAATTAGGGTACATCGTGATCTGTGGCATCTATGTCGAAAGAGCATAATGAGAGTGCACGCACAAGTGTTTCAGAAACCTGTGCGGGGCGATCGTCTATGAAGGAGAGGCCGCCACAAATGAAAATACTCCACAGACAATAGTAGCAGTGAATCAACGTGGTTACCAAAACACAGCGTTCTTCTTATCAGCAACGTCAAAAATCAAGGTCCTCTAAGGAGAACGCCCTTAGGTAGTTGTGTGAGTCATCTCCAAAGTCAATCGCCCGCCTCACCACCACCAACACTTCCCTCTTCCTCCCCATCCCCATATCCGCTACTCTGTAGATCAAATGTGCATCACTTGCGTTCTGTTAATACATCATCATGACTAACCATCAGATGGACTCCTCGCTCATCTTACCTGCACACCAAGCATATGCTTCAGGCCTTTATACAATTTTATTTTTGCAGTCTGCAGTAATCATGCCGATGAAATTTCTGCAAGCGCTCCACCACCTTCTTCCACTGCCATCTACTGTTTTGGGGTACCTGTTACAATTTTTTCTGATTTTTCAAAACACATTTTCAGGCCACAAATACAAGACTCGAAATGTTTAACAATTATTACAGTAGGCTACATTATTTAAAGGAATAATACTAATATCAAACTTTTAAATAATTCCTGGCTTGGAGTAGCGTTGGAAACTATTGCTTGACAACGGTTAGATACGAACTACATTGTAATTTAGGTGTACCGAAGCAATGGCATACAGGCCATTTCCTCATAGGAGCCTCACATTGTAACGTAAGGGTGGACTGTTGAATAATGGTGGGAATTATGAACTTTTCTACAGCCATATCACACACTGTAGGCCACAAACATATACTTCACCAGCAGATTAAAACTCTGTGCCTGACAGAGACTCGATCTCGGGATCTTTGTCTTTCGCGGCCAAGTGCTCCACCATCTGAACTATCCAGGCATGACTCACGCCCCGTCCTCACAGCTTTACTTCTGCCAGTACCTCGTCTCCTACCTTCCAAACTTTACAGAAGCTCTCCTGCGAACCTTGGAAAACTATCACTCCTCAAAGAAAGGATATGGTGGAGACATGGCTTAGTCACAGCCTGGGGGATGTTTCCAGAATGAAATTTTCACTCTGCAGTGGAGTGTGCGCTGGTCTGAAACTTCCTGGCAGATTAGAACTGTGTGCCGGACCGAGACTCGAACTCCGGACTTTTGCCTTTCGCGGGCAAGTGCTCCACTATCTGAGCTACCCAAGCACGACTCACGCCCCGTCCTCACAGCTTTGCTTCTGCCAGTACCTCGTGTACTACCTTCCAAACTTTACAGCAGCTCCCCTGCGAACCTGCCAGGAAGTTTCACATCAGCGCACACTCCGCTGCAGAGTGAGAATCTCCTGGAAACATCCCCCAGGCTTTGGCTAAGTCACGTCTCCGCAATATCCTTTCTTTCAGGCGTGCTAGTTCTTTAAGGTTCGCAGGAGAGCTTCTGTAAAGTTTGGAAGTTAGGAGACGAGGTACTGGCAGAAGTAAAACTGTGAGGATGGGGCGTGAGTCGTGCTTGGGTAGCTCAGATGGTGGAGCATTTGCCCGCGTAAGGCAAAGGTCCCGAGTTCGGCGAGTCTCGGTCCGGCACTCAGTTTTAAACCACCAGGAACTTTCACATCAGCGCACACTTCGCTGCAGAGTGAAAATCTCACTGTGGATATACTTCACTAAACTGCACTACTGTTACCACTACGATAGAAATGGAAGTGGTATTCAGAAACAAGCAAAGAAAAACGAAAAAAATTAACTTCTGTGACCCACAACTTCAGTGCGTACGACCTCTGCACTACCTCTCTAGGCTACCACCAACACTTTGGCGTCTGGCAGCCACTGTACATCGTCGTCCCCCGACTCAACCAGAGATAATGTGTTCACACGTACCATAGATGCCTTCCACTGTCTGTGGTGCCAAAGTACCCAGTACTTCGCTATCATGATTGGCCATACCTTCAGCAAATTTGGCCAGTCAGATAACGTCAACTGTAATGGAGTAGCCGCAGATACAACCTTCCTATTAGTGCTAGCCACCATCAGTCTAACTTCTAAACTGATGCAGCTGAGTTTCCCACACTCTCAGTGATATGCATCAACTATCTGATCAACAGTATCCGCACACATATTAAGAGCAGTAACACAATACCATAGAGGTCGAAGATTCTGCATCTACCTCGTAAGAGCAGTCAGTTGCATTTTCTCAGGTAATTTGACAAATATTTCCAACATGTAATTGCAGTCAGCACGAAGAAATACTGCCCAAGAGGTCTTTAATGCTATGGAAAGCTTCGGTTTGTTTCTCGCTGTGATAAAATGATTTGAAATTGTTATTCGGTAGAGAGCTCTCGAAATAGTCTACCTCAATGTTCGTTTAATCGCCATGTACTAAAAAGGACAACAAAACTAGGAGGATAGCCACTATTACGGGACAGTGAAGCATAGCACAGCGCTAATCTATCCATGTCAGCTTACCGGTTTCCTTTACGGTTCATAAGTGTGCTAGGTGATATAGTTTCTGAGATGTTATGGCTGCCAGCGTGCTGTGTGCAGTTTTCAGGTATCACGTACAAGTTGGGTGTAATGCTGGATAATTGCCGAATTGTGATGTGACAGTTAAGGAACGGGAGTGCTGGCGACTGTAAGCAAGTTTCTCCGCAAAATATGGAAGACGAGAAGTGCTGTATATCTATAGTGGACGAAAATTATATTAACGAAAACGTCGTAGTTCTCCGTCGCAATGTTCAAATAAACCTCGCTGCCTCGTCTTTAATTATGCATTACTTAAGGTTCCTATCACTGTCACACATAGTCCTGCTGAGGTAGAAAAGAGATGCATTTGCCACGGCCATATGTTTCGCAGGGACTGTTCAAAACTACAAAACTTGACTCTACGAATTGTCCTTGAAACAGTCCACTTGCAGCTACACTAAAGCGTCAATATTCAGTATAGACGCATATAGATAACTGTAAATAGGGTTCTTTTTTGTTGTGGTTGTGAAAAAAATATCGATTATACCTGTGCAAAACCTTTATTTATCATCGGATATTCATTTGCCCAAAGAAAATTATTCTTTTTTATACTTGCTAGGAGTAATTTCAGGAACATGTATGTATGCATCTACACCGATACCCCGACATAGCCTGCCGGTGTGGCCGAGCGGTTTTAGGCGATTCAGTCTGGAACCGCGCGACCGCTACGGTCGCAGGTTCGAATTCTGCCTCGGGCATGGATGTGTGTGATGTCCTTAGGCTAGTTAGGTTTAAGTAGTTCTAAGTTCTAGGGGACTGATGACCTCAGATGTTAGGTCCCGTAGTACTGAGAGACATTAGAACCATTTTCGAACCCCGAAATACATCATATGGCGCGTGGCGGAAGGTACCCCGTACAACTACTAGTCTGTTCCACTTGCAAATAAGGCGAATGAAAAACGACTGTCTGTATGTCACCGTATGAGCCCTAATTTCCCGTATCTTATCTTCGTGATCCTTACTCACAAAGTAGTTGGAGGCAACAGGATCGTTCTGCAGTCAGCTCAAATGCCGGTTCTCTAAATTTTCACAACAGCGTTGCTCGAAAGAATGTCCCAGTTGAGATCTCGAAACCCCTCTGCTTCACTTATATGATGTTCTAAGCAAACGGTAACTGATCTAGCAGCCCGGCTCTGAATTGCTTCGATGTCTGCGTTCACTCCAACCTGGTGCGGATGCCAAACATTCTAGTAGTACTCAACAGCAGGCCGCCCTAGCTTCCTATATGCGATCTCCTTTATAGAAGAACCGCACATTACAAGAATTCTCCCAATAAACCGAAGACGACCATTCCCCTTCTCTACCACAATCCTCACATACTCGTTCCATTTCATATCACTTTGCAATGTTACGCACAGATATTTAAAGTACTTGACTGTGCAAGCGGGGCACTACAAATGCTGTACCGAACATTAAGCGTTTGTTTTTCCTACTGATCTGCATTAACTTACATTTTTCAACGTTAAGAGCCAGCTGCCGTTCGTAACACCAACATGAAATTTTGTCTAGGTCATCTTGTATCCTCCTACAGTCACTCAAATTCGACACCTTACCGAATACCACAGCATCATCAGCAAGCAACTCACCATAAACATCCATATTAATTTTTAACTTATAATTTATATCTACCTCCAAATAATCCAGTTCTTTCTCCAATGAGTAATTAATACATACGAACAAGCTACTGCGTGTCTCGAACTGTAATATATACCCATTATATTCTTTTTCAATGCTTTGGAGATATCTTTTGCTTTCCATTGCTTTAGCTGGTGCATTCGGTAATTTTAAATTTGTTTCATATCTAATGCTCCACAGTATTACCAAAATATTCCATATATTGCTGGGCGTTTGTTGGCAGCCCTTTTACTCCAAATTCCCGAAAACCATCAAAATAAGGTTTTAAGTTTCCAGCTTCTGCAAATGAGTGCCCATTACACTTAGTTACTATTCAGTTTTTAACACTGCATAGGACAGCTCTGATGCTAGGTGCACAAGATGCAGTCCTCTACATTGGGATACAATATAATCATTCTTTAGCAGATCCGAACAGGACTGCAGGTATATAAATAATTTTTACATGCCTCCGTTAACATAATAAACATACATTTTTTTCGACCAGAACTTCAAAGCATGGACTCTTATCATTGCTATTTACGCCTAATGCCGAAGTTTGATATTCTCCATCTGTATGCAGATTTCTCTTTAGACTACGTTTAATTTAACATGTGAAACTTACCAACAGATTTACAACAGCTTCTTCTTTTTACTTTAGCAATTTATATGTTATTCCATCATAGCACTTGTCTTCACCATATACTCAAGTTCTCATTTTTTTATTCGTTCTCTTCCGTTTACACTTTTCCTTTTTGCACACAGAACACATCAACAGCAGTTAAAAAGGTTATTTCTGATTAGGATATGCTTTAAGTATACAGAATATTGGTTCTTTTTCTTAAGACCTGTGAAATAACAGAAAACTGCATAGGTTTCTAAATTAGACCTAAATATCTTTGGTCAGGATGCTGTCTATTAAATGGTTATCTAATCGTAAGTCTCCATGCTTAAGGGATCATGTAAAATATTTCGTTTTCCTATATGTCACATCAGTAGTACCCGAACGGCCCCGGTAGCTGAGTGGTCAGCGTGACAGAATGTCAATCATAAGGTCCCGGGTTCGATTCCCGGCTGGGTCGGAGATTTTCTCCGCTCAGGGACTGGGTGTTGTGTTATCCTAATCATCATCATTTCATCCCCATCGACGCGAAGGTCGCCGAAGTGGCGTCAAATCAAAAGACCTGCACCAGGCGAACGGTCTACCCGACGGGGGGCCTTAGCCACACGACATTTCATTTCATCCATAAACAGTCGTAAGATGTTGGAAACCTACTAAAGAGAGAGACTGTAGTATACATGCTACTACAGGCCTACTACGTGTATCTGCTTCGGGGTTCAGGCACAAACAATCACCTAACGCAATTTTATGAATAGTAGTGTTCGGGAAACCACACCTTAGGGTATGAACTATACACATATCAAAAAAAGTTTTGCGTCACTTCGGTTCGGAGAGTTTCTGAACCTGTACAAAAAACTGGAATAGAGATCAAGATAAAAATCAATTCTGCCCTTTTTATTGCTCATGAAAACCACACATTGCTTGTTGCATCACCATACAACGAGACCTTCAGAAGTGGTGGTCCAGATGGCTGTACACACTAGTACCTCTAATACCCAGTAGCACGTCCTCTTGCACTGATGCGTGCCTGTATTCATTGTGGCATACTATCCACAAGTTCATCAAGGCACTGTTGGTCTAGATTGCCCCACTCCTCAACGGCGATTCGGCATAGATTCCTCGGAGTGGTTGGATGGTAGATCACATGGCTCTGAGAACTATGGGACTTAACTTCTGAGGTCATCAGTCCCCTAGAACATAGAACTACTTAAACCTAACTAACCTAAGGACATCACACACATCCATGCCCGAGGCAGGATTCGAACCTGCGACCGTAGCGGTCACGCGGTTCCAGACTGTAGTGCCTAGAACCACTCGGCCACTTCGGTCGGCCGGCCCTTTTCAATGTGTCCAGGCATGTTCGATAGGGTTTATGTCTGGAGATCATTCTGGCTACACTCGAGCTATGTCGTTATCCTGAAGGAAGTCGTTCACTAGATGTGCACGATGGGGCGCGAATTATCATCCATAAAGACGAATGCCTCGCCAATATGCTGCCGATATGGTTGCGTTATCGTTCGGAGGATGGCATTTACGTATCGTACAGCCGAAACATCAGGGAACCTTCACCTTGCTGCACACGCTGGACACTGTGTCAAAGGCGTTAAGCCTGACCGGGTTGCCTCTAAACACGTCTACGACGATTGTCTGGCTGAAGGCATATACGACACTCATCGGTGAAGAGAACGTGATGACAATCCTGAGCGGTCCCTTCGGCATGTTGTTGGACCCTCTGTACCGCGCTGCGTGGTGCCGTGGTTCCAAAGATGGACCTCGCCATGGACGTCGGAAGTGAAATTGCGCATCAGGCACCCTACTGCACACAGTCTGAATCGTAACACGACGTCCTGTGGCTGCACGAAAAACATAATTCAACAGGGTGGCGTTGGTGTCAGGGCTCCTTCGAGCCATAATTCTTAGGAAGCGGTCGTCCACTGCAGTTGTAGCTCTTGGGCGGCCTGAGCGAAGCGTGTAATCGACAGTTCCTGTCTCTGTGTATCTCCTCCTGGTCCGAAAAACACGGCTTTGATTCATCCCGAGACGCATCTATACTGCCCTTGCTGAGAGCCCTTCCTGGCACAGTGTAACAATGCGGAAGCAATAGAACCGCGGTGTTGACCGTCTAGGCATGGATGAACTACAGACAACATGAGCCGTCTACCTCCTTCCTTGTGTCTGTGATACAATATCCACAGTCATCGTCTATCTTCAGGAGCTCTGGGAACCTGGGTGATGCAAAACGTTTTCTGATGTGTGTATTACGCACAGTCCTGTGTCTTCTTTTACCTTATGTACCCATAACAATTTAATTCAACTATTGGTATTTTACGATAACTACTGTGTCCGGCCATTGTGTAGTAAAATAGCACTGGATTTCTTCCGTTGTGTACACTGCGACCAGTGCCAACTCCACGGTTCTCTTTGCATCAAACCTCGGCATATCTGCCGTACTCTACAGTCTTCCAGCTCTGCAATATTTTTCTTTTAGATAACTGTATCATCTGTGGCTAACCTTTACATATTACGATAAAGAATGCATTCTGTAGAATTCCCTCTCCATACAGGAGTTAACGTAAAATCGACGCCCTCTGTATTATTTACATAGTACTGGCAATTTCGAGCTTACCAGCTTGTTTATAAAAGCGGTTCATGATATAATTTGTGTTCTATTCTTTTTTAATAACATACAGGAAATTCAGTATAGCATCGCCCCGCACCACTCCATCCAACCAACCCAACGTAGACCTACAGGTTGAACCTGTTAGCTATTACAACCATTCCAGACAGATGTGGACTGTCGTGGTTAGTGCCATGCGGTTCTAGGCGCTGCAGTCCGGAACCGCGGGACTGCTACGGTCGCAGGTTCGAATCCTGCCTCGGGCATGGATGTGTGTGATGTCCTTAGGTTAGTTAGGTTTAAGTAATTCTAAGTTCTAGGGGACTGATGACCGAAGATGTTAAGTCCCATAGTGCTCAGAGCCATTTGTCGTGATTAGTACACAGCAATTGTAAGGCGTGAGGGTTTATAAATCCGAGTTTCCAATTATATACGTATCTGTCAAAACGATGTTGCTATTCGCCAATAGCATCTGACATGATTTCCGAGTGATGATAGAAATAGATAATGTACAGCGACGTACGAAGATGAGACTTGTTCATATATTGTGGGAGCAACTGTACAGCAGTTTTACTTATATCGTTGAGCAGTTGTCAACCAGATCCACTTACATCTCATTGTCTTCGACAGCAACAGCAGCAGTGCCAGTGTATGATTAGCTAGCTTGACTGGTTGTTTCGTTAACATTCACCGCTCAAGGGTCGTTACAGAAGGTATTTGTAAAGCATCTCCAAGTGTTGCAAACATAGGAGGTTTGCGGTACCCAATATGTATTGAGTTGGACAAACTATGTCAATGAACAGGACGTGTTAATCGTTGTTCGACCATATCGTAAAGTATGTGTTAATGAACAATATTCGTCGTGATGGTGTCGGTTAATTGTATAAGTGCATGTATCGGAAAATCAGTAGGAGAAAGCGTCCCATGTGGTATTCAAAGCACACAAAAAATAACTATTCGTGAAATATTTCTGTGTGGCGATGGGGTTGATGTCGAATCAAGAGGAATAAGCATGTTTTAGAGTTTTATTATATTACCTGTCATAGGGTGCCAAGTGTCGGTGAATAAACTGGCTATTTAATAGTAATTAGTGTTAAAGTTTGCACTTAGTTTGCAGAAAAATAATTAAAACTGCAGACGCAATTAGCATATTATAGTTGGTGTACTATACGAAACCTCACTCCAAAACCACCGAATAACGGTGACACCTATTTCTACTTTCTCATGTAGTGATATTATAGAATACCGACCAATGGTAGCGACTTATTTATGTACGGTTACGGATGACCATGACAGAGAGATTTGGTGTCGCGACACGCACTACACTCCATACGATAGCTGAAGATCGTCATTGGATTGAGAGTGTTAAAAACCAGTGCAACAATAGGTTCTTCCAGGTTTCTATAGTTTTATTTATGACGTCGCACGTTTTTGTACACAAAGTCTAATGATTCAGCACGATAAGCAGGATATCCGGGAACGAGTCCCAGTTCGGCACAAATTTTCATGTGTCGCAAACAGCTGACGTCAAAATGCGAATTCATTTAGCTACAGCTTTATGTGACAGCCAAAAATACAAGGATTCTTTTTAATCTGTACAAAAGGCCAGGAGTTTTACATGCTTCTAAAGAATAATTTAATTCCAGGCATGCTTTGTTTTTTTTTAATTCTAGGGCATGATGTCATCATGCCCTTCATCAGAAGTGGTCTCTCTTTTTTTGGGATCACTGTTCGTAGAAATTGCAGATAAAACGATTTGAAGCTGTACGATAATGAATAGCTTTCTGTACGTCTGCAATAAATTCTGACTGCCAGACGACGTAAAGTCTTACGAAATCAAGCGACAATGAGAGAAGTTCTGAATCCTTTCAATAGAGACAATGTATCATTAATAAGTCACAGCTGCAAAATACTAACGCGAATTCTTTACAGACGAATGGAAAAATTGGTAGAAGCGGACCTCGGGGAAGATCAGTTTGGATTCCGTAGAAATGTTGGAACACGTGAGGCAATACTAACCTTACGATTTATCTTAGAAGAAAGATTAAGAAAAGGCAAACCTACGTTTCTACCATTTGTAGACTTAGAGAATGCTTGTGACAACGTTAGCAGAAATACTCTCTTTCAAATTCTGAAGGTGGCAGGGGTAAAATACAGGGAGCGAAAGGCTATTTACAATTTGTACAGAAACCAGATGGCAGTTATAAGAGTCGAGGGGCATGAAAGGGAAGCAGTGGTTGGGAAAGGAGTGAGACAGGGTTGTAGCCTCTCCCCGATGTTATTCAATCTGTATATTGAGCAAGCAGTAAAGGATACAAAAGAAAAATTCGGAGTAGGTATTAAAATTCATGGAGAAGAAGTAAAAGCTTTGAGGTTCGCCGATGACATTGTAATTCTGTCAGAGACAGCAAAGGACTTGGAAGAGCAGTTGAACGGAATGGACAGTGTCTTGAAAGGAGGATATAAGATGAACATCAACAAAAGCAAAACGAGGATAATGGAATGTAGTCAAATTAAATCGGGTGATGCTGAGGGGATTAGATTAGGAAATGAGACACTTAAAGTAGTAAATGAGTTTTGCTATTTAGGGAGTAAAATAACTGATGATGGTCGAAGTAGAGAGGATATAAAATGTAGACTGGCAATGGCAAGGAAATGGTTTCTGAAGAAGAGAAATTTGTGAACATCGAGTATAGATTTATGTGTCAGGAAGTCGTTTCTGAAAGTATTTGTATGGAGTGTAGCCATGTATGGAAGTGAAACATGGACGATTACCAGTTTGGACAAGAAGAGAATAGAAGCTTTCGAAATGTGGTGCTACAGAAGAATGCTGAAGATAAAGTGGGTAGATCACGTAACTAATGAGGAGGTATTGAATAGGATTGGGGAGAAGAGAAGTTTGTGGCACAACTTGACTAGAAGAAGGGATCGGTTGGTAGGACATGTTTTGAGGCATCAAGGGATCACAAATTTAGCATTGGAGGGCACCGTGGAGGGTAAAAATCGTAGAGGGAGACCAAGAGATCAAAACACAAAGCAGATTCAGAAGGATGTAGGTTGCAGTAGGTACTGGGAGATGAAGAAGCTTGCACAGCATAGAGTAGCATGGAGAGCTGCATCAAACCAGTCTCAGGACTGAAGACCACAACAACAACAACAATGTATCATTGAATTTAGTCGCATTTGAAATGCCACGTAAGGTAGCAAATTATTCTAACAATTACATCTCTATAGTAATTCTCATATGAATACACTGATGTTTTTCAACTAACTTCGCTATTTGAGATATTAGAAACTTAATTCGGGGAAAAATGCACCAACGTCAGGGCGCTGCGTCTACTCTACCGACGCTCAGTATGATAAACCTGACCTGCCGCTTTTCTCCTACTTCTATCGCTGTGAAGTGTACAGCAAATAGAAAAGATCGTTCTCCAAACGCAGTTCACTTTTATTCGCAAGGCCTCCTGAGTCACTAAGCAGTAAACATTATATGTAGACTATAATTTTAGTTCATTTCATGTGTACACTTAAGTAGGGGTGTAACGAACTGTAGTCGAATTAAGTCAGGCGATGATCAGGGAATGAGATTAGGGAATGAAGTATTAAGAGTAATAGTCCATTTATGGTATGTGGACAAATACCTTATGACACCTGATGTAAAACAAAAAAAAAAAAACAATTGGCTGCCAATAGCTGATAAATTATGGAAGTGAAATGAAGCCTGTTAGGGTACGTTGTCAGTGGTATATCTGTGTTAAACTGAACAGATGCACATTTACCTACTTATTCTACTTCCTTTGTGCTTCAATAGTCCTACATTCAACTTTTCCTTGCGAATTCATAGTTTTCCAACGCTGCATTAGTCTATTATCTACAATATCTCCACGTTATAGATGTACACTCCTGGAAATGGAAAAAAGAACACATTGACACCGGTGTGTCAGACCCACCATACTTGCTCCGGACACTGCGAGAGGGCTGTACAAGCAATGATCACACGCACGGCACAGCGGACACACCAGGAACCGCGGTGTTGGCCGTCGAATGGCGCTAGCTGCGCAGCATTTGTGCACCGCCGCCGTCAGTGTCAGCCAGTTTGCCGTGGGATACGGAGCTCCATCGCAGTCTTTAACACTGGTAGCATGCCGCGACAGCGTGGGCGTGAACCGTATGTGCAGTTGACGGACTTTGAGCGAGGGCATATAGTGGGCATGCGGGAGGCCGGGTGGACGTACCGCCGAATTGCTCAACACGTGGGGCGTGAGGTCTCCACAGTACATCGATGTTGTCGCCAGTGGTCGGCGGAAGGTGCACGTGCCCGTCGACCTGGGACCGGACCGCAGCGACGCACGGATGCACGCCAAGACCGTAGGATCCTACGCAGTGCCGTAGGAGACCGCACCGCCAATTCCCAGCAAATTAGGGACACTGTTGCTCCTGGGGTATCGGCGAGGACCATTCGCAACCGTCTCCATGAAGCTGGGCTACGGTCCCGCACACCGTTAGGCCGTCTTCCGCTCACGCCCCAACATCGTGCAGCCCGCCTCCAGTGGTGTCGCGACAGGCGTGAATGGAGGGACGAATGGAGACGTGTCGTCTTCAGCGATGAGAGTCGCTTCTGCCTTGGTGCCAATGATGGTCGTATGCGTGTTTGGCGCCGTGCAGGTGAGCGCCACAATCAGGACTGCATACGACCGAGGCACACAGGGCCAACACCCGGCATCATGGTGTGGGGAGCGATCTCCTACACTGGCCGTACACCACTGGTGATCGTCGAGGGGACACTGAATAGTGCACGGTACATCCAAACCGTCATCGAACCTATCGTTCTACCATTCCTAGACCGGCTAGGGAACTTGCTGTTCCAACAGGACAATGCACGTCCGCATGTATCCCGTGCCACCCAACGTGCTCTAGAAGGTGTAAGTCAACTACCCTGGCCAGCAAGATCTCCGGATCTGCCCCCATTGAGCATGTTTGGGACTGGATGAAGCGTCGTCTCACGCGGTCTGCACGTCCAGCACGAACGCTGGTCCAACTGAGGCGCCAGGTGGAAATGGCATGGCAAGCCGTTCCACAGGACTACATCCAGCATCTCTACGATCGTCTCCATGGGAGAATAGCAGCCTGCATTGCTGCGAAAGGTGGATATACACTGTACTAGTGCCGACATTGTGCATGCTCTGTTGCCTGTGTCTATGTGCCTGTGGTTCTGTCAGTGTGATCATGTGATGTATCTGACCCCAGGAATGTGTCAATAAAGTTTCCCCTTCCTGGGACAATGAATTCACGGTGTTCTTATTTCAATTTCCAGGAGTGTATATAGCATAACATTGGCTGTAAATACATTCCATTTAAGGTCAAGGGTGTGCAGTATCATACTGTTTTTAGTTTCGGACAAGGTCATTTTACATTCATTTTTAGTTTTTTTTGTAATGAGCTGTCACTGAAAGCCGAGCAGGATAAATTCCCGTAACATCTTCTTTTTCTATTAACATCGAGATCGCAAATTTAATTTTCATTCTGTGGCTAAATTGCAACTGTTTTTGTGTTTCATTTTGTGAACTACCTGCCTTAACTATCGCGGAAGCAATGTCAGAGAGATGAATGCAGCAGTGTATTGTTAGCTCCTAGGCGGCGTGCTTGTCTCGTGATCTAAGGCAAGGTCTTGTTAGATAAAAGAGATGTGTCACTTCGGTTTCTTCATTTTCTCAGCAAATACTCAGAACGGAATTGAGTAACGAACTGCTAAGAACACCTTCATCAGCCTTCATTGTACTGTAGCATACTTCATTCACTATTAGTTTATTACTGTTATCACTTGTAGTGAACTCGTGAAATTATTTTGTGACATCAGATACAATGAACGTTACCCATGAGCGCGCTCCGCATTGGGCGCCAAAAACTAATTGATATCAATAATTAAATAAAATCAAACACAAATGGTACGACATTAAGGTGTTCATGTATGAATGTCAAGGATTGCTTATGTGACCAAACCATAACAGTAATGTATTTATTTTCGTGCTGATTATACAAAACAAAACAAAATTACGAATCTCAGGGCCGATTTGACTGAGCGTAGACACAACTCGTTTATTAACGGGAAGGGAGGAAACGAATCGTCTCACTATTTTTCGTAATCGTTCGTCTTAGGCCTTGTCCTATGTGAGCGACAAAAGCGAGCGACAGCGAGCGACTTTCAGATACGCGACACTCCAGTGACAAGCAGCAACACTGGGCCACAACCTCGGGTGTCCTGCGTGCAAGCGACCATGTCGCGCTACAAGGTGGCTGCTTAGAGCCAACCAGCTGTTCCTATAAAACGGCGTCCTTAACCTGTAGAATTCTGTAGCTAGAGAATAAGGCTACAGAATTAGGTTTACTTAAGAAAACAAAGCGAAAAGAAATGCTCTGCATGAAATTTACAAA
Source organism: Schistocerca serialis cubense (assembly GCF_023864345.2). Taxonomy (NCBI): domain Eukaryota; kingdom Metazoa; phylum Arthropoda; class Insecta; order Orthoptera; family Acrididae; genus Schistocerca; species Schistocerca serialis. The sequence goes on along the minus strand of NC_064646.1, from coordinate 229,318,921 downwards.
TGAAGGAATCTCCATGGAGAATTTCATAAGTATCGTCAACTACAAAGATCACCAGACAAGTTCTTCGAATACACGTGAATGAGCAGAGGAGCATTCGACTATCTCAACAATAAATTAAATACGAATGTTTTTTTACGTGATCAAGAACTTTTAACCGCCAATAAATGCAGAAGAATAATTATTACATGACTAACTATGCTAAATACAAACATGAGGACAAGGAAAGTATGCACGGACAATTGGTAGCTGTGCTGTAGATGTAGTGTATACTGTTTGTAATTGCGTTAAGGATAAGGTACTGAGTTCGATTCTACGTAATTCTTATATTTTTACTGACTCAATTATGATTCTGTATAGTAAGTTTTATGTATACTGTTTACACTGCATCGCAAAGCATATTTTTTAGGTTTCACACCTATCCCAGTATATGACACCCATCTAATTCCTAAAAAATTACAATGAACTATGATATTTTACAGATATTTCATGTTGCAAACGTAATTCACCTGCTGTCAGTGTTAAGGCCAAGCGTTTCAATTACTGTAAATACTCTGTAAAATTAAAGCTTACAAAATTTTTGAAAAGAGTCAAATATTTTGTGTAATGATTTGTCTAAAAGTATGAAACAAAAAATATTATGGAAACATTTGGTGCACCTCACTTTCTGGTCATGATTTCGAGCATCATTCAAAGGCATGTAGAATGTTTCTCTGTTCTACTTATTTCTTTTACACAAATAATTTCATAAAATATTTGAGTGATTTCTTCCATTTTTTAATTTCAAGTTTCATTCAGAAAGACTGACTCTTCGTTTGCCTTCCTGACGTACTTGATTCCAAGGAAGCCTTTTTGACGTTTAAATACCGAACCAATGTATCTTTTTATGTGCAAAATAGCTAGGTCTTGAACAAATGACATTTTTGACACTTCATTTAAAGCAGCTTTTTGTGAAATATTTTAATTTTTCCTCAGCTTTTTAATTAATTTTTCGTTCATTACCGTGATTACTTTCAAGCAGTTAAACATTTTCATGCCAAACTAGACCTCATGCTGGTCACCTTGATACCCCGTCTACCTATTTCTCCCCCTTTGTTTGCCTATGAAAATTTGGACAAAACCTCATGATGTAAGTTATAGGGAGTCTTCTTTTGGCTCTGCTCACGCGTTTACAAAAACATATCGAGTGTTAATCATACGATAAGACTGTCTGCGTGCTGTCATTTCCAAAAATCGTCTTTTCAGTATCTTGAACCTTTTATGAGATACGACGATTTTTACGACCACTTGATTCCCAAAGCGCAGGAAAGGTTCGGACTCGACATGAGCGATCCATCTGCAGATATAACAACCAATATCTCAAGAATGATAAGAGGTATCGTTCTGGTCTCAACTTTAAATATAATTTAGATACATCGGTTACATTTCATACTGAATAATGTATGGCCTTAAATGAACTATACGGAAGGTTATACAATGCAATTTTACTTCTGCAAATTAACTTTCTGCGTGCTGTCATTTCCTAATATCGTCTTTTCGGTATCTTGAACCTTTTATGAGATACGACGATTTTTACGACCACTTGATTCCCGAAGCGCAGGAACGGTTCGGACTCGACATGAGCGATCTGTCTGCAGATATAACAACCAATATCTCAAGAATGAAAAGAGGTATCGTTCTGGTCTCAACTTTAAATATAATTTAGATATATCGGTTACATTTCATGCTGAATAATGTATGGCCTTAAATGAACTATACGCAAAGTCTATACAATGCAATTTTACTTCTGCAAATTCTTAAAAATTTCGTTCAGCCATGTACTCAATTTCGTGCAGCACAGTAACTATGGTGAATAACGAATAAAAATCCGACCTTTATCATTTAAGGATATAAAGCTATAGGTTGTGGAAGAATCAAATTTTTTCACCGAATAGTTTTCTTAAAAAGGGATGTTAAGTAATTCATAGCTGCCGCCTCGTGAGCTCCACTGCTTTGCCAAGAAGACACGTGGCTGTCGCTCTGCGGCGCGCGTGCTGCAGCGACAAGATTCAAACATGTTTGAATTCAAACGTCGCAGGATGCAGCGGGAGACAGGCAGCGACACAGATGTCGTTCACTTACGACACTTCCATAACTACACCTGCGGTTGTGTTTTGTCGCCTGAAGCTGTCGCGCGCTGTCGCTAGCTTCTGTCGCTCACGTAGGACACAGCCACATACTGCTGTCGGCGGCAGGCGCTGCATCGGTGCGGCGTGTCGCCTCGGGGCTGTGTGGCGCAAGTCGACTGCCCTCGTCAAAAATCGCGGATTTGCAGCGGGCCCCTGGTACGATCTCCGCGTTGTCACCCGTTGTCAGTTGCGTGGACAAAGCTGTGCTGTCACAGTGTCGGAAGGCGGACGTTGGTGATGGGTGGTGGAGCGCCCATCTCCTCTCGCTTCCGCGATGTCTCCACGACTCCCCTCTCGCTTCTTCTCCCTCTCTCAGCTCAACTCCTCCTCAAAATATTTTTCCTTTCAGCTTTAGCATTGGCGGACGAAATTTTCAGTGTATCCCAATGACAGATCGCCGTTTCATAGCCACGCCTCTCTGTGCAGTGTGGAAATTTGCTATCAGGCGTGTGCTGGGGTATGGCTCGTGAGTCGGTATCTTCCTCACGATTTCACATTCTTAAGATGTTTTCCTGCATTCTGAGACTGTTGGGAGAGCAGCTACACAACACTTCTTTATAACTGCTCTCTCTGCGTGAGCCCTGGACAGAGTCATGTTTGGGCTCCGTCTCAAAATCTGCTGGCGTCCGTCATTTACAAGGAATGTCCGCACTGACGCGTAAAACATCTTCTTAAGAATGCTGGATTCTTTCACACGCCTCCCTGCGCGAATTTCCCGCCCTTTTTTCACGCTTCTCCCGTTGCTTGTGGGGTACTGGAATTGTCAGCACATCCCTGCTTTCTAAGGCAGGTAAAATGACTGCCACCAGGCCAGAAGAACTCAAATGCTTTCTCGCCTACATTCTTGGCATTCCTTTCTAATGACTGTAGGTGTCCATCAGTTCTCGTCACGGCACGTTTCTCATTGTCAGACAGGTCCTTCGCATAGTGCCGTCCTTGAGCGAGGCGAGGACGTCCGCCTGGCTTCCTGCTGTGTGCGTCCAGAATTACGGCAGTGTCCCGCTTCTCGGGGGCTCGCCCCAGGGAGTCCGGCCCCTTCCTCCTCCACGGCCACTCGTGGCGAGTTGGCGAAAGTGACTATGGTATTACACACTATTGTTGTCGCTAGGTATCTTGCAAGAGCATTCCTATCCGTATTTGGTACCGATGCTCATGACCAGTGGATCTGCAGGAATGGAGTATCACATCTTTTATCTCGGCAACGTGTGTTGATGACAGTAGGAAAAGACGAATAAGAAAAGGCAACAATGGGAGACAGGGGATGCTCTCAGAACTCTGCAGAAATACCACGACGACAGATAAATACACGCTGCGTCGGCCACTTCTTCATGTAGTCATAAATTTGTGAGCACAATCGTGGTTTAATATTGGCTCAGCAGTTGGTTATAGTGTTACAACCGCAAATGGAAGACTACGTTTGAGAAATGTTCTTCTGTCCGAATGAGTTACCCAGTGGCTAAATCTGGATTACTTCCTTTATTTCCAACACTATGTAAACTAATATAGAAATTCCTGCTTTTGTTGTTACATTCGACATCGAATACAATTCGTTAGCATTCTGGCAACCTCAATCAAATACCACATGTGGGCAGCAAGAGGTCTGCTTTACGAATATCAAACAATAACACACAAAGAGGTCTCTGGAAAGTTGCTAAGGACCCTTCAGTGACATGCAGTGACATGTTCGGATTCTTTTGTTCATTTAGCGACCAAAAACGAGGGGAACTGTACGAAGGCAATGAACAGGCTACTTAGTATACATCGTACGATTGTGTCCTATCTAGCTAAGTTGTTACCGCTCTTGGCTTCTCATGGCCGTTATCAGAAACGCGCGGCGGTGTCGCAGTAAACAAGTACCGAGCTGAATAAGGAAAACGCATCGCACTGACAATGCTTTAATGTCAGTTCTTCACACACCATCAAATGGTTTAGCGTAATCTCGCGAGATGTCAGTAGCACGGTGCTGTGATATCCATAGTCGTGAATACCCCTGAAATTGGAAAACAAGAGGAAGATGTGGCGAAAAAGGACACATTCAGATCCACTAGAGCTTATATTCAATGTTTCACAATGTTGCCAGAAAAAAACAACACAAACAGAATCAGGAAGTGATACCTCTACAGAAAGCAATCCTGCGGCCTGCAGACATGGTAGGGAATTTCAGAATAACAGTAAAATACATTCTGAAAGACTTTTAGAAAGCGCAGGAAACCAGATAAAAGCTAAAACTCCAGAAAGATAAAGGATTCCTGTAATAGTAGTTTCTCTAGGTGACTTCAATGAACCACTTATTCGAAGAATTAGTTTTGTGTATTCCGAGCAGAAGAAGGAAATCCCAAGGTTGAGATAGGAAAATTACTAAAGTTCTTTCGCTTCGAAAAATGGAAAAATAAGAGAAACATCGTAAGAGAACGTTCCGACATTGTTTCAAACCATGCAGAACGCTTGAGCGCATTCAGAAATATTGACAAAGGGACAAACATACTACGGACGAATAGTGGGTGCGTAAGCATTGCACCATGAGAAACAGCAGCAAGCATGACGAAGTTCCAGCTATAATGAGTAATAGTAGGGGTGGCTAAAGAGCTGTTTTTGTCCACCGTGGAGAAGCAACGGGTTTCATATAGCGAGCAGAGTTAATTAGTGATTTGAAATCTAAATCCCAATATTATTGCGATTATATGAATGGGGAAAAGAAAATGGCTCTGAGCACTATGGGACTCAACTGCTGAGGTCATTAGTCCCCTAGAACTTAGAACTAGTTAAACCTAACTAACCTAAGGACATCACAAACATCCATGCCCGAGGCAGGATTCGAACCTGCGACCGTAGCGGTCCTGCGGTTCCAGACTGCAGCGCCTTTAACCGCACGGCCACTTCGGCCGGCTATGAATGGGGACAACTATCGTAAATGACTGGACAAGAAACTGATTCATAACATCCCAGCTAATTGTAATGTTCTTGATTGGAGGAACGGCGTGACTGCTGCGGTCGCTGGTTCGAATCCTGCCTCGGGCATGGCTGTGAGTGATGCCCTTAAGTTAGTTAGGTTTAGGTAGTTCTAAGTTCTGGGGGACTGATGACCACAGATGTCAAGTCCCATAGTGCTCAGAGCCATTTGATTAATATAGATGTCAACGTATAAAACGTTTGAAGGTGTAGAGCTGCGTTTTGCCTACATCAAAACTTTAGATTCTGTGTTAATGAACATAGTTTTCAGCTTTTTGTCTTCTGAATCCACAGATGAACTGATTACGGCATGCCATGGAATAATTAGTTAAAAATGTTTCTTCTTGCATCCATCTCCACTAACATACTTCCGTAATCTCTTGGTAGTCGTGAAATTCTATCTGTATATTGCACAAGCCTGCATGTAGACGCATTCGATTTCTAGGTGCAAAGTGTTTGATGTATCACTATTTTGTAATGAATGGGAGAAGGGTGATTAGTAATTACTTTTTATTACACTGAAAGAATCCTTCGTTGGAAACTATCAGTGCAAGCGTTTTATTCCTTTGTATTTTGGGGAAGTTGTAATCACGATAGAAAATTTTATACCTCAATGTTTCACCTGACGTATGCAGCATGATTTCTGTCCTGCTTCACTGATCTGGTTCGAGCCTATTCATGTGTATGTGAGTGTCAGAGCAACATGGATGAGTACGCGATTGCAAAATACACTGACATGATCCTTGTGAACGGCGTTACTGGAATAACTGCTCGTTGCCTGTATCAAGATCGTTCTCGACAACGTCAGACTCCATTGCATAGCCTTTTCGTTACAATTACCTAATTGCTTCGAGGAAAGGGTACCTTCGCCGTTAGCGGGTGTGAATGTGATGCTCCAAGAAGACACAGCACACCCGAGGAGGCCGTGCTGCATCACGTTGAAGAGATCCTGTTAACAAACAAGTACATGATTTCTTTTTCTTTATTGCATTTCAATTCCCTATCGGGCAGGCTGGCAGCAGCATATGTGCTCCTCTTCATCTGAAAGAGATAGAACATACAATAGAAGACATTTAAAAATAACATAAAGGGGGAAGTATGGTGTACATAGATAAAAAAAGAGGGGGAACTTTATGGAAAAAATAGACAAAAAGGGAGTGACTGTGAAATGGAGATAAAAACCGTAAAAAAGTAGCACACACAAAAAACCACACACTGGGACACTTAAAACAACACAAGGCGATGTATGACCAGAGCATAAAACTGTCGACGGATGGCGCAGCACATAACAGTCACTGACAGTAACACTATGTACAAGTCCAGCACACAATTAAAATCACAGCTCTCAACACACAGGAGAACAGCACCAAACACAACACTGACGTAGCACACTGATGATGATGAGCAAAACACAGGATCTGCCAGGGGCATGGAGATCAGCGAGAAGGGAAGAAGGGGGGGGGGTTGATGGGGGGTGGCAGGCGGGGTGTGTCGAAGAGGGCTGGGGAGGGAAGGATGTGGGAGGGACACAATTGAGGAGAAGGTGCAGAGACTCGGGGGGGGGGGGGGAGGGAGGCAAATCCAATCTGTGAGAAGAAGGGGAGAGGAAAAGGGGGGCCCTAGTGAGGGGAGGGAACAAGGCTTGGTTACAGTCGGAAGGAAGGGTAGATGTCATGGCGGAGTTCAACATCCAGGAGGGGGAGTTGGCGGAAATTGCCCTGATGAAGGAGATGGAGGGTGTGGAAGAGGAGAGAGGGAGGGATACAGCGATAGAGGCGCGGCAACAGTCGGGCGGTGGAGAGGAAGGAGGAAACCATTGGGTGGGGGGGATGAAGCCTGCAGACAGTGTAATCATTGCGGCGATGTTGGAGGAAAAGGAGTAGGTAGGGAAAGGGGATGAGGTCGTACAGGAGCCGTGTGGGGGAAGGAAGGTGGATACAGAAGGCCAGGCAGAGCACATGGTATATGAGGATTTGGAGGGCCTTGTAAAAGTGGGTGGGTGCAGAGATCCAGGCAATGCTGGCATTACAGACGAACGAGTACACGAGCAATATCTTTGGCTTTAAATGAATGGGATTGTAAAACCACGAATTACCTGTAAAAGTGGTAATGTTTCCATTATGTTTTCAAATGGCCGTATAACTGCAATCTAGTAAGTCACAAGATCGTATATCAGACCGAGTAAAACACACTTTTCCTATAACTAACTGGGCAACTCGTGGTCCAGTCCACATTAGAAGTGCTTGCCCACCTATCTCGTTATTGGCTTGCCACCGACTGTCTCCCTCTGGGCTCATGCCTTCCTAGCATGGACAACAGGTGACACCACCGTTGCAACCAAACGAAGCCACAAGGCCACAAATGTGCCAACGGTCGGCACTCTCAACCCTGAGATTGTGCTTTTTCTTCCTCTTGTGGTCATGAATCTTCCCTCTAAATTCGCTTTGTATCCCGTTTCCACTTTGATGACTCATGCTGTATAATCCTCCTGTAAGATGAGATGCTGAGATAGAAAATTTAAATTTTAGACTCCAAGAATGTCGTTCTTCACAACTGCTGTTATCTTTAACGTTGTATTACGAGGCTCAGAGACCTATATCACAATGAGACAGCGCTGCTGCCAGCAGCGTCTCGTTAGCAGTCGATGCCTGGCAGCTGTTGCGTACGAAGTATACTGCGGCTGTAGGCATAAAAAAAGAGTGGTTCAAATGGCTCTGAGCACTATGGGACTCAACTGCTGAGGTCATTAGTCCCCTAGAACGTAGAACTAGTTAAACCTAACTAACCTAAGGACATCACAAACATCCATGCCCGAGGCAGGATTCGAACCGGCGACCGTAGCGGTCTTGCGGTTCCACACTGCAGCGCCTTTAACCGCACGGCCACTCCGGCCGGCTGTAGGCATCAGAGCACTTGTTTACTGTGAAGTTCTGGTTGCGCTGAAGGGAGGTGTGAACTGAATGAACTTCGAGTAACATGGCCTCCTCAAGGAGACAATACTTCACATTCGGTTTTGAGAATAAATTCGGAAAGCCTACGCCCCTCGCTATTCGGAATTGGATGACTGATGACGTAAATAAAGTTTCTTGATGCGGAGATGTTACGTATTAAATTAACATCGCAGTGAACTGGGTGTATGTATTCATTGCCTGTTCAGAGCGTTCTAATACGAGGGCTATTCGGAACGTAAGGAACGATCGATCGTGAAATGGAAACCACAGTGAAAACCGATTAAACTTTGCATTGACGTGCTGGACAGCATCTCTAGTAAGCCCATGGATAGTATCGCGTCGTTATTCTTATTTCTGAGCGCACAGAGAGCGCGTAGAGACGTGTAGGAAATAGTCTATCCCGCTAAGTATGAGTGTCTGCCGAGAGATTTCGCCTGATGTTATGCAAAAACACATAACTTATCTGTCAGGCAGCACCTTATTCATGACAGTTTTCGGCCCCACACTGCAGGGGCAATGAAGATGGCCGTGCAAGATTTCCATTGGGAAATGCTTGATCACCCATCATACAGCCCGGCCCCGGCTCTCTCCGAGTTTCATCTCCGCTCAAAGGGACCGCTGGATATGAAGACAACATTTTGGCACAGAGAACTAGTTGCAGTACAGCGTAGAAAGTTGTCGGAAAACACAGGAGGCTACCTTCTATGACGAGGGTGTTGAAAAGTTGGTACAACGCTACGACAGATGTCTAAATGTGAGCGGCGACTATGTAGATTAATAGCTGGAAAGATTAGCTAACCATGGAAAAAAAACAGTTTGGATTTTTACTGTAGTTTCAATTTCGCGACCAATCGTTCCTTACTTTCCGAATATCCCTCGTAGAACAGTTGCATAAGTCATTACTCCCGGCTGACTTATTTCAGCAGGCAAATGTACAGGACATCTGATATTGAGTGGAATTGGACAAGAAGCATGTTCTGGGTTGGTCTTTGTCATAACATACGTTCTACCATCGCAGATAGTTATGTAAGAAGATATCTGCTTTTGTACTTTTACCTTAGCTATTCTATAGCCATTTAACGTGCCATGCCACCCAGTTTGTAGGCAAAGAGTCAGGAACAATGATAGCGAAAAATTTGATTGTAGTGATGGATCTGTGCCAGGGCGCCCGTTTCAAGGCTGCGAGGGGGGGGGGGGGTTAGACCTTCGGGTACGGTATATTTGTAATAATCTGAAAGACGAATGGTGACTTGTAAGTAACCATACAGTTTTTAAAACCGACCATGTTAAAAACCTGTGTAATACCGACTTTTAAATCGTTTCTTGGAAGAATAACACCGGATACACTACTTTTTTCCTTTCCCTGAGAGCTAGGGGGGACGGCCGCACTTGCCCATAAGTATGGGCGGCCTTGGATCTGTGAGCACAGTCTTAATAATTTAATCAGATATTGGCTTGAGATGTGTGAGGGTCTGTAATATGCCGTACGAAGAGTCACTCGAAATGACCAGAAAAGTGCTTATGGGACAGATTATAGTTTCAGTGAAGAAGTGTGCTCTGAAAACTTTTGGCATGGAAATTTAAATGGCAGTCGAATAGATAAAGTAGAATTACAAAAGCACATGCCTTATTACGTAACTGTCTGCGGTCATGAGTCGTACGTTGTGTATAAAAACCATCCCAGAACATACTCCATGTCCACTTTCACTCAACAACTGACGGAAAATTGTGCCCATAGACGCCCTGCACATATGGCCACTGAAACTTTTCGGCCAGGCAGTAATAAAATATGCAACTGTTCTGTTAGGGTTATCTGACCGAACTGTGAATGCACAACTGTCTGAAATTGGAGAAATGTGTACATCAAAGTTACTGAGACTGTCACCTAAGAGCAAGGCAGCATCAAGGTGAGCGATGATGCTGACAAAAAAATATAAGTTATCCTATGATGTTGCTTTCAATGTCAGTGATAATATACGTGCCGGCCGGGGTGGCCGAGCGGTTCTAGGCGCTACAGTCTGGAACCGCGCGACCGCTACAGTCGCAGGTTCGAATTCTGCCTCGGGCATGGGTGTGTGTGATGTCCTTAGGTTATTTAGGTTTAAGCAGTTCTAAGTTCTAGGGGACTGATGACCTCAGATCTTAAGTCCCACAGTGGTCAGAGCCATTTGAACCATATGATAATATACGTCACGCTGAACACTACAAATTTTCCTTCCACTCCGCCTCCTCCTATCTCCGCTGCAACTATCAAAGCAGCAACGAGACACAAGAGTACATTTGTTTTGAAGGACAGAAGTTGAAGCAGGCCATTTTTGTTTTCCGCAAGTCTGGCAAGCTTCACGGGACCGGTTAAGCCTGCTGATCCGGCCAACAGGTTACGCTATCAATCCAACCTGACTAGCCTCGTATACTCGTATGTCCACGTAGATAGTTCCACTGCAGCTCATTTATCATAACGGTCGTGGCAGTAAAATGAACAAATTAAACGTAAAGGAGACTGAACAGGAATTAACAATTGAGGAATATATTGGAGTCACGAAACGGAGTCCAAGTCCAGCAGGGCGAAACTATTCACGAGTTTACGTGGCGGTTTCAGTCAAATCGGTAGGTGTCCCGCAATGAAAATTGTGTGAGAACACTCATTCGGTTACTCCGACTATGTTATTACATGTTAGTAAATTTGATAAACATTCTCCTCACTCCATGAATATTTTGGTAGAGGACAAAGATTTAGGGCTGGCAAATGTATGTAAAGGTGTGCTAAGGACTTAAGGCCATTTAGAAGTACATAGGCTTTCTTAATTTAGGGCTAACATTGATTAATATTTGGAAAAAAGTGCGTCAGTGGATATTAAATATCACATTTGGTGGAATGCATCGCAGTGCAAAGAAGGCTTAGTATAATAGAAAAATTTCTTCTTTGAGACACCTACTTTTTAGATTAACGTAATATTAAAAGACTTCGTATTCTCTCGAATGCACTTGGGGAGCGCAGAGTGAACTATTTTGGCCACTGAATACATTCAGTTAACACACAATGCACATCCTGGAAAAAGTAATTAAAATAGATATAACGGGTATCATATCTAGCTGAAACACGTGAAGGTTATAGAAACCTGACTTTCGGTACCTCACTTTAGTTGGTGTTGCAGTGTAATAGACATCCTCACGTTCTTAGCTGCAAAGGGTCTCGACTTTCAGAGATGGTTTTGCTTACTACAGGAAACATATGTTAGAGATGACTTGACGACGGCACGAATTGAGAGAAAACTCTTCATATCGAAATAAATGAATATGTCCGAAATATGCCAGAAAGGAAAGCAAAAAATTACAAAATCCAAGATTTTCTGGCCTACAATGACCCAAAATGATTTAATAGTGATTGTGCTTCACCTTGTCATACATGGACACAAAAATACTTTTCAGCAACTTCTGAGCCCTACTCATAACACGACAATGAGGGCGTACAGGATAAACTGTCTCGTAGCGTAGCACAGCAGGAAGACGGAAAGGCAAGCTAGAGTCCTTAAGCTGGTCTGGGTAGGGCAGGCAGCAGGCCCGCTGCGCTGTCAACGTGCGGCAACTTGCCTGCCTGGCTAACAGGCAATCATTGGCAGGTTAAACGGGCTATGTGTAGACCTCTTACTGAACTTCAGAATGCTCCTATGGAAGTGGAACGCCATGTAGACATGGCAGCGAGCGTTAGTGAATCTATTGCCAAAGAGCAAAGGAACGGAATGGAGAGTGACATAGCAAAGGATAAAAGTAAATCTAATGACGAGGATATTGTAATCGCCACTGACACCTCACAGGATAAGCAACGTCAGAATGCGGCTATGGACATGAAACAGCATATGGACATTGCAGCAAGTGTTAATGAGAGTGTGGCGAAACTGAAACACAATGGATCTAGCTATCCGGAACATGAATCAATCTAATGCGACGTTGAATCTTGGATCCATGAGGACACTATGATGGATAAATCCGTGGGCAACGGATACAGAGCCTCTTTAAGAGTGCGAAAGTCGTCCAAATCTTCATTGTGAAGATACAAAAAGCAACAATACATTGTTCGAAACATACAAGACAAGCAGCGAGTAAGATAAGAAATGAAATGCAGTCTCCTGTCTCGAACGCAAAAAAAAGAGAAAATAATGACGATGAAATCCTGCTAATCTCTGTGTGGCATGTCAAATAATACCATATGCTTCAAAAAACGCCTTGGAAGCAAACCATAATATGTTGAGCGGACGAATCACTAGACGCCTAGCTTCAATCGCGCAGTAGACGATAACGGTAATCTGACGTTAGACGATATGGATGATTTTGCAATGGCTTTGTGCTGTGCACCAAAAGGAGTGAAAATCGACAGAATATGTGAATTACAGGATCACCTTTTTTTATTCGTACGATTCTGCATTCCCTGTGTTGTTAAGAAGAACAATGGAATCGTGAAGAATGCATACATGTACTCACAGTTGCAAAGAGAACAACCATCAGCTCTATAAGAGAATGACAACAGTAATATTTGCGCCGTACCTGGACTCGAATTTGGTTTTCCCGACTTAACGCGAGCAATCGCCTTAACCAGTTTGGCTATTCGCGCATGAGCCGCAGCCCCACTGAACCTTCCATATGTCGTCGTTGCTGCGTCACAACCTGTACAACTACGCATTTTATGTAATTCCCATACAGGGAAGGACAGTATAATCGAAAGTCGCTGCCTGGTAAACCGTAAAGCGGGAAACCTGGGTTCGAGTCCCACTGTCGCACCAATTGGCTCTGAGCACTATGGGACTTAACATCTGTGGTCATCAGTCCCCTAGAACTTAGAACTACTTAAACCTAACTAACCTAAGGACATCACTCACATCCATGCCCGAGGCAGGATTCGAACCTGCGACCGTAGCAGTCGCGCGGTTCCGGACTGAGCGCCTAGAACCGCTAGACCACCGCGGCCGTCGCACCAATTATCACTGTCGTCATACCCTTATAAAGCTGATGGATGTTCATATTGGCAACTGCCAATTTATTCCATGTACTCCGTAAAGGCTGTTGTCAGCGCAGTGCCTGTTCCTTTCGACATGAATGGGTATACAAAGGAACATTGTCTCGTTCTTTTTAACAACACAGACACTGCAGTATTGTATTTATCCGCCGATTCCAGGCTGCGACTTTCAATCAAGATGTCCTTCTCTGTACGGGAATTACGTAACTTGTGTACGGGTACAGATTGTGACACAGGAACGACAACATATGTAAGATTGGGTATGAGTGTGATGACGGTCTTAATTACCCGTACGACACTTCATCAGATACCTCCTCACCTACTCCTTTTCCTGTAATCGGGATACTTCCCACAAACGAAGACGTACTCCGTGGCGTGTATTTGTGGACACGCATTTCAGTACTCGTTTGGTGACGACGAGAAAAATTTCCTTGATTTTGGCACTTCCTTAATGAACGCCATTGTGGATCTGTCCTTAATCCCAAATACAGACAATTTTCTTTGTAGTGCCTTCCTTAATCTACCCCACAGTTGGGGTGTTCCTGCCATGAGGAGTTGATCCCCGCCTGTTCCACTCTTAGAACCTCTATATTCTCTGGTCATCGGAATCTTCTTCTCCAGAGAACTATGAGTCGATAGTCTCACTGAGTCTGCTGTCTTCCCTAGCCCTCTTCCTCGCGACGTTCGTTTCCTGTTGTTGTTCGTGGTATTAATGGTAATTAAAAAATAAACAAAAAATAACAAAAACAAAGAAAAATAACTAAATAAATCACTGATGTTCTTTGCATCTCGGTTCCATGTTCCCCATGCTATCCTTGATCCCTGGGGGGGGGGGGGGGGGGGACGACATAGTGTTCAGGCCTTGGGCTGCGACTCCTGCCCACTTTGCCCCCCACCACTCCCTTTGGGAGCCAGGAAGCTTGCTTTGGGAAGAGAAAGTGGTTGAATACAAAAAAGTAAAGAAAAGGCGGTGAAGGTGATTGCTCGCTTAAAATAGGGAATGGGGCTTCGGGACTTCGAGTTCAGATCAGGCACAAATTTTCAATGCCGGCACTCCTTTTTAAAACTTATGGTTGTTAGAATTCACAACTGGGAATACTTTCATGTTTTTTTACTAAATGTGGCAATTTCGATACTGTTTGTAAATGTTGGATAATGACGTCTTACAAAAATATCACATTGCATCTGAGGAGCTGCACTTGAATAGATTACAATTTATTTGTGGTTTGTTATTGCCAAACCTGTTTCTAAACCTTTTTATGTTGTCATGTTTAACCTAAGGATGCCCTATTGTTGCAAGTACTTGGAAATAATGTAATGAATAGTTTAAGTATTAAGATACGCCATAAATCGCTTTTCTTGAAATATACTAGTTAGTTTTGTGGCCAAACGTATATTTAGTGCGGGGCTCAAATGTTTCGTCATAGACTTTATGGTAGATCCTGGGGCGTGCGGTTAGACTGCGGTATTTTACAAATTGTGGGCGGGACTACAACAAAACCAATTACTTATTATTAGCGCAACGTGAGGCCTCATTTAATTGCGGCCTCTCCCGGCTGATGATAGTTATTCTGTTGAAGAAATATCCACCTGGGATCGTGTAGCAATGTTGTCTGTCAAGCAGTGTAAATGGCCATAAGTTCATGCACAAGAGTCATGTCATACAATTTATCGAACTGTTATTCAAGGTGGCAACACTTTTCCTTAAGCAGAATGAACAGTTTTTACACTTAAATAGCACACAAGCACAACACTAAATGTATTCTTTCCTGTCAAAAATATTTAATAAAAGTTCTCACGAAATAATCAGGCTCCATACATTAGCAGAGAACTCTTTTATCACATAAGGTTCTGTTTGCACTATATTTAAACATTCTTCACATCCTAAGTCGACGTTATTGTTTCTGAGTGGGTTCTGGGCCAGTAATACACAATTATTTTCCAAAAAATTGACCATCAAGATTTACGTCTGTTTAAAAGATTGATTTAAAACTGCCGCTGCAATATTTCACTAAGATGGCGGCTAACGTAAGACAACCACTTATTGGATCTGGTTCAGGCATTGTTTTACGATCAACAAATAATATACATTACATCTTTTCTGTACCTTTACTACAGGGTGTTACAAAAAGGTACGGCCCAACTTTCAGGAAACATTCCTCACACACAAAAAAAGAAAATATGTTACGTGGACATGTGTCCGGAAACGCTTACTTTCCATGTTAGAGCTCATTTTATTACTTCTCTTCAAATCACATTAGTCATGGAATCGAAACACACAGCAACAGAACGTACCAGAGTGACTTCAAACACTTTGGTACAGGAAATGTTCAAAATATCCTCCGTTCGTGAGGATACATGCATCCACCCTCCGTCGCATGGAATCCCTGATGCGCTGATGCAGCCCTGGAGAATGGCGTATTGTATCACAGCCGTCCACAATACGAGCACGAAGAGTCTCTACATTTGGGGTTGCGTAGACAAGAGCTTTCAAATGCCCCCATAAATGAAAGTCAAGAGGGTTGAGGTCAGGAGAGCGTGGAGGCCATGGAATTGGTCCGCCTCTACCAATCCATCGGTCACAAATCTGTTGTTGAGAAGCGTACGAACACTTCGACTGAAATGTGCAGGAGCTCCATCGTGCATGAACCACATGTTGTGTCGTACTTGTGAAGGCACATGTTCTAGCAGCACAGGTAGACTATCCCGTATGAAATCATGATAACGTGCTCCATTGAGCGTAGGTGGAAGTACATGGGGCCCAATCAGGACATCACCAACAATGCCTGCCCAAAACGTTCACAGAAAATCTGTGTTGATGACGTGATTGCACAATTGCGTGCGGATTCTCGTCAGCCCACACATGTTGATTGTGAAAATTTACAATTTGATCACGTTGTAATGAAGCCTCGTCCGTAAAGAGAACATTTGCACTGAATTGAGGATTGACACATTGTTGGATGAACCATTCGCAGAAGTGTGCCCGTGGAGGCCAATCAGCTGCTGATAGTGCCTGCACACGCTGTACATGCTATGGAAACAACTGGTTCTCCCGTAGCATTCTTCATACAGTGACGTGGTCAACGTTACCTTGTACAGCAGCAACTTCTCTGAAGCTGACATTAGGGTTATCGTTAACTGCACGAAGAATTGCCTCGTCCATTGCAGGTGTCCTTGTCGTTCTAGGTT
This sequence comes from Schistocerca serialis cubense, assembly GCF_023864345.2. Lineage (NCBI taxonomy): Eukaryota > Metazoa > Arthropoda > Insecta > Orthoptera > Acrididae > Schistocerca > Schistocerca serialis. Next base: position 229,302,656 of record NC_064646.1, on the reverse strand, counting down.
TCCCCAGTCGCGAGTCATAGGCTGGAATGTTCCGTGCTCCCTAAGACGCCGATCAATTGCTTCGAACATCTTCCTGTCGGGACACCTTCGTTCTGGAAATCTGTCTCGATACAAACGTACCGCGCCACGGCTATTGCCCTTTGTTAATCCACACATCAAATGAGTACCTGCCAACTCCACATTTGTAAACATTGCACTGACTGCAAAACCACGTTCGTGATGAACACTAACCTGTTGATGCTACGTACTGATGTGCTTGATGCTAGTACTGTAGAGCAATGAGTCGCATGACAACACAAGCGCCGAAGTCAACATTACCTTCCTTCAATTGGGCCAACTGGTGGTGAATCGAGGAAGTACAGTACATACTGACGAAACTAAAATGTACTCTAACATGACAATTAAGCGTTTCTGGACACATGTCCACATAATATCTCTTCTTTATGTGTGTGTGAGGAATGTTTCCTGAAAGTTTGGCCGTACCTTTTTGTAACACCCTGTATATGCATTAACGTTTGAAACTATTTCTGAATGTTAATCACTAATTATTCAGCATTTACCAATAATCCTGGCTGTAGATTAATAGCGCTAATGGCTGCGCTCCTTTGTAGCTCATCGGGAAACTTAACATTTATATACGACGAGAATCGCAATGAAATAAAATTCCAACAAAGAAGATTCTTTTGAATGACACATAAACTATATTTTTCAAATATTAAATTAGCAAAAAAATACAGTGTTTTAAAGACCTCAGTGCTACAAGACAGCAATGACATCCGATCATTACAACAGTTCGAACAAGAAGAAGGAATATTCTAGAAGAATCATATACAACAAAGGATGGAGATTTTTATGATTTTTTCCATAGGTATTGTCTGAGATACAGGTTTCCACAGAATTATAAATTAAGTCACTGACAATTATTATTTATATTTTAGTAACGATGAAGTCCTTTTTCATTAATATCACGGTAATGGTCGCTCAGATTCCACACACAATGATGTCGTATTTTCTTAATAAATATGTGCGTGGATATTACAATCCTTAGTGGTGGTGTTCACACAAGAAGCATGTGGCAGTCTGATTTTCTTATGTCTGTAACAGTTTTATTTGGTACTAGATGTACCTCTACCTTGAAATATGAATAAATAGTTTAGTAATACATAAAAGTTAACTGATCTTATTCAGAACAGTTTTTCTACCTAAAGTCCATAAATCGTCACACACTGACAAACTCCAAAGATATAGTTGTAGCATTTATAGATTTCAAAATGGCATTTGACTCAGTTGATAGGAAACACTAGATAAAGTGATCAGAGAATTCGGCATCAAATCTAAATTAGCAAACCTTATTCGTGAAACGCTCACAGACACCAAACCAATAGTAAAGTTTCAGTGTGAAATATCGAAGGCATGCAACATAAAAACAGGTGCAAGACAAGGTGATAGCCTGTCTCCACTCCTCTTTAACTGTTTTCTAGAGAAAATAGTAAGAGAATGCAAACAATAACTAAAAGAGAGAAGCTATCACCAATCATACTCGGAACTAGAAACAAAGGTACTGAAATTCACTGTTTAGCAAATGCGAATGATTTTGCCATTCTTTCTGAAAACCTAGCAAATTGTGGAATGTAAATCAATCTCTTTGCAGAAATAGCCAACAAAGAAGGTTTAAGAATATCTGTGGAAAAATAACAAAATTTATGACAAACATAAAAAATGTTCCAGAATCCCTAGCAACAGACATTGGCCAGATAAAAAGTGTAAATAAATTTAAATACTTGGGAGAAATTATCCACAAAATGGGTTAGAGAAATTCGCTATAGAAGAAAGAGTACATAAAGTCGAGAGAGCTTATGGAATAACTAGGAATGTCTACAACAGAAGGTGTCTGTCCAAAAATTTGAAGATACAGCACTACAACACAGTAGTAAAGCCAGAATATCTTTGTATGTTTAGTACTGAACTACAAAGTACACAAACTTGAAGCCCTAGAAAGAGAAATCATGCGAAAAATACTTGGACCACCAAAAAATACAGAGGAATGGAAATTAAGAAGCAATGAAGAAGTTTATCGCAACATAGAAAACATAAATGAAACACTACAAAGGAGGCAACTCCTATTTTTTGGGCACTTATACAGAATGAATAGCAACAGATTAACCATACAGATTTTTAAATATCTTTGGGTCAAGAAGTCAACAATAGACTGGATTCAGGAAGTTAGGAAAGATTTGGAAAGAAAAAATATAAGTAAAAAATATGCAACAGAAAGAGAGAGTATCAAGAGGAAAGTCTTAAAAATGGAAGGATTCCGAGGCAAGGGGGAGAAGAAGACAGGGTCCGAGGAGAGAAAAAGAATACATAGTGAAAATATGAAAGAATACTGGAGGAAAACGAAAGAATAACAAAGAAAGAAGCATTGAAATTGGTGCGTGATCCTTATATGACCCAAACGAAAAAGGAGAAAGAAGAAAAGTTAAGTGAGTTGTAGCGATACAAAGGAGATAAGAGCCGTCAATTCCAATTGGGGTGAAGACCAGTGAACTCAAGGCTTCAATTTTCTGTTTTAGTAAATTGATCTGCTTGAAGAAATTCTTTTTACAAAATATAAAGAGAACCTTCACCCATTAAATCTTCACGCATTATTAACCTAGTAGCTGTGTTAATGTTCACAGAAATCTGCTTCCCCTTCCTAACTCATCATTTAGGGAGGGCATTGGACTGGGCCAGCACCTGCATATGTGCTAGTCACAGTGCTATGGTGGTGTACTCGTTAGACCTCTGTGTAGTAAGCAGGATATCTGGGCTCAAGTTCCTGCTATAACACCAGTTCTAATTCGTTACTTCAGCTGCTGTCCTTATCAGAGATTAAGTTGAGACGCATATGTCAACAGGAAAATGTAATTCTATCAGCTGCCATACGTGTTCACATCAAACCGCACTTAGCATTTTCTAAAGCACAATATGGCGACCATAGCCACGAAGAACACCCGCATACTGTAATGCCAACTCTTCCGTACTTCCACTGATGACACTACACATGACGGTACTTAGCGTCCTCCAGTCATCATTCAACTCATAGCGTTCCAGCGAATTGGTACAGGCTACGGCATGATCCATCACACAAAATCACTCGTATTCAGTCATACACTGTCGAGTAGCATTGTTCTTTGCACCATTGGCTACATTCTTTTTAACTCCCTACGCACGCTCAGTGCGCTAGTTATACTGTTAGTAGTGCTTTGGAAACCATGAGACATTCCTAGCGCTGACGTCATGCGACTTTTTACGACCAGTCTCCGCAAGTGCTCGTTGCCGTCCGTTAGTACATGAGGTCTACCTGGCCTTGGTTCAGCTGTGTTTGTTCCTTCGCGTTTCCACTAATAGGTTACTACCGTTATCTTTTCCTGTCGCAACTCCCCCACCTGTTGCATCTTGCAGTCAGGCCTACTAGATGTGTGGCCTGCCAAGTGAGCGCTTTTAATACGTGTGCGTCGGAGATGTTGATATGATTTGTCGTAGCCACTGCTACAGTGCATTGGTAGCATAGTCCCATCTCCCAACTGTTTGCTATAATTTTTTCGTTTTAATTGTCTCAACGCGTCGGAATTAAACGCATCTGATTATTAAATTTTAAATATGGCACTGTCTGTAAACATATCCGGTGGACTCACTCCACCTTGGCAAGACCACATTCCCATTCTATTGCATTCATTTTAATCAGAGCTTGGCTGTTCTAGGACTAGGAGCTAATGGCAAAAATGTCTGAACAAAATGGCTACCCTCTACTGAATGAGCGTGTCCACCGTTTTGTTTCACATCTCTTTTATTTTCTGAGATTGTACCCGCGTATTGCTACAAAATTTCTTCCAATACACTTAAACATAAAAGAAAACAACGAATTCTCTGCACAGTGGGTATATTACGCACACATTTCAATACCCTACGGTCTCTTAATATTTCAAATGGTTCAAATGGCTCTGAGCACTATGGGACTCAACTGCTGAGGTCATTAGTCTCCTAGAACTTAGAACTAGTTAAGCCTAACTAACCTAAGGACATCACAAACATCCATGCCCGAGGCAGGGCTCGAACCTGCGACCGTAGCGGTCTTGCGGTTCCAGACTGCAGCGCCTTTCGACCGGCTCTTAATGTTTCTTCTTGTTACTATAGTGCACGTTCTGGATCGGTACGGATATCCACTACTTCACTCTCTCTCACACACACACTCTCATAGGCTCATACATTTATAACCTAGAGAATTTACTAGCGGTCAGGCTATTCGAAGAAAATTCTAATTTTTTGGTACACTACTTGTAACTAAGTCGCCACATTCAAATTACACAGATTATACTTGTAAAATAAAACAGAATAACCGACTTTATCCAGTACGTATGAAATCTTCCCCAACAAAATTTCAAACCAGATTAACAAGTCACAGACCTTCAGATTAAATTTCACACGTAACCATTCCTACGGACCTACCACATAATCTGCAGGATTTACGCTCATCTCCCACCACAAGGTAACCCTCATTGTGTTGCTGGGCAGATGGCCAACTCACCTTTCTCTCTCTCAGAGTATCAAAATTTCTAACTTGCTTCACACGAATGTAATTAACAAGGGTAATTTTGGTATCATTATTACTTAATTATGTCACATATGGATCCTCCACTGGAAGTTTGAACAAGCACCTCTGTTTCCCATTGTCTCTTGGTCAGATTGAGACAAAGTCAGTACTCACCTTGTGGAAGTGCTTGTTCCTAATTAAAATTCTGCACACGCACTCCTTAAATACTCTCAGCTTACATTTACAAACGCAAGTATTCCAGCTTAAAAATACCACATGCAATTATCTCACCTTAAACTCACCACAAGTGGTTTCATTGTCACTACCAAAGAATCCTAAGTTCCCCATGAGTTTTGCCTGCCTACCTTTACACGCATCTTAAATCAAAAAGTTTTTTCTCGTCGACATTCTGCAAAGGGAAATCATTATCTCTAGCTGCTCTTAAAAATCCACATGCATACCATTTCCATATTCTATAGTTTTACGGATCACACTGAAAGCCGGCCAGTGTGGCCGAGCGGTTCTAGGCGCGTCAGTCTGGAACCGCGCGACCGCTACGGTCGCAGGTTCGAATCCTGCCTTGGGCATGGATGTGTGTGGTGTCCTTGGGTTGGTTAGGTTTAAGTAGATCTAAGTTCTAGGGGACTGATGACCTCAGATGTTAAGTCCCATAGTGCTCAGAGCCATTGCCACACTGAAAATAGGTGTTTCAACTTCAGGAAAACAATTACAGATACTGCATCGACTGTCTGTGGTCAGCAGAGAACAAACCATTCACTCATTTCTCAAACGTCACAAAACTGGATAGAGGGATCTATTTTTGAAGGAAGTGCACATATGAAAAACTAAAGATAAAAATGTTCCTTCTTTTCTACGTCAGCATCCGGTTTCAGTGTATTGAATAAAATTGTGTTACTATAAAACAGCTCTTCAGACAAGGAAAACGAAGTATGTTGTTACACAACGAATATTACTGTACCCAATGAGGCAAATCTTTTCTATATCGGGTAGTACTGTACTCTTTCACCATTTCACAGTCACATCCCTAACAGTCAACTTTGGAAGCTTTAGATGGGCTGAAAAGTCTCTGATGGATTTCATACCTAGGAGAGATAGATTTTCGAAGTCACTGAGCTCTCCCGAGAGACCCGTTCTACAGTTACTCTTTCTTTACTAATAGCACAACTATCAGTACAAAACTCCCCGAGTCGTTTTACACTGGCTAGTCGTGACACCTTGTATCAATTCCGCATTACATAGGGGATTCATATATTTAACTACATAGTGTAGACGTGTTCTATTGTTTCCAGTCGACCGGCCACTGTAGCCGAGCGGTTCTAGGCGCTTCAGTCCGGAACCACGCACCTGTTACGGCCGCAGGTTCGAATCCTGCCTCGGGCATGGATGTGTGTGGTGTCCTTAGGTTAGTTAGATTTATGTATTTCTATGTCTAGGGGACTGATGACTTCAGATGTTAAGTCCCATAGTGTTTAGAGCCATTTGAACCTTTTTTTTGTTTCCAGTCATCCGTTGCCCATTGGCGTCGCCGTTACACCGCCACAATCGCCGTTTAGCACTGACTGCAGAAAGTCAATGACGTCGTCGTTTGTTCCAGAGGACCCTTGTCATCATTAGTTATTATTTTGTATTGCAGTTAATTCCAAGCAAATCGCCGACAGTAGGCAGATGGTCTCAATATTTGCGAGGCGTGATCTGTTCCAAGTTTCTCTCTTCGAACGATCCGGTTGTCTTCAAATTAAATGAATGTAGTATTTCGAAAAAAAGGAGGAGAGTTTACAAAGAATAATCTGTGTCAAAGTTTGGTGTTTGACCGTTTCCATATTCACTATGTGATCAAAAATATCCGGACACCCCCAAAAACATACGTTTTCCGTATTAGGAGCATTGTGCTGCTACATACTGCCAGGTACTCCATATCAGCGATCTCAGTACTCACTAGACATCATGAGAGAGCACAATGGGGCGCTCGGTCGAACCTACGGACTTCGAACGTGGTCAGGTGATTCGGTGTCATTTGTGCCATACGTCTATACGCGAGATTTCCACAATCCTAAACATCCCTAGGTCCACTGTTTCCGATGTGGTAGGGACAAGTACAACACAAAATCGTACAGGAGGACTTCGTCTGTTGGCTGACAGAGAACGCTGACAGTTGAAGCGGGTCGTTATGTGTAATAGGCAGACATCTATCGATACCATCACACAGGAATTCCAAACTGCATCATGATCCACTGCAAGTTCTATGACAGTTAGGTGGGAGGTGGTCAACCGGCTGCTCAATAAGCCACACATCTCGCTGGTAAATGCCAAACGACGCCTCGCTTGGTGTAAGGAGGGTAAACATTGGACGATTCAACAGTGAAAATACGAATCACGGCATCCAATGTGGCGATCCTATGGCAGAGTGTGGGTATGTCGAATGCCCGGTGAGCCTCATCTGCCAGCGTGTGTAGTGCCCTCAGTAAAATACGTAGGCGGTGGTGTTATGGTGTGGTCGTGTTTCTCATGGATGGGTCTCGCACCCCTTGTTGTTTTGCGTGGCAGTATCACAGCACAGGCCTACACTGATGTCTTAAGCACCTTCTTGCGTCCCACTGTTGATGAGCGATTCGGGGATTGCAATTCCATCTTTCAACACGATCGAGCACCTGTTCATAATGTGGCGGAGTGGTTACACGACAATAACGTCCATGTAAGAGACTGGCCTGCACAGAGTCCTGACATTAACCCTATAGAACACCGTTGGGATGTTTTGGAACGCCGACTTCGTGCCAGGCATCACCGACCGACATCGATACCCCTCCTCAGTGCAGCACTCAAGAATAGGCTGCCACTTCGCAAGATACCTTCCAGAACCTGATTGAATGTATGCCTGCGAGAGTGGAAGCTGTCATCAAGGCTAAGGGCGGACCAACACCATAGTGAATTCCAGCATTACCGATGAAGGGCGCACGAATTTATAAGTCATTTTCAGCCAGGTGTGCGCACACTTTTGATCACATAGTGTAGAATTTTCCTTGCGGGACAAGTAGCTAACTCATTTGGTTTGTTTAAATATAGAAGGTGGTCAGCAACAGTCTGTAAAGCTTGTAACGGTGTTGCAGAGTATGTTGTGTTGAGAAATAACTGTAAACGAAAAAATTCGATACGTTGCGCCGTTTCCAATTTAATTAGCATTTAAGTTAGCCAATCAGGCTCAAATTCAAGATGTCTGCCAAATAAAATTAGTGTCAGTTGTTCCCGTAGCGAAGATGATAGCGCATGACACTGTTCAGCCATTGGCACGGTTTGTATTTGTGCATCTACATAAATAATCCACAAACCACAGTACGGAGTATGCCTGAGAGAACCCTCTATCACTAGTAGTATTTTCCTTTCCTCATTAACTCGCAACTAGGGAGAGGGGAAAAACGACTGTCTATATTCCTCCGCAAGAGACCTAATTTCTAGAATCTTATCTTCGTGGTCCTTGTGCGAAAAGTATGTTGGCTGCAGTAGAATTATCCAGCAGTCAGCTTCAAATTCTGCTTATCTACATTTTCTCAACAGTTATCCTCGAAAAGAACGTTGCCCTCTTTCCAGGGATTCCCATTTGAATTCCCGAAGCATCTCCGCAATACCTTATTGGTGTTCGAAGCTACCGGTAACAAATCTAGCAGCCCACTTCTGAACTACTTCGACGACTCCTTTTAAACAGACTTAGTGGGGATCCCAAACACTCGAATACTACTCAAAAATACGCGCCATCAGCGTTCTATACGCTGTGTGCTTTACAGATGATCCACGCTATCCCAACATTCTCCGAATAAACCGAAGTCTCCCATTCGTCTTCCCTACCACAATCCTCAAATGCTCACTCCTTTTCATATCGCTTTGCAGCATTACGTCCAGATATTTGAACGACTTGATCGTGTAATGCTAGACACTACTAATGCTGTATCCTATTATTACGGGTTAGTTTTTCCTATTCATCCGCATTAACTTACATTTTTCTATATTTGCATCCTGGTACCACTCATCACATCAACTAGCAATTTTGTCGACGTCACCTTGTATCCTTCTAGTCACACAACTTCGATACTTTCCGTACATCATAGCTCCATCAGCAAACAACCGCGTATTGTTGCACGCCCTGGCTGGCAAATCATTTTGTCTGTAGACAACAATAGCGCTCCTATCACACTTACCGACGCACTCCTGCAGCTTGCAGGTATTCTTGACTACGATTAACACTTACCACAGAGGACAATATACTGCGTTCTATTAATTAATAAGTCATCGAGCAAGTCACATGTCTGGGAACGTATTCCGTGTGTTCATAATTTTATAAACAGTGTACTGTGGGCACAGTGGCAAATACATTAAAAAAATCTGGGAATATTATATCTGCCTGTTGCCCTTCATTCATGATATATAGGATATCATGTGAGGAAAGGGCAAGCTGAGTTTCGCACGAGCGATGCTTTTTAAAAAAGTGCTGATTCGCGGACATCAGATTTTTGCTCTCAAGAAAATTTAATATATTCGAGGTCACAGTATGTTCAAGGATTCTGAAGCAAACCGGTGTTAAGGATATTGGTGTGGAATTTAGCGGATCAACTTTCTGATGTACAGAAGTCCCCTGCACTTTTTGCAGTCCCTTAGGACTTTATACTAGACGACAGATTCCCGATAAATGTCATCTAACAATAAGTAAGGAACCAGTGCCATAGAGTACTCTCTGTAAAACCGAATTGCGATTCCATCGGGACCTGGCGACTTATTTGTTTTAGACTCTTTCAGTTGTTTCTCTACGCCAGGTATCATTATTACTATGTGCACCGTGTGGGAGTCTGTGCGCTAGTCAAACGAAGGTATTTTTGCACAGTTCTTTTGCTTGAAAGATTTCTTAAACGTTAAGCTTAAAACTTTTTTTTATCTTCAACTGCCACACCAGACTGGTCAACGAGTGATTGGGTGAAAATCATAGTTTTGTTTAGCAGTTTTAGTAGGACCAGAGTTCTCGGCCAGATGTTTGGCTAAATTATGGCGGTGGTAGTTGTTTATTCTTAACGCATAGACCCTTTCACAGACTCACGATACATTCAGCCAGATAACTTCACTATCACACTCAACTTCGACCTCATTAGAAGCAATACTTTTGTCAACTGCGATGAACACTCCCCCTCCTACAATGTCTAATCCGCCTTACCGATAAACGTTCCATGACTCAATAAGTACCTCAGAGCTTTCTATTTCGGGTTTCAGCCAGCTTTCTGTCTCAGCAATAATCTGAACGCGACGAATTTCCCGGAAGGTAGGGAAATCGGCAACTTTGTTACGAATCCTTTAAAGGTCTACTGATAAAATGTTGACAATTTATGTGTCTTTACTCTGAACGCAGTCTGATTTCTCTTCTTCCTACGGTACCATGTCCAATTTTTATTTTGCTCTTTTTTTGGTTCTAGGAAACAAAACGAAAAACACGTTTGACATGCAGTCTCTTGCAGGCTGCTTGAATTTCTAGGCGAAACGACCTGCTTGGTCAGCTTCAATAACAATTAAATCGGAAACGCCGCAACATATCGAACTGTGTTCTTAACAATTACTTATCAGAACAACGTACCATCCAACACCCTTGCAAAACGACAGACGGTTTCTGAGCACCATCTATATAAACTAACGTGTCATAGAATAAAACCATCTATTAACAGGCATTATGGTGTGACCTTACCACCAGCGACGTTTTTTCATGGTTAATGTATCGATCTTCCACATTTTTAGAGACCCTCTAATATAAATTCATCTGTCAATGATTAGTGATCTGGCCAGCCATGATTGGCGTCACTCTTCATAAAACATACACACCCACAATGCACGTCGTAATATTGGAACGTGTTGCCTTCCCTGTAATCTCCTCTATGCAGGCATCCTCTACAATATTTGGTCCACACAATAACGTACGATATCTGTTGTCCAAATGAACAACAAGATATAATAGCGCATAATAATAATAATAATAACAATAACTGCATTATCAACAGCGGTTATACCACACTCCCGCATTTCAGACCACATATCTCATATCAAGGACAGATTAATAATGGTTAAATAGTATATTGATATTTCTTTATTAATATCAACGGCAGTAGATGATACGAATATTTGGAGAGAGATACAACTGGAAAATGATTTAACTACAAACATGTTAAGAATGAATCATCGTAGATAGTTTAAACAAAAACACATAGCAAAGCACCTAAGAGGAAACAGTAGGAGAAAATGTAATGAATGAAAAAAGCCAACAAAAGGTGACGTTAGTTGAATAGTCGCCGCTGTAAATCAAAGAGAATTAAGGAGTTTTCTTACATTATTTATAAGGACTGGAGTGTAATACTGCGTAGCACTGTATTCCATTACGAATGCTGTTTAAAGGTGTTGTAAGAGCTTGAGACTATTCAGAAGAAAAGGAAGATTCTATGATACCTTTTATCTGCTGCAAGCGAAAGAACTATAGAATATACAAAGAGATGCACCAAAGTTGCCTAGCAACAAACGTTGCGCGGAATTCACAATTAGAATTCGCGATTCAGGTCATAACTGACTTTGAATTATTATTCCGGTTTCCTGGTGACAACTTGAGAGTTTTCAGCGTGTTCATCCTGTCCCGGTGAGAGATGGACAGTGAAGTACAGTGAAGGAGGGAAATGGTCCATTATGGACCGTTTGTCAGTAGCTTCTCGGGGTTTTTCCAAACCATTTAGGTATTGCACTCCGGAACATTTACGAAATCCGTATGGAAGAATCTACCGGTGAAGTCATCTTACCGACAACCAAGACACGTCTGACACCAATACACCTATGTAACAGCAACATGAGACACATGCTGTTCAACAAGGCCGATAAACTTCCACGAGCGACAGATGATCACAAGGCAGTTTCGCATCAAGCAACGAGCGCAGCGACGGTTAGGTCCATCATTGAAAATAAACAACGTCACCGGCGATGGGTAGGAAGCACTTCTGAAAATTTCTTGAGCGCTACGATGCTCGCCTTGCATTTTATTTATTGAAAGCGTACATAAAAAGGGAACAAATGTAGGTTACATCCGATGGCTATAGGTCTACTGATATGTAAGCTGGGTCCTTAGATCTCTAGTAGTGTTACCCAAATTACATGTAGCCGAATTAAAGACAGCAGCACCTGCTAATTATATGGTTCAAAATGTTATTTTCGGACTTGGGGGTCTTGCAGTATATATATCTACTATTATTATCAGACAGCAGGTGATAATAGATAGGATAACGAGTAAAATTCAGTATGAGTCTTCGCCTTCGACCAGTGACGTACGAAAACCACGGAAAATCCCATAAATATAATGGCGACTATAGAGGCGATTTTTCAAACAGTCTAAACTACAGTTCAGTCTGTAAGCACAACCATGTTTTTCTTTTTACATTCGTTGGCTTTGTCAAGTTACATATAATTTCTTACCTTTCAAGCTAACCTATGTTACAGATCAATCTGTCACCACATATAATTTTTCTTTCACATTATTTGGCGTTGCCAGTTAACAAAACAAGCAACAAATAATGGTTCAAATGGCTCTGAGCACTATGGGGCTTAACTTCTGAGGTCATCAGTCCCCGAGAACTTAGAACTACTTAAATCTAACTAACCTAAGGACATCATACACATCCATGGCCGAGGCAGGATTCGAACCTGCGACCGTAGCGGTCGCACGGTTCCAGACTGTAGCGCCTGAATGTAAATGATCGCTACCCGCAGCCGGCCGGAGTGACCGTGCGGTTCTAGGCGCTACAGTCTAGAACCGTGAGGCCGCTACGGTCGCATGGATGTGTGTGATGTCCTTAGGTTAGCAAGGTTTAAGTAGTTCTAAGTTCTAGGGGACTGATGACCTCAGAAGTTGAGTCCCATAGTGCTCAGAGCCATTTGAACCATTTTTGAGCTACGCGCATGCCGTGGTAGTTTATGAACCTGTTATCGACATGTCTTGAAGTAAGTGAAGGTGGAGAAGCCAACAAAACCACCATTAACAACACTTTTCGTCCATTTGACATTCGAGAAAATAGTTGTGCTGCAGGAATCTAGCACAGGAATACTTCCACTGAACTGGCAAACGGTACAGTGCAGCACAGCTTAATAAACTCTTCACTGATATGAAGAGTCACATTATAAAGAAATTCTATCTGAAGGAAACAGGAAATAACCAAATAAAGTGAAAGATTGGGAAAAAGACATAGCCGTATAGCTTTCCCAGGAAAATAATCCTTTTTTAGAAAGGTTTAAGAAGCTATGTCGGTTGGTGTCAAGCACTCATCAAAAACCTCTAAAGACAGCAATAGAAATGAAGATCAGATGGCAATGTCATACTTACGTACGCGGCTAATTGTTGCTCCTGCAACAGCAAAACTGACAACCTCAACATACGTTCGATCTGGAGTGAAACCCTTGCGACATATGAAACTGAAAATACAAAAGATTTGTCTTTACTGAAACTTCAGAGAGTTGCATTGTTGAGACAGCTGGGACTACATACCTTGAAATAGAAGCGAAAAAAAAAAGCTAGAGAAAACTGCGGGGGACAAATCTACACAGGCGAATTATTAGTATGAAACATAAATACTATATTGTTAAACTTTTGTGTTACTATATCCTTTTATAGTGTGAAGGAAGGAAGTAAATGTATGTTTTGAGCATTTTTCTTGGTGTCTTGTAATTATGTTACGTTCAATTGTAATTACAATTCTAATCTGTTGCTTATTTCATTAGAATTGTACATAATTAATTCAAGGAAAAAAGAACAGAGTGTTTCCTGCCGCTTCTGTTCACGACGAGCGAACCTTGCTTTCACTGCTTTCCAGCTGTCTGTCGGCAGACTCGTCTTCATCAGGACTCCCACATTCGCCGTCGTCTTCTTCCACATCTGTCCGTCCTCCAAATGACAATGGAGATGTACCTTGCTGGTGCTCAGAGGTTATGTGCAGTACAGCGCACGTTACTATTAGTTTGGGGACTCTCTCTAAAAACAGTTTTACATATTTACCGATGACTGGAAACCGTTGCTTCAGTTGGCCAAGGCTCTCTCCACTATCGATCGCTCTTCCTCTGACGTCGCTGTTATCATTCCTTGCTGACTTAAATGGAGTGAGTAACTGTTGAGATATTCCACACCCTGAATCAACAAGTAATCAATCATCCCCTTTGCACCCAGAAATTATATTTTCAAATGGGCTACGTCTCCATATGATAGCAATACGCACGCTACCAAACAATTTTGCACTTATTCTAGTAAATTTCTCACTGCATCTACGGTAGTATGCACATTAACAGACGCGTAACTTCCCCGACTGATGAATTCTTCATCATGTAATGTTGGTTTTCTAATTTCTACTTGGGTAAAATCCAAAGCCCGTATTACAGTAGGCACTCGAAATATATTTTACCATTCTAGGTTATCCCTATTAATTTCTTGCAATTTAGACGTGAATCGAGTCCACTCGTGTGTTTTTAAAACTATCTGATCCGTTACGCCGCTGAGTGTTTCACATACTGCTGTCCACGCGACTCCAAAATTCTCGGCCACACCATTGTGGAATCTAGGATCTCCCACACAACGAAAAAGTAGTCAAGGCTCCACCACGTGTTTCATCACATGCCGGCATAGTTACGCAGTTAAAAAGTCCACATTTTCAGTCTCAAGTCGTGACAGCTCTTTACATATACTAATAACCTTCCGATTCTGATAACGTTTCTAGTGCCTCAACGGCAAGAACATCGCCATGGCGCACACTGACGGAGCCCCACCACCACCTTACGAATAACCTAGGTGTATGTCAGTGTTTTAAGTAGACTCTTACTCTTTATTCACAGCTTAAGTTTCCCGAAATTGCTAAAATACACCCATTTTCAGAAAAGCAGAACACCTTGAATGACTAGAGACAAGACGTTCACAATCAAAAGACATATACATTAGTATGTTCTGCAACAATGATTATCATTTCAGTCACCCCAGTTCAGCATGTGTTGCGTTGGAAAGAAGGCACAGGGTCCGCCATGGACCCTGATAACTTGTCCCATGCATGATGGCATCGACGCATATAAGGTGCGAATGGCGTCCTGTGGCATAGCCATCCACGCTGCAGTCACCTGGTTTCAAAATTCATCTGTGATGGTTGACACTGGGTCACAGTGTTGCACCCGTCGTTTCACCATATCCTATAAATTTTCGATTGGTGACAATTCTGGTGATCTGGTGGGCCAGGGAAAAAGGTTGATGTCTTGTGATACCAAGAAGCCACATGTTCATGAAGCAATATGTGATCGTGCATTGTCTTGCTGAAAAATTGCATCTGGGGTGTTGTCCATTTTGCGGGGGTATGGCTACGGGTCACAAGACGTCATTCACGTAGGTCACACTGGTCACAGTAACCTGGAGACCCACCAACTGTGATTTGTGGTTGAACCCAATAGCACCCCACATCATAAGGCCTCGAGTTGGGGCTGTATATCTTGCGCGAGTGCAGTCACTGTGATGCCGCTCCTCCTGTCTGTGGGGAACCAAAATGAGGCCTTCATTTTCAAAGAAAGAGAACCTGAATTCGGCCAAAAACACTATCTGAAGCCGTATCTGTTCTCACTGATGTTGTTCCATTCACCGTTGCCATCAAGCATGTTTCTGTACATTCGTCAAAGGTAGGCGGAAAAGTGGACGACGCGCAAGATGCCCATGCAGTTAAAAACGGTGACGGACTCTCACCCCTGACAATGTACGATGTGTTCCGCTGTTGCGCCAGAGTCGAGGAAGACGCATATCTGTACCGCAATGGCGGTCAAATGATGTGTCGATCTTCTCGGGGGCGGGTTGGTTGAATGGTGTGACCCGACCCATCTCGTCATGACCGTGTTCTACAGCCTTCCGTGAACAGATCTGCACACACAGGTTGCGCTGGTGAAACACTTCGTCCCACACGAGCAGCAGTTTTTCTGACAGGTGCATCACCTTCACTCATGCCAATAATGCGCCCTGTTTGAAAGTCACTGATTTGACGTTACGGTTCGAGCATACGTTTGTGAAGCATCTTGCACATCTTCTCAAGTAACATTGAACTATTACAACTAGAGCTGCAGTCACAGTTTACTAGTAGGTGATGTTGCTCGGTGATATCGATGTTCTACACAACATTCTAATGTACGTGTCTTGTGAATATGGACGTCCTGTCTCTAGTCGTTAAGATGTTCTGTTTGTTCTGAAAACGAGTGTTTTCTTGACATATTCCAATCAACAATTTAGATACATCTTACAATCGTGCAAGACTTAGCTACATTTCGCTTTTATTCACATTACAGGATCGACCAACAGCAACATAAAAGAATGTATCGCAGAATCGTTATTAAGTCTTGGTCCCAACAGTGGAGGGATATGTTAAGGATATAGCGCACAGGAACGCTCGTTACATTAAAAGTGGACAAGAGATACAACTTCAAGCTGCTTCAGCTGCATTGGAATGGGAGTCAAATTAACGTAATATCTGTTTCCAAACAGCACAGGAAGACCGTAAAGAAGCAACAACTCAGTAACGTGTTTCATTCTGTGTCACATCCGAAGATAATATCAGGCGTTTTTATTGCTCATCACTCCGCTTGTAGCTCAGACCAAGAAAACAGCGTCGGCAAAGTAAAAGAGGACATTGTCGACCAAGATAATTTAATCGTTTTAAATGACGGATCCCCGACGAGGATAACTGCAGCAAACCAACGAAAGAACACTGTAGATATTGTGTCACCGAGTTTAATATTAGATTTGATGTGGAAGGTAGTCGCAAAATCCTTTGATCTGATGATCTACGCACCGTTCTCATATGTGACGAGGTATTATATGGGCTGTCCACAAGTGAAACATTCTGACAGCAGACTTGAACAAGTCGGCTAATGTTTCGGAAAACGTTTTCTGAATGTGGAGGAACAAGAACCGACTACTCGGATTTTATTGCTTGTACTGGTATTTGCGATGGTATCTGTCCCACGACATAAACCATGTGTTCCGAAAACTAAAACATTACTAATATGACGGGGTGAGGAATGCAATAATGGAGTGTTTGGACGACTAGAAGCATTAAATTGTGCAAAAAGCGCGCATCGGAAGAAAATTACATAAACCAAATTAAAGCGACTACGCAAAAATAAGAAGAAATATGCTTGGATAAACTTAAAAAAACCTGTTTAACATTTGTCAACGGATTAAATGTTTACGTATAGCTGTAACTAAAACTGTGCAACGGCTTTTCGAACAGATTAGTGAATGACTGCTTGAAACTTCAATAGACTTTAAATTAAACCGACTACGCAAAAATAAGAAGAAATCTGCTTGGATAAACATAAAAAAACCTGTTTAACGTTTGGAAACGGATTAAATGTTTACGTATAGCCCGTAACTAAAACTGTGCAACAGCTTTTCGAACAAATTAGTGAATGACTGCTTGAAACGTCTCAGTTGAACAGTACACTGATGACAAGATGAATAAGGCAATTTCCGAAACGAATGCGTAACTGCTGAGGTGCTCAAAAGAGCCCTGTTATCTGGAAAAGTAGTGCCCAAGGTGACAAAAGTTATGGCATAACGGTACGCCCCTGTATAGATGGCGGTGGTATCGCGTGCACAAGGTATAAAACCGAGCGAGATGGCGCAGTGGTTAGCACACTGGACTCACAATCGGGGGCACGACCGTTCAAACCAGCGTTCGGCCATCCTGCGCTTCAGGCAAATGACGGGAGGGTTCCCTCAAAAGGGCAAGGCCGATTTCCTTCTCCGTCCTTCCCTAACCCGATGGGGCCGATGAGCTCGTTGTTTGGTCTCTTCCCTCCAACCCAACCAAGCTATAAAAAGAAAGGTCACTGGTAGAGCTGTGATTTGTACTCAGGAGATTCATGTGGAAAGGTTTCGACATGATTATGGCCCCACGATGGGAATTAATATACTCTGAATACGAAATAATAGTTAGAGCTAGATGGTGGTGGTGGTTAGTGTTTAACGTCCCGTCGACAACGAGGTCATTAGAGACGGAGCGCAAGCTCGGGTTAGGGAAGGATTGGGAAGGAAATCGGCCGTGCCCTTTCAAAGGAACCATCCCGGCATTTGCCTGAAACGATTTAGGGAAATCACGGAAAACCTAAATCAGGATGGCCGGAGACGGGATTGAACCGTCGTCCTCCCGAATGCGAGTCCAGTGTGCTAACCACTGCGCCACCTCGCTCGGTTTAGAGCTAGACGCATGGACAGAAATCGTAAGGGAATTCAATATTCCGAGATAGACAATGTCGAGTATGTGCCGACAGTACCAAATTTCAGGCATTACCTCTCACCACGTACAAGTAGTGGCCGACGGTCATCACAAAACAATCGAGAGTAGTGGCGTTTGCCTGTAGTAATCAATGCTGCACACAAGCAACACCGCCTGAAATGACCGCAGAAATCAATGTGGGACGTGCGCCGAACGTTTCCGTTAGGACAGTGCTGCGAAATGTGTCGTTAACGGACTTTGGCAGCAGACGACTGACGCGATTGCCTTTGCTAACAGCAAATCGCCGACCGCAGCGCCTCTCCTGAGCTCTTGACTATATCAGTTCAAGCCTAGATGACTGAAGAACCGTGGCATGGTCAGATGAGTCCCGATCTGGGTTGGTAAGAGCTGATTATAGGGTACGAGTGCGGCACAGACCCCACAAAGCCATGGTATAGGTTGCCAACAAGTCACTATGTAAGGCAATGGTGACTCCATAATGGTGTGGGATATGTTTACACGGAGGGACTGGGCATCTGGTACAAACTAACCGTCCTTTACTGTAGAAGGTTATGTTCGGCTCCTGGGAGACCACCTGCAGCCATTCTTGCTCTTCATGCTCCCAAACAATGATGTCATGGTACCGGGCCACGATTGTTTGATATTGGTTTGAAGAACATTCTGGACCATTCGAACGAATTATTTGGCCACCCATATCGCCCGAATACTCATGGGATGTAATCGAGAGATCAGTTCATAATATCCAGCACCGGCAACATTCTCTCCATTATGGACGGCTATAGAGGCGGCAGGCCTTAGTATTTCTGCAGGGGACTTTCAGTGACATTTTGCACTTCGAGCTGTGGCGTCCATGCCACGTCGAGTTACTGCACTACGCCGGGAAGAAGGAGACCCGAGACGGTATTAGGAGGTAACCCGTGACTTTTGTCACCTCATTGTACGTTTCTGCAAGCTCTCTTCCTTGACGATGGAAGGGAGGTACCATCTTCGTCGCATTTTTGATAATATTCGGAACAAAAGAACTGATATCCCCTAATGGGAGCCGGCCGCGGTGGTCTAGCGGTTCTAGGCGCGCAGTCAGGAACCGCGCGACTGCTACGGTCGCAGGTTCGAATCCTGCCTCGGGCATGGATGTGTGTGATGTCCTTAGGTTAGTTAGGTTTAAGTAGTTCTAAGTTCTAGGGGACTGATGACCACAGATGTTAAGTCCCATAGTGCTCAGAGCCATTTGAACCAACCCTAATGGGAGAAATCACAAATAGTGCTGTAGGAAAATGTGGTGAAGCAGCATCTTATACGCCAATAACCCACCTGAGCTATGTACACAAAGTGCTGGAAGAATGTCGAAACACAGACATGAGTTGAGGTATGAGCACCACAATCAGTTCGGTAAAACCCATTTGGTTTTAGGAGAAGACGTGGCACGAAATCAACACTGGTAAAATTTATAACCCATATCCATTCTCAGGGACAACAGATATACAGGGTGGCGCAGGGGAACGGGAAATTTCGAAATAACGTCATTTTCATGAATAAATTCATAAAACTAGTAATTTATCAACGACAGTAAATGTATTCAGTATGCCATTATTCAGTATGTCTTTACAATCAAAATGTCGAAAAGTGTCTCTTTACTTTATAAAGATGACATCGGAAAGATGTGCTCCCATTCGGCGTTCACACTCTAACAGCCTGTTATGAAAACTCTGGAATGCGCGGTGTAGCAAATCTTGGGGAATGACAGTGATTTCGTTTTCAATGTTCTCCTTCAGTTAATGGATTGTTGCAGGACGTGTACGGTACACTTTGCCTTTAAGATATCCCCACAGGAAGTAGTCGCACACACTAAGATCAGGGGATCTCGCAAGGCCATGCAATGTCACCGTTACGTGGAATATGCGTCTTACAAACAATTGACGAACTGCTGCCATCGATTGTCGAGCAGTGTGTGACGTGGCTCCGTCCTGCTGAAACCACATGTTTTCGCCGTTAAGATTAAGCTCGTACAGTCTCGGTATAAAGAATGTTTGAAGCACTTCAACATATCGAGCGGATGTTACTGTTACTGCACTACCATCCACACGTTCAAAAAAATAAGGGCCGATAACACCATGACATGACACAGCGCACCATATTGTGACCTTGGCGCTATGTAGTGGTCGCTGGTGAAACTCACAAGGATTGTCCTGTGTCCAATAACGAAAATTCTGTTTGTTCACGAATCCGTTCAGGCGGAAATGGGCGTCATCTGATATCCATAAGTTACCAAGGAAATTCGCGTCCTCCTTGATTTTAGCCAATATCTGGCTACTAAACTCAATACGTGACGCTGGGTCTCGTTCATGTAAGTGTTGCACAATCTGCAACTTATAGGGATGGAAGTCTAATTCGTGCACTATTCTTTGTAAGCTTCGCCGCTTAATCCCTAGCGAAGATGCATGGTGTCGAACGGGGCAGCTCTAGCAGCTACAATGTTCTCTGGGGTACGAACCGTTGGAATGCCACCTGGAGGTTTCTTTTTCAAGGCAGATCCTGTTTCTTCAAAATTACGCACCCACGTTGTAATCGCTGCGCAGATGGGACACGTCCATGACGTCCAAGCTGGTTATGCTGTCGAAATGTTCTCTGCGCGGCAGTCGCACTATCATCATTTTTGTAAAACGCTCTCACAGCTACTGCACGTTCAGTACCAGTCCAACTCTCCATGATTACTAAATGGCAATGCGTTCACATCAATTGTGCAAAGTTTCGAACATCTGCCGGCGCTACAGCGCTGCCAACTGTAACGCTCAAAATTTCCCGTTCCCCTGCGCCACCCTGTATTACTGTTTTTGATGACATAAGCAACATATATGACAGTGTCACCTTTTCAATACTGCCTGCCAAAAGATGATAAGCAGAGTATTTCCAATAGCTTCGAGAGCAAACTTTTCTATTACAACGGTACTTGGCACTACATATTGAAGTTCGAATATTTTGGCTCGAGCCCCGGCGCGCTATGGCTCGAATGCATAATTGAGCGGCCCAGAGATGTGGCCGGTCTCAATGTTTGGCTACGTTTTTCGTCATAGAGTGCCAGCTCACACCTGTCGCAAAATTCAATTTTTAAGCTGAAACAGAATATAAAAAACAATGCAGGCAGGCATAGCGGTGAAATTTAAAATATTGAGCCACTCACGTTGATTTATAATTTGAACACGTTTACTTCTATTTTTCAATATATTCACTAAACACTTAAAATGTAGTCTTAGGGATTTTTACGTAAGGGCGGCCTTTAACAACTGATGCTACAACACTTCACTATAAAATTCAAATGTCGCGATCACTGCACTCGACAGTCTGTTCACAATTCGCAGAACAGACTCTTGTCTGCTGTCCCAAACCACTATATTTGAGCTCCACTTGATCGCTTTCGAAGGTCGCTACATACATATTTGTCCTCGAACGTGGCTACCAACCCACTACTACCCCAAGATGGGCGGTACGTCCAGCTCTTAGCGTCGCTCAAAACCAACTGTATTGTCCTCAAAGATGGCCGTCCTATCCACCCTCGAAACGACTGTCTAACCGAAAACAATGTTTCACAATAATCATGAATATTCTAAAACTAAACACAAAAACTCATGTTATACATTGCAAAATATGGAAAATTTGCGGGCAATAACAATTTAAGGTCCAATTTTCTGTATCTGCCACCGTTTTTTCACAAATAATGTTCTTGTGGTGTGATATTACTTTTCCCAGATTTCTTATACTTAACATAAATAAACAAATAAAAATACGTATATAATTAATCACCTACCTCTTTAAACTTTAGAATGCTGCCTCTAGTTCTGTCTCTTTAAATTTATTTATTACCAAAAGCACAGTTTATCTCAGTCGAATTCCATATTCCGGCCTCTCGTTCAAAAATGTTCATTTTCAGCGAAATCGGCTATGATTGCTCGATGCAGCTCTACTAGCCGCATCCATAAATAGTCTGTTCATATTAATCGGCAAAGCATTGCCGAGATATTAGCTTTTGAACTTGCATAAATTTACAATTTTTAAGATGACAGAAACTTTTATATATTTTAGTCGTGCCTTACATATTTTTCTGTGCGTGAGTGCCAACTCGCAACTCTGTGTCACTCTTAGTTTCGTTTTTATCAACTTTTTTCTGGCATATAAATTCCTCCAAGCGCGAAAACACGGCCATATTATCCCCTATCTAGCCCCTACTCGGTTTTTCCAAGGCCTCGTAAACGCTAACCGCTTACCACGGCCCTGAAGCAACCGCCAGCCACGTGCTCTGCGGCGGGAAACCACCGCTCTACTCACCCCCCACAGCTTGTACTCTCACAACATCGATCACTGGTAGTAAGAAGTGGTAATGATAGTCCAGGCCCAAGGTTGACAAGTGTTTTTAAGTATATTTACTTCAGACATAAAAGACAGTTGGCCACAAAATGTCACAGTTTTAAGGTATACTGACGATGTGTGTATTTATTTACCTGGTGACTCCCTTCCTTGCGGCCTGCAGAAAATAAATCATGGTATGTCAAGATTACGCTTGTGTATGGCGACAAATGTTTTCGTTATACCACCTACGTAGACTTCGGCTCTACTCTTCACCAGACGCAGGGTTCTTCCCACAGAAACTGAAGCTCAGGCCGTATGAATTACCACCATGACAGTAGTCAAATATCTTGGACGCCATATCGGTCATAAACTTTGATGCAGGACACACATTACAGAAGAGAAGTACTGTAATATATTGCGAGCCATCGTGTGTGTGAGACAGACAATATTACCATACATGGACAATGCCTGTGTTGGTTTTGGGTTAGATCCAGACACAAGTCTAAGACGATCAGTCAAATGTAAGAACAGAGCACTTAGAGTGTGCCTGGGGAAAACGCATTCTACACCGCTTAGCGCTGTTTTAGTTGAAGCAAATAAGCCTCTCCCATATCTACGTCGCGAATATCTCACGGCAAAATTTTTACTCAGACAGTCGCAGTTAGCACGAGACCATGTTGTGCTACATGTCCATATACGCTCTCAATAAAAGTCTTCTTCCTCGTTTTGCCGCATACACTGAAACCAGTGCATTTCGCAAATGAAGTGTGTCCGCACAACGATTACTGTGCTTTGAAGCACGCTACTGTAACAATGCACTGGAACCGCAAGTTGTATATGGCTGTGGTTATCCAAATTATTGCATTGTGACGCAGTACATTTCCAAACATAACACAAAATTCTTCCTCCTTGACGCATCGAACAAAGAGCATGGATTCCCAAACACATTTAATGGAGTAGCAATTATCATAGTAAAATGAATTTAAAATTCCTTAAGGAAGTCACGATTATGACAGCCCAGTTTTTTGCTGTTCTCCGAGCCGAGAAACAGGTGTGCTCTGAGTTCATTGTGCCTTCGGACGGGAACTATTAACTCATCTGCTCAGTGGAAGATCCAACCATAAAAGTAGCATACGATATCATGAATCTGGTGTTACAATGTAATACGGCTCCTACACACCGAAAAACTGAGGAGAAAAGTGATAGGAAGGCTAGTCCTGGAACATGGAGCTGTCGCCTAGGGAAACTCAGGAGGTGCCAAATCGCGCTCTCAAACTCATTTAGCAAGTACCTTGGAGTTTTCTGAAAGTGCAACCCCCTCAGGCAGCCGGAAAATTCACCTTCGGAAGAGATTTGCGGGATAGGCCAACTACTTCTGCCAGTAATGTAGGACGTTACACAACCGATATGCGCACAGCCTAGCTACCAAGACGAAGTGCCATATTCCACAATCCCGCCAGATGGCCACACCTGCAGTCGAAATAATATGTTCTTAAAACAGCAAGGAGGACAACCATACAGGAAGAGACCTTACCAACGGACATCTAACGTCTGAAAGAAGTGGATAAAGAGCTAAGCTACCACCGAATTTGTGGAGGAGTTTCCTTTAAGAAGATCTGTGCTCAGGAGAGACTTAACTGAAGATGTCTGCTACACTAGTGTCGCACCCAAGGCGGATTCCAGAGATGTACCAGCTGGTTCTGAATCGCAGCGATTTCAAACATTTAATGACAAACCTACTAGAACCCCATGTTGTCAAACCGATATAAAGTGTTAGCTATGTGAACTTCGTTGCCTCATGAAAATTCTGGTGCAACGTCATGCAATGCAGCCATTGCGAAGCCATGAAAGACACGGAAGACAAGGAAGCGGAATCGATATCTTCGTTTCTCCGCAGCCAAAATGCATTTCTAGATTTCAACGGATGCGTAATGAAACTTCAGTTAACATGGTTGGCCCTGTCACTAAATTGTAGTCCAGTGAGGTGATAAGTCATGAGATAGTGTAACCTCCCCGCAAAATTTATTAGGTAAATGAACCATGTGTAAACTCCCCACGGAAATATTAAATATGAACCAAGTGTAACCTCCCCACGGACATAAATATTAAAATCATTTTTTAAATATTGTAACCTCTGAACAAAATTGATTCCCGTTTATAATCTCTGTGCAGAAATGCATTCACATTTAATGTACTCACAAAATTCAATTCCTAAACCCCGAAATAATAAAAAGGAAAATTCAGTAACCTGCTAAATTTTATCACGACAGCAGCGCTGCGCCACGGCCCTGTATTCTGAATGAAAAAAGTAAAAACTCTTACCTCAATAAAAACTGTGAATATATGTGCTCTTACATAAAAAATTTTCGGCACAGCTCCGTGCAATGCTGGCCTATGCTTTGTGACTCGTGAAAGGAATTAATTATTCATTGGATAAAATCTTTAAATTGAAATGAATGCTTTATTTAAAAAAAATTAGTTCATATTATAAAAATTATTGTTGGGGCATTTTTTAAAAGAAATTTATGACAGTTAACATACATTACTAGATATGCGCAAGGCTGCTTCTTTACCTTCTACAATAATACTCATCCTCCAGAGTCCCGACCAGAGCAGACTGCACACACGCGCAGACTAAGGCTGACTGCTACCGACTACTGCCGACTCACGCAGACTACTCAAGACTACTGTCGACTAGCGACAAGCAACAACTAACTACGTACTGCTCTCTGGTCAGAGACTCTCCTAAGTCTTGCCTGTTGCAGGCAGCGCATATAGCGCATACCTCTTACATAACCCTCCACTGGGGAGGGGGGGCAAAAATTTGGCAGCGATGGAGAGTCAATTGGACTTGCCATGAGCAACAAATTTTTCCTAATTAACTATGTTTACAATCACAGAATATATATATATATATATATATATATATATATATATATATATATATATATATATATACGTGTATATAAGTGCAGAACATTAAATAAAATATAGTTCAGATGCACTGAGTACAGAACATAGCAAGTAATGACAATATTTATACGCAATGAGTACAAAACATATTAACAAATGACATAAAGTGTACACGCACTGTAGTTCAGAACATATCAGCAAATCACAAAATGTATAGGCAATGAGTACAAATCATATTAACAAATGACAAAAGTGCACACGCACTGTAGTACAGAACATATCAAGAAATCACAAAATGTATACACAATGAGTACAAATCATATTAACAAATGACATAAAGTGCCCACGCACAGTAGCTCAGAATATATCAGGAAATCACAAAATGTATACGGAATGAGTACAAATCATATTAACAAATGACATAAAGTGCACACGCACTGTAGTTTTTGTTTTACTGTTTTACAAGAACTAGGATAGGAAAGGGACGGATTGCATCATGGTTGTAGCACATTAGGTTGCACGCAGCTGCACTGAAAGTCCATATCTTTCTACAGAAGCACAACACCAAGTGAGACAATCTGAAGTTCTTTTCCCTGAAGTATTAATCAGTGTAGCCAAGACACTGAAATGTCGTAGTAATATTCCATGTTATCATTTTGGTAGTACATTAGGTAGACCAAACAGTGGGACCATAATAACATCTCCATCGCTCAAGGTGGTGGACAGCATGTCGTGTCAACACCACGTTCTTGTAAGGTACACCAAGGTAGAATTAGTGCAAAAACCAAATATAGTGCTCCATGAGCATGAGGATAGACAGGACAAACGGATATTACAATAATTTCTGGTAATTAGATCTGAAAGTGAAGGACATTAAGTCTTATGCCAGTCATCATTGATAATTACTAGTCTATCAACTGATTTGATTAATTGGAGGCACTCATCGCCCAGTTACTGAACATTTCTGTACCATGTATGACGCATTACAGAATAATGTTCATAAGTTATCTATTTACAGAGAACATTGGCACTCATTGACCAGTTACAAACCATCAGAAGTCATCATTCAAAACAGGAGCTAATGAGTGTAGCATCAAGCTACTAGTATTCATGTATATAGCATAAAAGTGACATAATACAAATTTAAAATATAAGAAACAGTGGCATTCGTTGGCCAGCAAGTATTGAGTATTACAAAACATTTTTCATCATTCAAGTGCGGTTCGCAGGAGAGCTTCTGTAAAGTTTGGAAGGTAGGAGACGAGGTACTGGCAGAAGTAAAGCTGTGAGTACCGGGCGTGAGTCATGCTTCGGTAGCTCAGTTGGTAGAGCACGTGCCCGCGAAAGCCAAAGGTCCCGAGTTCGAGTCTCGGTCGGGCACACAGTTTTAATCTGCCAGGAAGTTTCGACATATGACATATTTAAAAAAAATTATTGGCACTCATTCGCCAGTTACAAAACATCAGAAATCATCAGTCAACAGGAGCTAATGAGTGTAGCATCAAGCTACTGGTAATCATATATATATATATAGCATGAAAGTGACATAATATAAATTTAAGATATAAGAAACAGTGGCATTCATTGGTCAGCAAGTATTGAATATTACAAAACATTTTTCATCATTCAAGTGACATACGACATGTTTAAAATAATTATTGGCACTCATTGGCCAGTTACAAAACATCAGAAGTCATCAGTCAAAACAGGAGCTAATGAGTGTAGCATCAAGCTACTGGTATTCAAATATATAGCATAAAAGTAACATAATATAAATTTAAAGTATAAGAAACAGTGGCATTCATTGGTCAGCAAGTATTGAATATTACAAAACATTTTTCATCATTCATGTGATATATGACATATTTAAAATTAATTATTGGCACTAATTATTGGCACTCAGTGGTCAGTTACAAGTCATCAGAAGTCATCCTTCAAAACAGGAGTTAAAGAGCGTAGAGCATGCATGCATTATTACAAAATATTATTCACTATTACTCAGAACTCATCATTTAAGTGTCATAAGACATAATTAAAATGTAACGTACTGTAGCTATTACTCAAAGTCTGTGATTAGAAAACATCATTCAGTATTACTCATAACTCTCTTAAATTGGTATTATTATTTGGGGCTGGTAATACTTTTTTTAGTGTGCTGGAAATGCATTGCGTTGGGATCGATAATTAATTGCTGGGGCTCAACAATATTTGCATTTGACTTATTGCTGCAAATGAAGATGTGTAACGTCATTCGCCATGAGTCAGCTGTAGCAAGGTTATGAAACAAATAGAGTATATGTGATCACATTCATGAATGACACAGGTTTAATGACCAACTGCTTATAGTACATTAATTTCGTGAATAATTTCTCCTGCAAAAAATACAAAATGGATTATTAAGCTGAAAGAAGAAACGCATTTTATGCTGAAAAGTAGTGAACTTCGAATTAACAGGTAACGAAATGTGTATTAAATATATATGTTCTCTAGCTGTCCTTTCCAAAACCTTCATCATCATACCATGCGACATAAGACATACTGTCAAAACGAACTGCTACAAATACTTAATTAACTACATAGCATAAACACATAAACTTCAACATTATCCTCATCTGCAAAGAAAAACTTCTTTTTCATTACTATCATCACCTGCAAAGAAAACCTTCATTATCCATATCATCATAACTCCATTATTATCATTGAAAGGTGGCTACACTGAGCCACAGCGCCAGAGATTGCGCCAAAGACTATTATTCAGCCGCCTCCACTGGCAGTTCTTGACGAGAAGTCGTGGTGGAGAGTGCTTGTTGAGATGTAGCAGTGGTGAGTCGTTGTTGAGAAGTTCCCATGGAGAGTGCTTGTTCAGATGTTGTCATATTGTTTTGATGGGCTAGACACCAGATATTGTTGGATTGGGGATGCTGTAATGATTAGAGTGTGCTTTTCGTCAATATATATGAAGGTAAAAAATTCCTCTTTTTTTATTATTTCAATGTCTTAAACAATAGTGCCTCTTGGTCACAGGTTCAGTCAACAAAGCATCTGGCTCGTGTTCTTGTATTAGACTGTATTTCTGGTTACTATGTGCAATTATAGTTTTTCTGTTTATTTTTTTAATTACTTCAGTATAAATGGTATTTAAAATATCTTGTCCTATTGAGGAAGAACCGTGCCAGATGTGTACGTTGAATCACACTTCCACACACAGAACAGCGACACTTGTGCCTTGTTGTTTCGCAGCTTTCATAGTTGCTGGGGACTTAATTAATTGATTATGTTAACGGAAATTTCGTTTCTTTCTTTGTTGTTGTTCTATGCAGTCAGATTGCGTACAAATACTAGTCAGGGTCAACCGGTTACGAGACTTCGTAGCCGGACATGCAGCTACTAAAATTAAAAAGTATTTGCATTCATAATATAATTAAGCCCCCATGCATCATCACCTATAAACAAAAACTGCATTATCCATATTAGAATATTCTGCATCACTATTCATCATCATTCATTATCATCTGCAAAAAGACACTTCATTATACAACTATTCATAGTATAAAGTTCCTTATTTCTAGCGTATTTCATCACTAAAACTAAGATGTGTAGTTCTGTCTGACAGCCTGCATCAATCGCCTCGTATTCTGAAAGAAAAAATTGGTTAAAACTGCTATCATACGATGTGTATAGTATATTCTTGTTAATGCTTGTTAATTCTGATCCATTTACTCTTCGTGACGAGGTATTGTATCTTCTTTCGTTCATTCAGAAGGTAAAATTCCCATTTCTGTTTAATTTATTTCTTTTACACGTTATTTCTTTCTGAAAATGATAAACAATGATTAATGTCTTGCATTTAAATCATATACCCATTAAATAAAAGCTGGTTTCTAGTGATATAATTGAGCATACAGCATAGCATGACAGAAAACGTAACATGTCAAAAACATAGACAGTGTGCAGGTGCAAAAAATGTACACAGAGTATCACAATGTAGCAGCAAAAAAAATGTAAAATAGTCACGATGTTGAGATATCATAAGGCAAAATGCCAAAGTCAACTGGTGTTTGTTACATCTTAATTATTTCATAGTGCATACGAACAAAACAGTAAAACAATCATACATACATGAAGAATAGAAAATGTGCACAGTCTGATGTGTAACGACAAGAAAAGCGACCTGCTAACCTTACCTTGCCGGGCACTTGCCAAGAAAAAATACGATAATCATCAGTAAGTGTTCATGTGAATATAATTGCATAAGTGGTCATAAAAAAAAATTCAGGAAATAGCATTACAGTGTGATAAATCATGAAGTATGTTCATTCAATTAAGGGTTTGATGTTGGACACATGGTGATTGCCTTTGGTTTTTCTGGTTCTCAAAGTTTCGACGTGTACTACATTGGGGTGAGGAATGCTGCGAATTCGATATGGACCTGCATATAGAAGCTCAAATTTACTATATCTACTTTTTCCTCTGTTAGATAAATAATGTGTGCGTACTAATATCTTCTGTCCAATGTGAAAGTCACGGCGTGTACAAACCTGATTTTGCTGTCTTCTCCGGCGCTCTGCGGCACGTTTGATGTTGTTCAGCGCAATGTCAATTATTTCACGGTGTCGTAGTCGACGAGATGTAGGAAAGGTTACTAATTCTTTAATTTTGTTAGGTGGTTCAACATTTTTCAGTATAACAGACGGAGATAGCATAGTAGATTCATTTGGTATGGAATTAATTACATCCTGGAATGAGAGTATGTGTGTGTCCCAATCAATATGTTTCTTATGGCAGTATATTCTACATAGTTTACCAATTTCTTTCATTAGTCGTTCACAAGGGTTCAAAGAAGCATGGTACCTGGATATATAGATCGGAGAAATGTTTCTAGCTCGTAACATACGTGTCCATATAGCAGATCGAAACTGTGATCCATTGTCGGAAATTACTTTCAATACATGCCCTACACGAAATAGAAAATGTTCTACAAATGCTTCCGAAACAGTTTTAGCAGTAGCTTTGCGTAACGGAGTGAAGGTAACAAGTTTTGAAGTGAGTTCAACAGCGACAAAGATGTAGCAAAAACCTCTATTAGTTCTGGGAATCGGACCAAAAATGTCTACAGCGGCCATGTGTCTCAATTTAACAGGTACAATGGGATGTAATGGAGGAATATGTGAACTCGTATCTGACTTAGCTTTCTGGCAGATTCTACATGACGCTAAAACTCGTCAAATACGTTTCTCCATGTTAGTAAAATAACAGTTCTGTCTCAGTATAAGAAAACATTTTCTGGCTCCGTAATGTGCGTAACTTAAATGAGTATACCAGATTAATTTGTTAACAAGCTCGTCAGGAATGCGTAATAACCAATTGTTGGTGTCAGGGTGAGAGCGGCGAAACAGAATGTCATTGCGTACAGTGTAATGGTTTCTAATGGTAACATTATTCCTATCTTGCCAAAGGTGTTTAATTTCTTTCCATACATTGTCTTTACTCTGCTCTTGTGCTATGTCTTGTAATGACGACGAAATGAAATTCTCAAATGCAACTTGTTGAATGTACATGACGCTGAAATTTGCTTTGCAGAAGTTGGTTGCGATGTCTTGCTGATTGTTGCTGATAGAACGGGATAGTGCGTCTGCTACAATATTTTGTGTACTGGGAATGTGAACAATTGTAAAATTAAATTCCTGCAAATAAAGTTTCCATCTACTTAATCTGTCGTGTGTAAATTTAGCGGAAAGTAAAAACTATATCACTCTATGATCTGTATAAACGGTATTGTGTCTTCCATAAAAAAAATGCCGAAATCTCGTAAATGCCCATACAACACATAATGTTTCAAGTTCTGTATCAGAATAATTGCGTTCAGCAGGTGACAGAATGCTACTCGCAAAGGCTATGTTTTTAATTACTGTAGAACCATCTTCTTCAATTTCCTGAAAAATGTGGACGCCTAAAGCGGTGTTAGAACTGTCTGTAGCAATGGAAAAATTTCTGGTAAGATCTGGGTGCGATGAAAGTGGTGCATTCAACAAGGCATGTTTCAAATAACATTTTCGTGTACAAGATTCTGCATGTCAAAAGTATTGCTTGCGTTACTGGAAGATGCAACCTGTGCTGTATCTAGTCAAATTCTATCTGACGTGCTATTATTTGCGGGAGGATGCTGTGGCATTTCGACTATTTGTACTGTTCTGTTATTTCTTCCTGGCGTATTACGTTCGGGATGATATCTACTGTCTGGTTCATTCATGATTATATGTTGTTGCGGATGAGTCTGCTGCTGATAAGACCGACTGTTATTACACGTACGCTGAAAATTGTGCTCATTACTTTTACGTCTGTCATGATAATCATTTCTATACGGTGCATTGCGATAGGAATTGAAATGGTGTGTTTTCTGTACATAGTTATTTCCTTGTTGCTATGCATTAATATTTGTTGTAGCTGAAGCTATACGTGCAGGCGGCGAAACATTAAAGCTTGGTTGACCTTCTACATTACATTGTTGGTTAGGTATGCTAACTGGCTGGTTTTGTTGCTATTGCGGTGAAAAACCTCTATTGTTACCAAAATGTGGTTCCTGTTGCTGATAATTTTGACGATACTGAAAATGCTGTACTTACTGATCATTACAATTTTATCCGTTATTAAAATTACGGCGATAGTTGTCATTTCTGGAGTCTCTAAAGAGAACTCTCACTTTCGGTAAAATTTGTCATATCAGGTTTTCTTTACTCATTCTTAATTATAGATAGATCGATAGTTGAAGAGCTGTTTTGATAGATATAAAGGATAGTAGAAGAGAAGGCAGCAGTGCAGAAAGCTAAAGATGAAACAGCACTACTACGGCTCGGGGCCCTGTGCACGCTACGGCACATATTCATTAAAGCGTAATGAATCCCCTGAGGTCTGTTACGCGCTACAAATAAACTTTAGCTTCTGCATTGCAGGCAATGCCGCTGAAAATTCAAAAGCAAATTGCTGTATCCATGCTAATTCTAGTTTCTGCATTACACGAAATCCCGGTAAAAATTCAAGAGCAAATTGTCGTGTCCAGTTCAAAGCGTGTACCTGTGCTCTGTCATTTTTAAATACCTAAGATTTTCTTACGGATAATAATTGCTTATAATCAACGTTATCGTCTCTGAATGTGTGAACAGGTTCAGGATTGCATAAGAATCTGTTTGTCTGTGTCACTTCGGATTCTAAGTCGTGTGGTCTCTGTAAATTTCCTAACTTACACTGGCTGTGTGAGTGTGACAAATGTTCCGAATGTGGTGTATGCTGTGACGTGTTAGTGACTGAAACATTTTTCATTACTGTCACTTTAACACGTTCGTCAATTTGGCTGATCTGTTGTTCAAATTTCTTATCGACTTCCGTATTCAGAGTGCGTGAAAGTTCTGGTGACTTTAAATTAAACTCGTCGCGTAACTGTGTCGCATTTCCAGAACATTGTTCAGAGACTGCATTAATTTCATCTCTAAGTAATTCTGTTGTGCCTGCATGTCTATTACCTAATTCTTGTGCAACAGATCTAATTTCTTCACTACTGTTACTAGCACAAGCCTTAATTTCCTCACGTAATTGTTCTTTAGTATCATGATGTTGCACGGTAACTGCTGTAATCTGTTCACTAAATTGTTTGTTCTGTTCGTTAAGGTTGTCGTGTTCTTCATTTGACTGTTTGAAACTTTCATTCAACTATTTAAAATTGTTGTCTAGTTTTCATTCCACTGTTTGAGTTTTTCATCAAGTCGTAGCAATACTGCCGTAATTTGATCCAAGCCAATATTACCTACTCTATTCTCTGTGCTGTTTGATGGCATACCTGCAATTGTCACGTTTTGTGTAAACATTTGGTCATTCTGTGATTCTCGAAAAGGTTTGCCAATCGGATGTCCACTGTTGGTCACTACACCATAATCAAATAAATCTGTCGTACTTTGAGTACATTGTTCAGTTTCGTTAGAAAAATTTGTCTGTTCATTACGTAAATTTCGCAAACCGGGTGTGTCAAGCTGGGCAGCATTCATTGTAACAGAACGTCCCGCGTCATCAATTGTCGTTAAATTAACAGAGGACACAATTGAATTTGTTTGTTCATCATTAGGATCAAAGTCAATATTAGTGGTCGGTACGCACTGATTGTCTGTAAATGGAGGGCTGTCACTATTACACTGAGTGTCGCAGGTATTATCGGTCAAACTATTCGAGTCAGCTATTTCTCTCATTGCACATCGCGATCCACTGTTACCAGTTTTTCGCGGCATTTTACACAAATCAAAATTAAGTACAAATGAAACAAGGACAATGCAAAAATGCAACAAACACAATTACAAGAAAGAGCAACAAATTGCCGATGATCTGAGAAAGAAAGAGTGACAAATTAGTAAATGCGTTGGGCCAGATGCAAACTACATTTAAGTAAATAAGAGCAGATATATGACTACTTCTCAGAAGATTCACAAAGAAATACTATCCTGGCCGGATGTCGCCAAGTGTAACCTCCCCACAAAAATATTATATAATAATGAACCATAGTGTAACCTCCCCACGTAAATAATAATTAAATGAATCTTTTAATATGGTAACCTCTGAACAAAATTGGTTCCCATTCTTAATCTCTGTGCAGAAATGCATTCACATTTAATGTACTCACAAAATTCAATTCCTAAACCCCGAAATAATAAAAAGGAAAATTCAGTAACCTGCTAAATTTTATGACGACAGCAGCGCTGCGCCACGGCCCTGTATTCTGAATGAAAAAAGCAAAAATTCGTACCTCAATAAAAACTGTGAATATATCTGCTCTTACATAAAAAATTTTCGGCACAGCTCCGTGCAGTGCTGGCCTATGCTTTGTGACTCGTGAAAGGAATTAATTATTCATTGGATAAAATCTTTAAATTGAAATGAATGCTTTTTTCTTAAAAAAATGCTTTATATTATAAAAATTATTATAGGGCATTTTTTAAAAGAAAATGATGACAGTTAACATACATTACTAGATAAGCGCAAGGCTGCTTCTTTACCTTCTACAATAATACTCATCCTCTAGAGTCCCGACCAGAGCAGACTGCACACACGTGCAGACTACTGCTGACTACTACCGACTACTGCCGACTCACGCAGACTACTCAAGACTACTGTCGACTAGCGACAAGCAACAACTAACTACATACTGCTCTCTGGTCAGAGACTCTCTTAAGTCTTGCCTGTTGCAGGCAGCGCATATAGCGCATACCTCTTACAATAGCGATACGCAGCTATACAGGTGGTAGAATCGTGTAAACAAGGTATAAAAGGACAATGCGTTGGCGGAGCCTCATTTGTGCTCAGGTGATTCATGTGAAGAGCTTCCGACGTGATTATGGCTGCACAGCGGGAACTAACACTTTGAGCGCGGAACTGTTGTTGGAGCTAGACGCTGGAATATTCCATTTCATTACCAAATTCAGTATTCCGAAATCTACAGTATCAAGAGCGTGCCAAAAATACCACATTTCAGGCATTACTTCTAACCATGGACAACACAGTGGCTGACGACCTTCACTTAGCGACTGAGATCAGCAACGTTTGCGTAAAGGTGTCACTGCTAACGGAGAGGCAACACTGCTTGAAATAACTGCAGAAATTAATGTGGGACATGCGACGATCGTATCTCTTAGTCAGTGTGGCGAAATGTGGCCGTAATTGGCTTTGGCAGCAGACGACCAATGCGAGAGCCTTTGCTAACAGCACGAAATCGCCTTCAGCGTCTCTCCTGAGCTCGTCACCATAGCGGTTGGATACTGGGCGACTGGTAAACCGTCACCTTGTCAGATAAGTCCAGATTTCAGTTGTTAAGTGGGTCAGACATCACGTAGCCGAGGAACCAAACTGCCGGCATGCTTGTGATGGCTCCACAACGGTGTGGTCTGTGTTTACATGGAATAAGATGTGTCCTCCGGTCAAAATGAACCGACCACTGACTGGAAATTGTCACGATCGGCCACTTGGAGACCATTTTCAACCATTTATGGTCTTAATGCTCCCAAACAACAATGTCTTGTCACCGGTTTACAATTGTACACGATTGGTTTGAAGAACGTTCTGGGAAATTCGAGCGAATGATCTGGCCACCCAAATCACCCGAAATGAATCCCATTTAACAGTTATAGGGCCAATCGAAAGATCAGTTCATGCACAAAATCCAGCACCACCAACACTCCCGCAGTTATGGACGTCTGTAGAGGCAGCATAGCTCAATATCTCCGCAGGGGACTACCAGCCGCCTGTCGAGTTGCAGCTCTACGGTGGGCGAAAGAGGTCCGACTCAGTATTAGGGGGTATCCCGTAACTTTTGTCACGCCAGTGTATGTCATTGTAGTAGGTCACTTTCAAAGGCTAAAAAAGCAGTAACGACAACAGCAAATCACTCTTCCATATTTAGTATATTAAGACTTATTTACAGGCATCTGCATTTATGAATATACCAGTTCCACGTTTCGAACCCTCACGGAACATTCAGAGCCGAAATGACGCTATCTCATCAACCTCTGTCAGTGGCGTCATTGGGATGCGGTATGGAAGGTGTCGAATTAACACTACGCTCTCTGCGCCGTTGACAGCTTCAGAGAAACTGGTGCCGCTACTTTTCAGTCAAGTTGCTCATCGACTGGCTTCGTGAGGCTGCCAATTGAGTCCAGCTTTCTTTCGTAAGTCTATCTCTCATCCTTTTTTTTTCATTATTCTTCAGTCTAACGTTTGTTTCGGCAACCTGCCATTCTTTATTTAAGCGACATGATCAGCCCACTGCCATTTCAAGGTATTAACTCTTTACATTAGATCACTGTCCGTTGTTGTATTTCTTACATCTACTACTATCTCTCTGTCTTGCTTTGTGTATCCTAATATTAATCTTTTAATTCCTCTTTGACCTCCTATGAGTTTCCTTACAATAATCCCATGTCATTTCGCCTTGATAGGTGAGTGGTCAGCGAGAAACAGCCATTAATTA
Source organism: Schistocerca serialis cubense (assembly GCF_023864345.2). Classification (NCBI taxonomy): domain Eukaryota; kingdom Metazoa; phylum Arthropoda; class Insecta; order Orthoptera; family Acrididae; genus Schistocerca; species Schistocerca serialis. The sequence goes on along the minus strand of NC_064646.1, from coordinate 229,266,505 downwards.
TTACTGACACTATATAGTGGTCAATAACTGTTTCCTTCGGCCCAGCAAACTCCTAAGACTTGAAGCCTAAAGAATGTCTTTCTTAACCTTGCCAGTCCCATTCTGTGTGTCGGAATATTTCTGGCTGTATGTCTCGTTTCAAATTCACATTCTGTGACATTCAGTAGGTGGGCACTTCGAACATGCATATCTCCCCCAGCTGTCCTTTCATTCGTCACTTTGTTTTGCTATAGTTCATGTTTGACCAATTTATAGCAGACCAATGAAAGTTTGTTAATTAAAATTTGAAGTTGTTTTACATGATTTGAAAACAGAACTATTTTTCAGCTAGTCTCTGGTTACTTAATCTCATTTGCAGATATTGGATTCCCTCTATTTTCCAATTCAATTTAGAGATTAATTTTTCTCGGAGTGCTGAGGATAGTTATCTACATATATTGTCAGCTTATTTCACAGCCTTTTCTATAACAAATCCGTAGTTTTCTTCAAGAACCTCGCAAACTATGTTGAGGATATACAGTGTGGGTCACCTAACGTTACCGCTGGATATATTTCGTGAACCACATCAAATACTGACGAACCGATTCCACAGACCGAACGTGAGGAGAGGGGCTAGTGTAACTGTTTAATATACACCATACAAAAATGCACAGAAGTATGTTTTTTAACACAAACCTACGTTTTTTAAATGGAACCACGTTAGTTTTGTTAGCACATCTGAACATATAAACAAATACGTAATCAGTGCCGTTTGTTGCATTGTAAAATGTTAATTACATCCGGAGATATTGTAACCTAAAGTTGACGCTTGAGTACCACTCCTCCGCTGTTCGATCGTGTGTATCAGAGAGCACTGCAACATACATCGCGTTTCTACAGAATGATCTGCCAACGTTGCTCGAAAATGTCCCACTGGAAACGCGTCGACGTATGTGGTATCAGCATGATGGTGCACCTGCACATTCCGCAATTAACACTAGGCTGACCCTTGACAGGATGTTCGACGGGCGTTTCATAGGACGTGGAGGACGCATAAATTGGCCAGCCCGTTCTCCTGATCTTACACCTCTGGACTTCTTTCTGTGGGGTACATTAAAGGAGAATGTGTACCGTGATGTGCCTACAACCCCAGAGGATATGAAACAACGTATTGTGGCAGCCTGCGGCGACATTACACCAGATGTACTGCGGCATGTACGACATTCATTACGCCAGAGATTGCAATTGCGTGCAGCAAATGATGGCCACCTCATTGAACATCTATTGGCCTGACATGTCGGGACACACTCTATTCCACTCCGTAATTGAAAACGGAAACCACGTGTGTACGTGTACCTCACCCCTCATGGTAATGTACATTTGCGTCAGTGAAAAAGACCAATGAAAAGGTGTTAGCATGTGGACGTAATGTGCTGTTCCAGTCTCTTCTGTACCTAAGGTCCATCACCGTTCCGTTTGGATCCCTACGTAATTCGGTGCTGTCCGATACACACGCTCGAACAGCGGAGGAGTGGTACTCAAGCGTCAACTTTAGGTTACAATATATCCGGATGTAATTAACATTTTACAATGCAACCAACGGCACTGATTACATATTTGTTCATATGTTCAGATTTGCTAACAAAACTAACGTGGTTCCATCTAAAAAAACGTAGGTTTGTGTTAAAAAACATACTTCCGTGCATTTTTTTATGGTTTGTATTAACACCAATTACACTGGTCCCTCTCCTCACGTTCGGTCTGTGGAAATCATATATATATATATGATTTTAATAAAGCCTTCACCTACTCTCTGTTCTGTCGGAGCCTCAAACGCACCAGTATGACAGGTCCAAGCAAATGTCTTTCAAGAATCCGTACAGGCACGGTATGATGCCCAATTTGCTGAAGGGGTTATTATAGGTCAAGGATAGCGCTCATCCTGGCGGTGAAAATTCTAGTGAAAACTTTGTAGAGGGCAGCAGTTATTTATATCTTTAGAATTTCCTTTCTTGTATATTAGGACTACTTCGGACTCATTTCAATCTCTTGCAATACGACGTAAAATTGTCTTTCACTGTTTGGGAATCACAGGAATATTTGCGAGCTTCGTACGTAGAAAATCTGATATATGGGTCGCTCCAGGAGACGCGCATAAACAGCCAAAGCGGTTAAGGCCACCGATCACGTTAAGCGAGAAATCCGGGTTCGGGCCCCTGTCTGGCACAAATTTCACCTGCCACTAATCATGTATACAGCTCGTGTATAAACGTACTCGCAGTTGTCGAATGCATTTCGTTGATGTTCGCATTGAGATCCAAATGAAGGGCAAATTTAACTCCGGAAGATTTTATCTTACTGTCACACATCATCACTCAAACGCGAGATCGCCGACACAGTTTCCCACTGGAGATGGGAACCTACCTTCTTCTGTGTTACTCGGCTGGACAGGGGTAGCCCCTGTACGTTACAACACTTCATCACTCACATTCACTCCTGCAAATACATACACTCACTTACATACACAAACACACACACACACACACACACACACGCACACACACACACACACAGATACAGTGTTTGTGTTTAAGAATAAGTTCGTTCTTTACAAATAGGACTACAGCTTGTAAAGCATATCGTGGGTAGAGGCATCTGAGAAATGGTACAGCAAAATCAACGAGGAGTGCTAAGGAATGATAGCACAAGAGATAAATACCTAATCTCAAATCGTACAAATGGTGGTGTTGTTCTTTTGTTAGTGCCTTACTCTTTTAGCTAATGAGCAAGAGGCCTCTGACGTATGTTCAGCACTGCGGTTTTCTAATAAGGGAAACCGACAGTCATTACATGACACTGTCTCGGCATATGAGCGACGCGCTAGCAAATCCTGATAAGCAAACCGGCTGAACACTCCCTACAGGTCTGCTGAGGCGCACTGGAAAGTGGTTGTTACTGCGCTGTTGCCAGACAGTTGACCCATGCTCAGTCATTACTGGTTGTAATAGTTTCTGATTTGGTAAAAACCAATATAATTACGTTTTTGCTGGGAAATATTGATTTGGGACATGCCGATCATATCTTGGCAGAAGCAATGTACGTGTACATTATTTTAATTTAAAAACATTTTAAAGGTCTTATCGTTCAATTCGTTGCTTGTAGTCCAAAGTACGTAAAACTATTATAGACAACCCTTAGGTATTATATATTTATATGATGTGTAAGTGACTTAATTCAGTAACAAAAGCGCTTAGCAGGGTAAAATGAAATGTGAATATTGGAAGTTCAAACAAGTAAGCACATTAACGAAAATGCATAAAATATTCACTTCCATTAAGAAAACCAGTCTTCTCTGACCCCACATTCACAACAATCAACCTGGCCCGTTAACCAACAGATATCATAAGGCCACCATTTTGGACGTATTCTGCCAGATGTACTTCAGTGAATAGGTTTGAGTAACCCCTGTTTCATCCAAATAGTATTTATGTCGCATGTCACGTAAGGTATGCAACGAATTCATTGACCATAAAAAATTATTTATGGAGCCCACAATGTTGCGCTTAAGTAAAAATTGTCTACCGTCATTCTGACTACAGTTTTTAAATCCTATATCGTTTAGTACGTGTCCCACATATCTAGCAGGTCCAGTAAAATTTATTTTTTAAGTTAACTTTTTCTCAATTTTTCTGATTTTGGGTACTCCCCGTTGTCGTGAAGTTCATGGACTGGCTGCTGAAGACGTCTTTATCAATGTCGTTTAGCTTGATGAAAGGGCCGTGCTGCTTAAACGTTTCATTGAAGGGATCAATAGTTGGGGATTTTTCCTCACGCCACATCCGCCGCATAGTTCTTAAACCAACACGACAAGCTGCTGCACAAACAGCCTGTACGTTAGCAAGGTCTTGTCTTAAATGGTTGTTTTTTTAAGTAACGTATCACTGCATTCCTTGATATCATAACTATTGATTATACCTACTTTTTACAAATCTATCATAACCAGCGTGCATGTACATGCTAAAACTCCACCACCGTTGTCCACAAGATGTTTTATATTCCTTCTGCTGTTGGAGTTGTTTGTAAAGCGTACCCAAACGGCTCAGAAGAAATCTTTCTCTCTTTCTGCTTTCCCATTTTCAGCTTAGACAAACGCTTCCACTCAATAAGTAAATTGCACAAATAATGCCACGAAATTCATTTTTTGACTTCGTGTCAAACGGTCTAAACTAGTAACTCAATAAGGAATAGAAAAGCATGAACAGCACGAACATCTACAGGCAGTCTCGCTACTGACGATCTACTTGCGCTCGAACTAGGCAACTACGAATGCTCACTGCTGCAGTTTTTGAATTTTAGAGAGATGGCGAGAGAATGTGTGTGTGTGTGTGTGTGTGTGAGAGAGAGAGAGAGAGAGAGAGAGAGAGAAAGAGCTGTGGGATACTAGGCACAAGTGCGGCATCAGCGTACTTGTGGCAGCCTCCAGTACGTCTGACCAGAGCTACATAACTATACTTTCAGCGGCTATCGTTGCAGGCAGATTCGTCACGAAATATCTCGCGACCACAGAGTTGAGCTTCACTAGTCTTCCTATATTCTAATTATTTGTTCATTCGTATTTATTGTAAGCAGTTTCTTCGAAAGCAAAGTGCCAATAATACCCAACTATATTTCAAATAACGTTTTAACGGCCGTTGATTCATTCCCACAACTGGCTATATTACAAATAAACCTATTTCTGAAACTCTTTCTTAGATCTTTATGAATACGTTTTGCTTTCAACGTATCCTTGAGCTATCGAAAATATTTTTTCGTAAAGATTTTCTGCTTCTTATTTTCTCCGCACAAAATCTGCTTTCTGTCACTAAGCTTCCTAAGTGGCTTAAAAAATTTACTTGGTCCGTGAATTTTTTTTACAATGTTACTTTCAGTCACACTTCAATATTTCCTATTTCTGTCACTTTTTCACCCATTCTGATAAGCTTTTTCGTCGATAACTGTGGTTCGTCCTTTGATAATGCTATATTGGTTAATAAATTTAATTCTAAATCGTCTTTATTCTTCCTCAATGTTGCTTTTCCCATCCTTTACATGTAACATTTTAGCATATATATCGAGAGACATCAACCTCTACATCTACATGAATACTCTGCAAATCACATTTAAGTGCCTGGCAGAGGGTTCGTCGAACCACTTTCACAATTCTCTATTATTCCAATCTCGTATAGCGCGCGGAAAGAACGAACACCTATATCTTTCCGTACGAGTCTGATGTCCCTTATTTTATCGTGGTGACCGTTTCTCCCTACGTAGGTCGGTTCAACAAAATATTTTCGCATTCTGAGGAGAAGTTTGGTGATTGAAATTACGTGAGAAGATTCCGTCATAAGGAAAATGCTTTTCTTTTAATGATCATCATCATCATCATCATCATAATTTAAGACTGATTATGCCTTTTAGCGTTCAGTCTGGAGCATAGCCCCCTTATAAAATTCCTCCATGATCCCCTATTCAGTGCTAACATTGGTGCCTCTTCTGATGTTAAACCTATCACTTCAAAATCATTTTTAACCGAATCCAGGTACCTTCTCCTTCGTCTGCCCCGACTCCTCCTACCCTCTACTGCTGAACCCATGAGTCTCTTGGGTAACCTTGTTTCTCCCATGCGTGTAACATGACCCCACCATCTAAGCCTGTTCGCCCTGACTGCTACATCTATAGAGTTCATTCCCAGTTTTTCTTTGATTTCCTCATTGTGGACACCCTCCTGCCATTGTTCCCATCTACTAGTACCTGCAATCATCCTAGCTTCTTTCATATCCGTAACCTTAACCTTGTTGATAAGATAACCTGAATCCACCCAGCTTTCGCTCCCATACAACAAAGTTGGTCGAAAGATTGAACGGTGCACAGATAACTTAGTCTTGGTACTGACTTCCTTCTTGCAGAAGAGAGTAGATCGTAGCTGAGCGCTCACTGCATTAGCTTTGCTACACCTCGCTTCCAGTGCTTTCACTATGCTGCCATCCTGTGAGAATATGCATCCTAAGTACTTGAAACCGTCCACCTGTTCTAACTTTGTTCCTCCTATTTGGCACTCAATCCGTTTATATTTCTTTCCCACTGACATTACTTTCGTTTTGGAGATGCTAATCTTCATACCATAGTCCTTACATTTCTGATCCAGCTCTGAAATATTACTTTGCAAACTTTCAATCGAATCTGCCATCACAACTAAGTCATCCGCATATGCAAGATTACTTATTTTGTGTTCACGTATCTTAATCTCACCCCGCCAGTCTATTGTTTTCAACATATGATCCATAAATAATATGAACAACAGTGGAGACAGGTTGCAGCCTTGTCTTACCCCTGAAACTACTCTGAACCATGAACTCAATTTACCGTCAACTCTAACTGCTGCCTGACTACCCATGTAAAGACCTTTAATTGCTTGCAAAAGTTTGCCTCCTATTCCCTAATCTCGTAGAACAGACAATAACTTCCTCCTAGGATCCCGGTCATATGCCTTTTCTAGATCTATAAAGCATAGATACAATTCCCTTTTCCACTCATAACACTTCTCCATTATTTGCCGTAAGCTAAAGATCTGGTCCTGACAACCTCTAAGAGGCCTAAACCCACACTGATTTTCATCCAATTGGTCCTGAACTAATACTCGCACTTTCCTTTCAACAATCCCTGAGAAAATTTTACCCACAACGCTGATTAAAGAGATACCTCTGTAGTTGTTACAAACTTTTCTCTTTCTATGTTTAAAGTTTGGTGTGATTACTGCTTTTGTCCAGTCTGATGGAACCTGTCACGACTCTCAGGCCATTTCAGTTATCCTGTGTAGCCGTTTAAGACCTGACATTCCACTGTATTTGATGAGTTCCGACTTAATTTCATCCACCCCAGCTGCTTTATTGCACTGCAATCTATTGACCATTTTCTCCACTTCCTCAAATGTGATTCTATTTCCGTCATCATTCCTATCCCATTCTACCTCGAAATCTGAAACATTACTGATCGTATTTTCACCCACATTGAGCAACTCTTCAAAATATTCCCTCCATCTGCCCAAGGCATCCATAGGATTCACCAGCAGTTTTCCTGACCAGTCCAAAATACTTGTCATTTCCTTCTTACCTCCCTTTCGAAGACTGCTGATTACACTCCAGAATGGTTTTCCAGCAGCTTAACCCATAGTCTCCAACCTGATTCCAAAGTCTTCCCAAGATTTCTTCTTGGATGCTGCAATTATAAGTTTGGCTTTGTTTCTTTCTTCAACATAACTTTCTCTGTCTACCTGAGTTCTAGTATGTAGACATTTTTGATACGCCTTCTTTTTCCTTTTACAGGCTGCCTTGACTGTGTCATTCCATCAAGCTGTTTGCTTCATCCTACTTTTACACACTACTGTTCCAAGACATTCTTCAGCCACTTCTAGTACTGTGTCCCTGTACCTTGTCCATTCCTTTTCCAATCACTGTAATTGACTACATTCAACTGACTGGTACCTTTCTGAGATCACTGTTATGTACTTGTGCCTGATTTCCTTATCCTGAAGTTTCTCCACTCTTATCCTCCTACATATGGACCTGACCTCCTGCACTTTCGGCCTCACAATCCCAATTTCACTGCAGATTAAATAATGATCAGTGTCATCAAAGAATCCCCTGAATACACGTGTGTGCCTCACAGCCTTCCTGAATTCCTGATCTGTTATTATATAGTCTATGACAGATCTGAATCCCCTGCCTTCCCAAGTATACCGGTGAATGTTCTTATGTTTAAAAAAGGAGTTTGTGATTACTAAGCCCATACTTGCACAGAAATCCAAGGGTTGTTTCCCGTTCCTGTTGGCCTCCATATCCTCTCCAAATTTACCCATATCCTTCTCATACCCTTCTGTTCGATTTCCAATCCTGGCGTTAAAATCACCCATGAGCAGAACACTCCTTGTCCGTTACTCTAACAACTACATCACTGAGTGCCTCATAAAAACTATCCATCTTATCTTGATCTGTCCCTTCACAATGCGAATATACTGACACAATCCTAATTTTCTTGCTGGACGCTGTCAAATCTATCCACATCAGTCGTTCGTTTACATACCTTATTGCAACTACGCTGGGTTCCATTTCTTTCCTGATGTAAAGCCCTACACCCCATTGTGCTATTCCTGCTTTGACTCCTGACAGGTAGACCTTGTATTCTCCCACTTCCTCTTATTCCTCACCCCTTACCCGAATGTCACTAACAGCTAAAACGTCCAGCCCCATCTTACTTGCAGCCTCTGCCAGCTCTACCTTCTTCCCAGAGTAGCCCCCACTGATATTAATAGCTCCCCATCTCATTACCATTTGTTTGACAAGTCGTATCTTAGGAGTCCCTGGTATGTCAGTTAGAGGTGGGACTCCGTCACCTCCAAAGGTCCGAGGCATTTTGCTCTGATTGTTGCCAGCATCATATTTAAAGTACCAGGGAAGCAGATTGCTAGCCTTACTTGCCCCGAGTCCCATTGGGGTTTACCCCTAACGGTTGAGGGACTAACCGGTGGATTAGGTAGTCTTTGCCGTATGAGCACAAAGGTGACCACGCCTCAGAATATGTCCGAGATGTCCAGCCTTATTCCAAAGTAACTGGTATCCCCACTGTCGGGACCACTTACTTGGCCACTCATACGTTGCCCGTGGTTCATGAACTAGGACACGACTGCAGGAACCCACACCATGAACTACTTCATTTAATGATGTCCAACCCAAATCCTGTATCATTTCTGCGACACTTTCTCACATATTTCGCGATAATACAAAACGTGCTGCCCTTCTTTGAACGCTTTCGATGTACTCCGTCAGTCCTATCTGGTAAGGATCCCACAACGCGCAGCAGCGTAGTGTAGGCAGTTTACTTACTAAATCTGTTACATTTTCTAAGTGTCCTGCCATTAAAACGCAGTCTTCGGTTAGTCTTCCCCACAACATTTTCTGTGTGTTCCATCTAATTCAAGTCGTTCGTAAATGTAATACCTAGATATTTAGTTGAATTTATGATTTTTAGATTGGACTGATTTATCGTGTAACCGAAGTTTAACGAAATCATTTTACCGCTCATGTGGATGACCTCACACTTTTCGTTATTTAGGGTCAACTGCCACTTTTCGCACCATTCCCATATTGCTTCTAAATCGTTTTACAATTTCTATTGATCTTCCGATGACTTTATTAGTCTACAAACGACAGCGCCATCTGCAGACAACCTAAGACGGCTGCTCAGATTGTCTCTCAAATAGTTTATATAGATAAGTAACAGCAAAGGGTCTATAACACTACCTTGCGGAACGCCAGAAATTACTTATGTTTTACTCGATGACCTTCCGTCAATTACTACCAGCTGTGACCTCTTTGACAGCAAGTCACAAACCCAGTCACATAATTGCGACAATATTCCATAAGCACACAGTTTCACTAGAAACCGCTTGTGTGGTACAGTGTCAAAAGCCTTCCGGAAATCCAAAAATACGGAATCGATCTGAAATCCCTTGTCAATAGCACCCAGCACTCCATGTGAATAAAGAGCGAGTTGTGTTTCGCAGGAACGATGTTTTCTAAACCAATGTTGACTGTCTGTCAGTAGACAGTTTTCTTCGAGGTATTTCATAATCTTTGAACACAATATATGTTCCAAAATCCTGCTGCATATCGACGTTAACGATATGGGCCTGTAATTTAGTGGATTACTCCTACTACCTTTCTTGAATATTGGTGCGACCTGTGGAACTCTCCAGGCTTTGGGTACAGATCTTTCGTCGAGCGAACGGTTGTATACGATTTTTAAGTATGGAGCTAATGCATCAGCATACTCCGAAAGGAACCTAAATGTTATTCAGTCTAGACCAGAACACTTGCTTCTATTAAGTGATTTAAGCTGTTTCACTACTCTGAGGCGTGAAGTGTATTTTTATCTGCTTTTTTGAATAGGTATATTTTTCGCTTATTTTTGGAGGAATTGGGGGATTACAATATTCAATCTTGCTACGACAACCCTGTGTTCACTAATCTCTGTATCGGTTTTGATGCTCGTAATTAACTCAGGTTTATTTGTTGCTAAGAGGTCACGTGTGTTTTCACAACCGTTTACCATTCGCGTGGGCTCTTGAACTAACTGCTGGAAATAATTTTCAGAGAATGCGTTTAGCACAAGTTCGGATGATATTTTATACGTACCTCCGGAATTAAAAATGTATTTTCGTCAACATATCCACGGTAAATTAAAGTCACCACCAACTATCACCGTATGAGTCGGTTACGTGTTTGAAAACAAACTCAAGTTTTCTTTGAACCTTTCAGCAACTGTATGATCTGAATTGGGAGGTCAGTAAAAGAATCCTATTATTATTTTATTCCGGTTGCCAACCAAGACCTCTGCCCATACTAACTCACAGAAACTACAATTTCGTGACAAGTTAAACTACTTCTAACAGCAACAAACACGCCACCGCCAACCGTGTTTAGCCTATCCTTTCGGAGCACCGTTAGGTTTATGGCAAAAATTTCGGCTGAGCTTATATCCGGCTTTAGCTATCTTTCAGTGCCTGTAACGATTTGAGCATCAGTGCTTTGTGCAGAAGCTCTTCCAATACTAGGCTCATTTGTTCCCGTCTCATCAGTCTTCACAATCATCTTTTCTCATGTACACAGCTCTTTTATCACCTTTGCATTCTTCCAGTCTACGCCAGTACCTTTTAAGGTCTTTAAGAGAATATTTGTGTTAGTTTTGTCACTCTCCTTTTCCTAATCAACAAAACAGATACACATGGCGTTGTTAACATCCAATATTCTTCGGTCTGTGATTCTCAGACATCTGTTATCAATTCTTCTTCCTCTTTCTTCATGAAATAATGTTGGTACTCTCCAATTAATTCCAAAATTTTGATTTAAAATTTTACTAGCGGAACATACAGACAATGTAATATGACATATAAAACTAACTGTTCTATAATCCTTACAATCTTTTTCGTTTGGTTTTTTGATAAAGCGACTGTAACAACATTAAACAGATTTTCGGACAACATATTATATTGAAAATCCTAATCAGTCCAGACACTGATAAAGTTCTCAATATGATTAGTGCCGCAAATGGTCTTTTCTCTCAGCTTAATACTTTTCTTGTCCTTAAATCTTAAATAGTCTTCTCCATTTTCATGACAACCCGTTTGGTCCACGTTTCATCCAGTCACACTGAAATTAAATCTCCATTTTAGTCATATACGACCTCCTTGACTCTCGTTTAATTCATGACACATATCTGTACCTATTTGTTATGTTGTACACCTGATGTCATATTTCTATTTTATGAAGCATACAAAGTTTTCGTTCCTCATTGGAGCTTTGGTTTTTAAACGCTTAATGTCTTAGTACTGATTCTGTTCTGTATTGATTTCCCAAATTAAATGACAGTGGTTTTCTATAACCTGTGTATTAACCAGGCTGCAGTTACGGTAACTGAAGGACGTGAGTGAATCCACAGGTGCAGATAAGATATCCTAATCCTCAACACTTTATTATAAAAACACACAAAATGAAACCATTCTACTGAGGCAAACATGCCTAAATGATAATCGTTCTCATTTGCTTTTACAAATGAAATATGAAGTCTTAGAGATAATAGTTCATTCGTGATATCCAAAGCACTAAATTATTTCAAAGTCCAGTCGTGTATCTATTATACATTAGCGTTACTTAGTACTATAAAAAATCAAAACCATCTGTCGCATACCACTATAGGAATACATTGCTTGATTGAGGCTGAGGTTGCTGCAGGTGATGACTCTGGTTGGGACAGCTGGTGGCTCGTTGTGGTGCTACTGTGGCGACCCGGATAGGTTGGTGCCAGTGGTGCCGGAGATGGAACATTCGACTTTATGGCCAGACAGCCTCTTAAGTAAAGACTAGTCAGACTGCTACTAGCTCGGTGTTCCTATAGATACTTATCTGCAGAGGGAAGTAGCATCTCTCGTGTAGGGTGCATGTGGTAAAATAAGCCTGGTGAGTGATAAAGCTGCTAGCGCCGCAGATCTCCATGTTGTCCTCTGGAATCTCATTGTAAGCAGACTGGCATGTTTTGGTCAGCTGCTGTGTTGATGCAGACTCCAGCCTGTATCGTGATGTATCGTGAAGCCGACAGGGGACTGAGTTAAGACAACGTGTCCGTATTGTCCTTATTGTGGCTAGCTGGAGCTGTATGATGTAACATCACTCGGCCGTAGTAGATAGATGATGGAACAGAAAGTGTCTTCGGGTTTGCTGCCGGATCCTAAAATCAACTCGATTCAATATTTCGGCGCTGCAACTGTTCGCAATCTTCAGGAGAACGCTACTTCTGCTGACGATGAGAAGTTCTCAGAGGGACTCATTAGCAGAAGCAGCGTTCTCCTGAAGATGGCGAACAGTTGGAATGCCGAAACATTGAATCTAGTTGATTTTAGAATCCCGCAGCAAACCCGAAGAGACTTTCAATTTCAAGGCTTATTACGTCGGGAAAGCCTACGAAGTCACAGATGATGGCACTACCTCGGTTCAATATTTCGGCGATCCGGCTGTTCGCCATCTTCAGGAGAACGCTACTTCTGCTGATGCTGAGAGGTTATTAGAGGGTCTCATTAGCAGAAGCAGCGTTCTCCTGAAGATGGCGAATAGTTGGACAACCGAAATATTGACTTGAGTTGATGTTAGGATACCATCGCACAAACGTCCTCACGGAGCTTAAAACCATGGGTCGTTCTGCTGGCAGCTTGTCACTGTGGGCGGCGGTCTTCATTGTCGATGGCTTGGTCCAGTGAGGATGACCGTGGAGCTCTTCGGCCAGGCTAACTCCATCCTGAGATGTGATCCAATTTGAAACAAAGAACAGCATGCGAAAGTCTTCCATATTTCAATCCTGATGTTGCTTGTCCGTTTGTATTTTAAAAGTGCACATAAACTATTATCCCACGCGAGAGAAGCAGAATCGAAGAGACCATACACACATGATGAAATATAGTAGTTTTAAGAAACTATTGATAGTCTGTGGAAGAATACTGGGGTCCTGTCTGTGACGATCGCAGCAAGTAACCATTCAATGGAGAGGACCTGAGCCAGAGCTCCAATAGACTGTGTTGCAGTTATGGGCCACATGTTTGAGATTTATGGAAATTTAGATAGGTATCGATGAAGATGAGCCATAGTCTGCCCTTGAACGCTTGCAAAACCTAGATAAAACGATGACCATAGCTGAAATGGAGGAGGCCACAGGAAGTATTTCCCTGCAGGAGCTGCCTGGTGCTATTGGCAAGGGCGACAGTTGGCGAGGATATGCTCGATATCTTCAGCCCCAATGCTCTTGAGAGTGTAGTCCTAGCGCATGTCGTTGCAGGACTGTGGTAATGATAACCCTAGTTTTGACGCCCCTTTCCCCCTCGGAGGATGACCTCTTCAAAAAACGTGATGTTCATAATGACAATGCCAGTATGCTGCAATGTCGTGCTTGCTGATTAACATTTCGTCAACTGGCTGCTCGTGTCAGGCATGAGGCACCACAACGCATGGAATGGGGTCGCTCAGAATTAAACTGCTGACGGTTCTAGAGCGAAAGGGAAACAAGGTGACCCCTTCAATGGACACCAAATCTGTACCAAAACACGGTTGTGACGCCATGTCCAAATCCATGTTCTGCCCTGCTGGAAAGCAGCAGAATACGTTGACCTTTGTATGTTGTGTCATAGAGCTATACTGAAGTCTTAATGTAGGTATACGGACAAAAATATGGCTTACGATTTCCTATGGAACACTGGCTCTCTTATGAAAAAAAAAGACAGCAGTGTCTTGTGATTGGTTAAGAGGGTGAACAATTTGCCACTGATGCAATCACAGAATTTTTTTAGTATAAAAGTGATTGCTAGGGATTCTTTCCCTCTCTGGCCGTAGGTGCATTGGGCAGTCATCAGAATTTCTGAAGCAAGAGACGTAGGGCTTTCCTTGTTGTTTAATTTGTGGGCTATAATGAAGAAGCTTGCACAGGATAGAGTAGCATGGAGAGCTGCATCAAACCAGTCTCAGGACTGAAGACCACAACAACAACAACAATCCCTCCTAGCCCATAATGTGATGTGTCCACAATTACTATTAAGAATCTCTGAGGAACAGATACTGTGAGACGTGGGCTGGAAGAGAGCCTGCTTGTGATCGTGGAATGATTTTCGGCAGACAGATGACCAATACCACATACATCCTTCACAGAAGGCTGTGCATGCGCTCCAATGAGGAGAACATATTTCTGATAATAGTTCAAGCGTCTGAGAACTGACTTGAATTATTTGGTATAAGTGGGCGCCGGAGTGTTTCTATGGTCTCCATATGTCAAGGTGCAGAATGGACCCCTGAAACTCTATAAATAAATCCAACCTATTCTAGCGGTCTGACAAAAAATACACATTTATCTTTATTGCATGTGAGGTTGGCTTTTTCCAAAACTTCCAGTAACGTCTCCTGATTCCGCGACAGATGTCTTGTGTCCTGTCCTGTGGTTATAAGGTTGTTTAAATAGTCCGCAGTTTCTTGGACATCCAATGTCAGCTGTTCCAGATAGCGCTGCGAAATAGCGGGTGTACTTTATGTCCCCAAATGGCAACTTGTTGTACCGTAATAACCCGAAAAAAGTTGTGATCACCAGGATACGTTTGGCCTGTTCCTATAATAATCACAGAAGGTACGCTTTTCAGAGTATTGTTTTAGCACAAATGGTGCCGTCCGCTAGTTTGTACATGATGTTTTCATCATTTGGGAAAGGATATGTGTGCAGAATCTCTGGGTGTTCACTCTGCAGTGGAATTCGCCACGGGTGTCCAGATTTTGTTGGATATCAAGTTGAGGACAACTTCTTCCTGCAGCTCTTGGAGTTATATCCTTAATTTTCTCACAAGGCGAGTGGTACATCCCTTGCTTCACAAAACTTTGGGATTGGTGGCAGCTGCATCGAGATGTGAGCCTCATAGTTGTGACCACAGAACATCGCCGTGCAATAATGGTCAAGAGTCACTTGTCAAGGGAGACTCATAGGAGTCAGGCAGAGCTAAATGACAGAGGCTTGTATTTATTGTGAGCTTTGTGAAACCTTTGCTGTAGCAAAATCCTACGTGGGATTAATAACAGAGGTGAAATTCATGCGCGATGAAGAAGCAGGAGCTGAATTCATTTTATAGTGACCAGTGTTTGAGATTTCCTGTTGGCATGGACTTGGCGCGGGTTTGTGGCAGCGGATAAAAATATTTTATTGAGAAGAAGAAATAAGTTTGATTTAAAACGCAAATAAAGGGTCAAAGACGAATTGTTTCATCAGAAGACGATGTCGTCGTCCGCAGCCATTTCAATTTTCAGCAGCTTATAAGCTGTTATTTAAGCTTAAAATGCACAGATTCCATAAAAAGTAAATATGTGAACGAAAATTGCTGAATCCCTCAACAGCGAGTCAATTAAGGAAGTAAATAAGTCCATGAGTGGGAAGAGCAACACGCGAATCAGCCCAAAGTAGCTTAGTCAAATGGTCCAAATGGCTCTGAGCACTATGGGACTTAACATCTATGGTCATCAGTCCCCTAGAACTTAGAACTACTTTAAACCTAACTAACGTTAGGACGTCACACAACACCCAGTCATCACGAGGCAGAGAAAATGCCTGACCCCGCCGGGAATCGAACCCGGGAACCCGGGCGTGGGAAGCGAGAACGCTACCGCACGAGCACGAGCTGCGGACGAAGTTGCTTACTCAACTCCTAACCATAACGTCAACGCATCTGCAGTCGACCAACGGCGTCGTCAGCGCCGCTAATTCCAACGTCGGCCGCTCTCTCAGACGACTAATCGTCGGCAACGTGGTCTGCCTCGTCATGTGAACCTACTTCTCGCCGACCTCTCCAGGTGATGAGTGCTCTATTCAGTCTTCGGTGAACTGTATTTGAAACATGTTTCCTTTTTTTCGTAGTAGTGGTGTGTGTGTGTGTGTGTG
The DNA here is from genome assembly GCF_023864345.2 of Schistocerca serialis cubense. Lineage (NCBI taxonomy): Eukaryota > Metazoa > Arthropoda > Insecta > Orthoptera > Acrididae > Schistocerca > Schistocerca serialis. The sequence continues at coordinate 229,250,482 of NC_064646.1, read as the reverse complement.
TGTGTGTGTGTGTGTGAGTGAGTGAGTGAAAAAACTGGTTCAAATGGCTCTGAGCACTATGGGACTTAACATCTGAGGTCATCAGTCCCTTAGAACTTAGAACTACTTAAACCTAACTAACCTAAGGACATCACACACATCCATGTCCGAGACAAGATTCGAACCTGCGACCGTAGCGGTCGCGCGGTCCTGGGCTGAAGCGCCTAGAACCGCTCGGCCACTGCGGCCGACTCTGAACGAGGAGTATGTAAAATTTCTATATTACAGTAAAGTACTTTCGTAGAGCCAAGGGGCACGTGTGGGGCGATTTTTTTATTTCAAACTAGCTATTGTTGAATCTATGGAGGAAAAAGGAGTGCAGGAACGAAAATTGGAACATCTGCAATGATTTACAGACCTCGTATTTTCAGTGGGCTTGCCTGCACACTGTCTACAGTAAGATATTGCAAGGTGACATACAACTTTCTTCTGATCTGATGGGGATGCATTTAAAACGAAAATCTCTTCGTAGAAGTGACAATTCAGACAAACACAGTCCAATTTCCTAAGCTGACTGGTGTTAAAGGAAATGCAAAATTTCGACGATTCATTGTAGCCTTCAAACCATTACAAGGAGATATTCTTAAAAGTTTTGAGAACACTGCCAAACCGGCCGGAATGGCCGTGCGGTTCTAGGCGCTACAGTCTGGAACCGAGCGACCGCTACGGTCGCAGGTTCGAATCCTGCCTCGGGCATGGATGTGTGTGATGTCTTTAGGCTAGTTAGGTTTAAACAGTTCTACGTTCTAGGCGACCGATGACCTCAGAAGTTAAGTCGCATAGTGCTCAGAGCCATTTGAACCATTTTTGAACACTGCCAATCTAACATTTGTGTCTGAGTTGTTTGCGAGACCGTTTTCGTTTCTGTCGAAAACACCCCTGAGCATGTGCAGATGTAACTGACTGATCTGCAAGGTAAGTCCCTTTTAAAGACAAATCCCTTTAAGATTTACTAAATTTTCCGTTGGCGCTTGGCAGAACATGATAAAATATTCAAGAGGGACACATTTTCTAATGACGAAATAAATCTCAGGTGAATAGCCTGGTATGAGTGTGCATGGGACGCAATATTTCGGCAATCGACCACGTTGCCATCATTAGGCACGCTGATGTACTGACCTGCGGTGGGTCGGCGCCAGGTATATACAGGACAATCCCCCTCCTCCCTCAGGCGCTTCCTATTATTTTCTCTTCCTCGTGATGACTGGGTGTTGTGTGATGTCCTTAGGTTGGTTAGGTTTCAGTAGTTCTAAGTTCTAGGGGACTGATGAACATAGATGTTAAGTCCCATAGTGCTCAGAGCCATTTGAACCAGCTTCCTATTAGGCGGTGCGGTTCGCGCTCCGCGCGCGGTCCAGCTACAGCGGCTATTCTCCCGCCGTCTGGGCGCTGCGTCCTAGGTCTTCTCGTTCAGGAGGGTCTGCCGGCACCGCTCACGTTATTCTTCCCTCCTCCCCCGAAGCTGATGAAACCGAACATTTCCTACAGGGAAAGGGCCGCCATACGGGAGCTAAGAGAAGATCCAGACATAGTAATATTACCTGCAGACAAGAGCAACGCAACAGTGATCCTATCCCGACAGGATTACGCTGAGAAGATGTGGAGGCTATTTTTTGACAGCGCATAACGCAAGATTGACACCGATCCTACCAAGAGGGTCGAGAGGAAGGCTCTGGCCCTTCTCAAGGATTCCGGCTTCCCTTACGAGATTACCAAGAAGCTACGGCCGAGGGCTAATGTTCCTGCAAGATTTTACGGACTACCGAAGGTGCACAAGGAATCGATTCCGTTACGTCCCATTTCAGCAATATTGGTGCCCCAACGTACCATCTCGCCAAGCACCTCAAACAACTGCTTAGCCCTTACGTTGGGAGATGTACACACCATATCCGTAACTACGCGTATTTCCTGGGACGCATTAACAACCTTACGCTGAAGGAATCTGACATACTGGTGAGCTTCGACGTGGTATCTCTATTCACTAAAGTTCCGTTACAAGTATCCTTGGAACTCATCAGTCATAAATTTGACGAAGAGACCACCAACCTTTTCAGACATGTTCTGGCATCAACTTACTTCTTATTTGACGGTGAATACTACGAGCAGACAGAAGGAGAAGCCATGGAGAGTGCACTCTCACCCGTTGTCGCAAATATGTACATGGAACATTTCGAGGAGGAAGCTCTTGAATTAGGACATCTAAAACCCATCTGTTTCTTTAGATATGTTGTTGATACCTTCGTTATCTGGCCACATGAAAGAGATAAACTGGCAGACTTCCTCACTCACATCAACTCCATACACGAGAATATTAAGTTCACCCTGGAGATCCAGACTGGTGGGATGCTTCCTCCCCTAGATGTTTTGATTAGATGACGAGCTGATTGCACTTTGGGCCACAGCGTGTATAGGAAGAGGACGCACACCGATTTGTACCTACATGCGGATAGCTGCCACCAACCGGCACAAAAGAATGGCGTGCTCAAAACTCTTGTATACAGAGCTCACACCATCTCCGACAGGGACAGTCTCCAACAAGAATTGGACCATCTGAAGACCGTGTTTCGGAGAAACGGTTACAAGGAAGGACAAATTCGGAAGGCTTCGCATCCCACACCTGCAGCACCGGCGGAAACTGAGGATGAACCTCAGCAGGAGGCGGCCTTGGCTATTATTCCGTTTTGTGGGGCTTTATCCGGAAAAAGTGAACGCATTTCACGTAAACACCAAGTGAAAACCATCTTCCGTCCTACAAGCAAAACCAATGGCCTTCTTGGTAGTATCAAAGACAACCTTGGTCTACGTAAATCAGGGGTTTATCAGATATCTTTCGAATGCGGGAGTGTATACATAGGTCACACTATTCGTAACATTGAGGACCGATGCCGAGAACATCAACGGCACACTAGACTGCAACAGCACAGTAAGTCGACAAACGCTGAGTATTGCCAGTCGGAAATCCACAGCATGGATTACGACCAAACCAAAGTCCTGACACAGACTTCCAAATACTGGGACTGTGTCATCAAAGAAGCCATAGAGATTAGAGTAAGGGAGCCACAACTAAATCGTGACAGCGGTTACATCCTTAGCAAGGCGTGGGAACCCGCAATCACCCAGATTAAGAAGTTGTTGTTGTTGTGGTCTTCAGTCCTGAGACTGGTTTCATGCATCTCTCCATGCTACTCTATCCTGTGCAAGCTGCTTCATCTCCCAGTACCCTCTACACTGCCCTCCAATACTAAATTGGTGATCTCTTGATGCCTCAGAACATGTCCTACCAACCGATCCCTTCTTCTAGTCAAGTTGTGCCACAAACCCCTAATCTCCCCAATTCTATTCAATACCTCCTCATTAGTTATGTGATCTACCCATCTAATCTTCAGCATTCTTCTGCAGCACCACATTTCGAAAGCTTCTATTCTCTTCTTGTCCAAACTACTTACCGTCCATGTTTCACTTCCATACATGGCTACACTCCGTACAAATACTTTCAGAAAAGACTTCCTGACACTTAAATCTATACTCGATGTCAACAAATTTCTCCTCTTCAGAAACGCTTTCCTTGCCATTACCAGTCTACATTTTATGTCCTCTCTACATCGACCATCATCAGTTATTTTGCTCCCAAAATAGCAAAACTCCTTTACTACTTTAAGTGTCTCATTTCCTAAGCTAATTCCCTCAGCATCACCCGATTTAATTCGACTACATTCCATTATCTTCGTTTTGCTTTTTATGATGTTCATCTTGTACCTAACTTTCATGGCACTTTCCATTCCATTCAACTGCTCTTCCAAGTCCTTTGCTGTCTATGACAGAATTACAATGTCATCGGCGAACCTCAAAGTTTTTATTTCATCTCCATGGATTATAATACCTAATCCGAATTCTTCTTTTGTTTCCATTACCGCTTGCTCAATATACAGATTAAGAAGAAAAAGGACATTTCCCAGAGTGTACCGACTTCCGGGGAGGAGGGAAGAATAACGTGAGCGGTGCCGGCAGACCCTCCTGAACGAGAAGACCTGGGACGCAGCGCCCAGATGGCGGGAGAACGGACGCTATACCTGGACCGCGCGCGGGGCGCGGACCGCACCGACTCATAGGAAGCGCCTGAGGGAGGATGGGAATTGTCCTGTATATATCTAGCGCCGGCCCACCGCAGGTCAGTACACAAGCGCACCTGATGATGGCAACGTGGTCGATTGCCGAAATATTGTGTCCTATGCACACTCATACCAGGCTGTTCACCCGAGATTTATTTCGTCATAAACTACGCCTGGAGAAATCGAAGAATCACACATTTTCTAATATTCTGAAAAATTGCATTTGTTTTCACATGATCCAGCTTTCGGCTTCTCAGTCCATCTCCAGGTGACAATTGAATGTCGCAAACGTGGATAAACAATGTAAGCCGCTCATCATGTGCGTTAAAACTGACCAGCACGTCTATATTGCTTTCCTCAGGTAGGGTTTGAACCTTTCCGTAATGAGGTTGAAAAAGTGCTGCCATAGTATATTTCTACCAACATATGTCTGTGAAAGACGTTTTTCCGTTTATGAAACTAAATAACAAGCGATAACGTGACAACTTGAGTGCGAAAAACTGAGAAACTGTCTGTGTCCGTCCGCATGTTGACAGTTTGTACCATAAAAAAATATGTGTCTTCATCACGGCAAAACTAGGTAATACTGACTTAAAAGCAGCAAGTGTGCAGTGTCCCCTTCCTTACGCTCAGAGAGGGTGGCACGGCGGGGAGGGGGGAGGGGGAAGGGGAAATGTGCCAGCCAGGTTCAGCGCTATGGCACTCGTACCAGGCCACGGTCCCTCAGCCGACTCTTCGCTACCCGTGTGCTAAGGCGTTAATGTTAATTGAATCACATAATTCCTTGTCCACAGCTCGTGGTCTAGTGGCTAACGTTGCTACCTCTGGATCACGGGATACCAGGTTCGATTCCTGGCTGGGTTGGGGATTTCTCTGCCTGGAGACTGGGTGTTTGTGTTGTCCTCATCATTTCGTCATCATCATCATCATCACTCATGGTAGTAGATAGAGCCGGGCTGTGTAAAAAAGTAGACTGTGTAAAAATTGGAACTTTGTACGGGTGCTCATGACCGTACAGTTGAGCGCCCCACAAGCCAAACATCATCAAACATAATTACTTGATAAATCACATAATTCCTCTTTTTTTTTTTTTTTTTTTTTTTTTTTTTTTTTTTTTTTTTTTTTTTTTTTTTTTTTGCATCAGTCTACTGACTGGTTTGATGCGGCCCGCCACGAATTCCTTTCCTGTGCTAACCTCTTCATCTCAGAGTAGCACTTGCAACCTATGACCTCAATTATTTGCTTGACGTATTCCAATTTCTGTCTTCCTCTACAGGTTTTGCCCTATATAGCTCCCTCTAGTACCATGGAAGTCATTCCCTCATATCTTAGCAGATGTCATATCATCCTGTCCCTTCTCCTTATCAGTGTTTTCCACATATTCCTTTCCTCTCCGATTCTGCGTAGAACCTCCTCATTCCTTACCTTATCAGTCCACCAAATTTTCAACATTCGTCTATAGCACCACATCTCAAATGCTTCGATTCTCTTCTGTTCCGGTTTTCCCACAGTCCATGTTTCACTACCATACAATGCTGTACTCCAGACGTACATCCTCAGAAATTTCTTCCTCAAATTAAGGCCGGTATTTGATAATAGTAGACTTCTCTTGGCCAGAAATGCCTTTTTTGCCATAGCTAGTCTGCTTTTGATGTTCTCCTTGCTCCGTCCGTCATTGGTTATTTTACTGCCTAGGTAGCGGAATTCCTTAACTTCATTGACTTCGTGACCATCAATCCTGATGATAAGTTTCTCGCTGTTCTCATTTCTACTACTTCTCATTTCCTTCATCTTTCTCCGATTCACTCTCAAACCATACTGTGTACTCATTAGACTGTTCATTCCGTTCAGCAGATCATTTAATTCTTCTTCACTTTCACTCAGGATAGCAATGTCATCAGCGAATCGTATCATTGATATCCTTTCACCTTGTATTTTAATTCCACTCCTGAACCTTTCTTTTATTTCCATCATTGCTTCCTCGATGTACAGGTTGAAGAGTAGGGGCGAAAGGCTACAGCCTTGTCTTACATCCTTCTTAATACGAGCACTTCGTTCTTGATCGTCCACTCTTATTATTCCCTCTTGGTTGTTGTACATATTGTATATGACCCGTCTCTCCATATAGCTTACCCCTACTTTTTTCAGAATCTCGAACAGCTTGCACCATTTTATGTTGTCGAACACTTTTTCAGGGTCGACATATCCTATGAAAGTGTCTTGATTTTTCTTTAGCCTTGCTTCCATTATTAGCCGTAACGTCAGAATTGCCTCTCTCGTCCCTTTACTTTTCCTAAAGCCCAACTGATCGTCACCTAGCGCATTCTCAATTTTCTTTTCCATTCTTCTGTATATTATTCTTGTGAGCAGCTTCGATGCATGAGCTGTTAAGCTGATTGTGCGATAATTCTCGCACCTGTCAGCTCTTGCCGTCTTCGGAATTGTGTGGATGATGCTTTTCCGAAAGTCAGATGGTATATCGCCAGACTCAGATATTCTACACACCAACGTGAATAGTCGTTTTCTTGCCACTTCCCCAAATGATTTTAGAAATTCTGATGGAATGTTATCTATCCCTTCTGCCTTATTTGACCGTAAGTCCTTCAAAGCTCTTTTAAATTCCGATTCTAATACTGGATCCCCTATCTCTTCTAAATCGACTCCTGTTTCTTCATCTATCACATCAGACAAATCTTCATCCTCATAGAGGATTTCAGTGTATTCTTTCCACCTATCTGCTCTCTCTCCTCTGCATTTAACAGTGGAATTCCCGTTGCACTCTTAATGTTACCACCGTTGCTTTTAATGTCACCAAAGGTTGTTTTGACTTTCCTGTATGCTGAGTCTGTCCTTCCGACAACCATATCTTTTTCGATGTCTTCTCATTTTTCCTGCAGCCATTTCGTCTTAGCTTCCCTGCACTTCCTATTTATTTCATTCCTCAGCGTCTTGTATTTCTGTATTCCTGATTTTCCCGGAACATGTTTGTACTTCCTCCTTTCATCAATCAACTGAAGTATTTCTTCTGTTACCCATGGTTTCTTCGCAGCTACCTTCTTTGTACCTATGTTTTCCTTCCCAACTTCAGTGATGGCCCTTATTAGAGATGTCCATTCCTCTTCAACTGTACTGCCTACTGCGCTATTTCTTATTGCTGTATCTATAGCGTTAGAGAACTTCAAACGTATCTCGTCATTCCTTAGTACTTCCGTGTCCCACTTCTTTGCGTATTGATTCTTCCTGACTAATGTCTTGAACTTCGGCCTACTCTTCATCACTACTATATTGTGATCTGAGTCTATATCTGCTCCTGGGTACGCCTTACAGTCCAGTATCTGATTTCGGAATCTCTGTCTGACCATGATGTAATCTAATTGAAATCTTCCCGTATCTCCCGGCCTTTTCCAAGTATACCTCCTCCTCTTGTGATTCTTGAACAGGGTATTCGCTATTACTAGCTGAAACTTGTTGCAGAACTCAATTAGTCTTTCTCCTCTTTCATTCCTTGTCCCAAGCCCATATTCTCCTGTAACCTTTTCTTCTACTCCTTCCCCTACAACTGCATTCCAGTCGCCCATGACTATTAGATTTTCGTCCCCCTTTACATACAGCATCCTCATACACTTTCTCTATCTGTTCATCTTCAGCTTGCGACGTCGGTGTTGTCGGTGTTGGTCTGCTGTCGATTCTGATTAGAACAACCCGGTCTAATCAGAATCGACAGCAGAGCAACACCGACAACGATAGTTCAGGTATACGTGCCGAAGTCGCAAGCTGAAGATGAACAGATAGAGAAAGTATATGGGGATATTGAAAGGGTAATGCAGTATGTAAAGGATATCTTAAATGCAAACCTGGAAATGTGAACTAACAACGTAAATGGGCTACTGAGCTCAAATCCACATCATTTACATGAAATTTCCTAACAACTGTTTCTCTGAGTACAATTCTTCAAATATATCATTTTCCCTTACAAATATTAACATAGCCAATAACATCATCAAAAAATAATCATTTTACAGTACTTGCAGAAGTATTAGTGGTCTGTGGAAACCTAATTATTTGATCATGAAGCAGTTAAAATAATAATAAGATAAATTACCTAACAACAACAAGCCAACGCTTCGACCGCTACAAATAATTACACTATTGATCTGGCGCTTAGGACATTTATGTTATTGTATTATGAATTTATGTCTTGTACATTTGGGTGCTACTTCATAACATATATGGTACGCCAACATATTATGAAGTGGAGGTGTTTGAGTTAACGAGTATTTTGCTGTCATTAAATATATGGCTGAAAGAGTCAGCCTACAGGAATTGTGAACCGAATCAAGTCGTTCAGGACCGCGTGCCACAATGGGTGCAGATTCACCATGAGGTGGCGAACTCAAAGGCGTCTATTGTGTATTGAGGCCTAAGTGCTGTTTGTGTGCGAGTGAGGCATAGGGAAATCCAGTAGAAGCCGTTTGTGGCCAAGGAGACGTAGCAGTGTTTAGTATGGCGGACCTAAAATCGGCCATAAAGGGAAACATTTATGAAAACTATTTAATTCTGTAGTAATGCAGGGAATCAAGCCACAGTAATTTTAATCTGCCATCCTCCATAAATTTCGATCGTGATCCCAATAAAACTTGAAGATTGATCATATCTATAATAGTTTAGGATTTACTGTCAAAGTGATATTAACAGGTTTTGTAACAAAGACCTGAATGCAAAAATCTGAACGCTTTGGTCGATCTTAACGATCTACATTTCGTATAGAAGCCCATCATTAAAATGAAAGACAATGTAAATATCAACTCCGTAATTTTATTTGTTTAAAAGATATAGTAAATTTAAATTATCAGTGTATTCAGTTTAGCATCAGATTATCATTTCCTCTACACAAAACACATTGAACGACGACAGCATGACACCTTATTGAATCACTAGGTAATAGATTATTTGCTGTAAGGTTTAGTGCATAATAGTTACTTTTGTTCTCTATTTATTTATCAGAAAGCACATTGGTGCAAAGCTACTGGCCGTGGCATTCATAGTTAAGAAGGAAAATGTGTTGGTTTAATGTAAAAGAATTTAACAATGGATATTGTTGCCATTTTATTTAGAACGTGAAAGTGGTCAAGCTTTGATTATTTACTATGTTAAAATGTAAAATAATGTAGGATAAGCTGTAGCCAATCAGATGGACGGCTTCAGGAACGGAAACTGCCCTAGTCAGTTTAGCGAAGATGTTCGGTGCGCGGGAGAACACGATCGGGGACGGGCAGAGACAGTGCTGGTGCAGACGCCGAAGGGAACAGTGTTGGTGGAGACACGAAAGCGGACGGTCGGTCTTTAGGTATCTAGGAAGTGAAACGACTTACAAAATTTCGCGTTGTGTGGTATCGCGCTACTTAGTCTCTGAGCGGTGAGCATCCGCGCGCCTGGTATGAACTCTAACTTTTCGCATAGTTAACGATGCGTAATTCACAATGAGATTGTCAATGATCGAACTGTGTCAAATCGAAATGCGATCGAGTGTAACAGTAACTCTAAATACGACCACTTTTGCTGTTAGTTTGCTTTCTGAATAAACATTATTCTAGTCAAATCGCAACTGTGTGACCTACATCATTTTTTGATCGTTAATTTAGATCGTGATATTACTACTGTTATTATGTGTTATGTTAACTTTGTATTTCCCAAACTTGCCTTCAGCCAGTGTACTGTTTCCCCTGGATGGACATGAATGTGAAATGTATAGATTACATGTATTTACAATAAATATTGTACGAGTAACTTGCGAGTTTTACCACGGAACAGTATATTAAGTTACAATGTATGCCTATTCCATGGAATTGAGATTTTGTCTTTGAACTCAGACCTCTTTTGTCATTACTATTCTTCTTCTTGGCTTATGACCCGGACGCGAATCGTAAGGAGCGTTGAACGAAGGTTTTATCAGCCAATGTAAATTATTAACAAAACTGAAAATAGAGTTGTTTGTGACTTAAAAACTGTATCCCTGTTGAAATAATTTGTAATCCAAACCTTGCTTGTCCACAGTAGACATGGGCCTTAACAGAAATTCTTTTAGCTCATCGTAAAGACGTGCCGCCGGTTACAAAACTAAACATTTCTTTCAGATTCTACGAGCCTGGCGGTCGTTGCAAATAATTTAATGAGATTCACTTTCAGATTTTCTCGAAGTTGCCCCAGGCAGGAAGGCCTGGTCACAGGATTCTAGCTCTGGTATAAGACTGCATTTGGAAAAGCTAAGCTTGTTATCTTATATTTGGAATCAAGACGAAACCACGATTTTGAGTTACGGAATTTATTGTTGTACTGTGAACGGACTGGTGAAATATTGTCTGGTGCTATAAGCACACGACTTTTAACTTGTCGTCTACGACGCATATATTGAGGAACATCTGTGATGTTTTAATAGTTAAACAAATGAGTATTTACAATTCCGTAACCCCTGGGAACTGAGCTAGTTTGCTGAGTGCTTATAGGCGTCGGGCTAAATTAAACAACATATTACACTGTTAATAATATTCCTACATTAGTTATTTCCCTTTTATGGTGAGCCATTGCATTAATGTGTGTTTCTTTTTTATATAAGTCACGCCTCATATTTATTCATTTACATTACACTCATAGTAAAGAAAAAGAGCCACAACTATTTTTATTTTATTACATTACCCTGGCGCCGGTAGTAAGTAATCTGCAGCATGTGTAACTGAATGTTCAGAGACAATCATTATCACGACAGAACTTATGTTTTGCATGCAATCAGTGTGCTGCACATACACCAACAGCTGACCGCATTGCGATCGAAGTTGAAACTAGAATCCTCTGACCGAATTTAATTGTTGGCATTGATTAAATGTATGAATAAAAGCACATAGTGAATTGTAACTAGTGAACAAAACGTTTCCGTTGCATGTATCATACGCAAGGGAACGACGACCAGCTGACAGAGAAACTGAATGAATGATCGCAGACCCACGCAGTTCACTACATCCAAAAGAGACTGTGAGGTAAGGAATCGGAATGCATGCGACCAGGTTTCTAATTAAAGGTAGTTTGTACTATCTGGCCGCATTGCAATTAATAACAAACTTTTAACATAGTGGCCTTCTAGCATTCCGATTGTGACTATTAGCATAATTGACATTAGCTAGAAACAAGTTTATACCAAACACTAGGCGTAACAGTATAGACGTAGAAAATTACGAGAGCGACGAACAGCTTCAGAATATTCCTGTATTGTTGATAGGAGGAAATGTAGTTTCTGAGGCTGAACAAACCACGATCCCACCGGATAATGTAAGATCGCAGACTGATATTTGGCAACAAAATTTACAATCGCTGCAGGGGGGGGGGGGGGGGGGGACGACATGATAGGTGGTGCCCGCGCGTGAAATCGGCTGCGAAAGAACAGACGAAAGTGAACGAACGCATGTAGAACTACTAAATCCAAGCGATAGACTTGCACTGCTGTTCCAGAGATTGGAAATAACGGAACAGCAGAGAAAAATGAGCACGAAATGATGGAACAGAAGAAAAAAATAGAGCACGAGGAGGATTTCCGAAGTCAGACTGCTTTTTTTGGAAAGTTTGAGACTAACATAATCGTCAAAGTAGACGAGATATTAGTCAAACGCGAACAAGAGTTAATACGGAAACATAATCGTGCCCTAGGTGGCAGGGATCAACGTATATTAGATCACGTTAACAAATAAATAGAAAAGGTAGAGTCGGGCCGGCCGGAGTGGCCGTGCGGTTCTAGGCGCTACAGTCTGGAACCGAGCGGCCGCTACGGTCGCAGGTTCGAATCCTGCCTCGGGTATGGATGTGTGTGACGTCCTTAGGTTAGTTAGGTTTAATTAGTTCTACGTTCTAGGCGACTGATGACCTCCGAAGTTAAGTCGCATAGTGCTCAGAGCCATTTGAACCATTTGGTAGAGTCGGAAGTATCTGAGGTTAAGAAAAATTTGCACGATTTACCCAACAAAGCAAGTAATTTGGTCGGAGAGGTATCCGAGGTCAAAAAGGGTCCAGGAATCTCTCGATATCAAGGTCAAGCAATTAACCGAGGGCGTCGAGGAGATTTCTTTAAATACTGGACGAAAGCTAGAAGTAGAAGGGAAATTAGTAATGATTGATCAAGTTAGACATAAGAGTCATGAAGGTACAAGCATAAATCACGAACCTTTAAGACCCGAGATTATAGAAAAACCATTAAGTGACTGTGATAATAGAATCATGAACTGTGCCGCGCCTAGTCCAAGCGGCAGTAGTTCACATCTAATGTACAGCAGGAAGGAAACAATGTGTCAAACCAAGACGTGTACGGAAATTCACCAGCAATTAATGTGACCGTTAGTACATCTGCAGTGAATACATGTAGAAATAATCCGGTAGTTGTTCGCAATGAAGTACCTAATCTTGTTACCTTAAAACACGAAGAGTCATTGTTGAAACACAGACAATTTCATAAATTTTCCGAAGAAAAGAGATCTGTTCATCCGGCAACATTCATAAAGAGATTTTAGAATGTGTTTACCTGCATCGTGGCAGGAAAGGTAAAAGATACAGTTTGTCATCTCATATATTACCGGAGATGCCACATTATGAGCATCAGAGGTCGCAGAGAACTGTCATTCTTTTAGTGAGTTCGAGCAACATTTTTTGGCCAGGTTTTGGTCAGTTAGCTTACAAGTGAGACTACGGAAACAGGTATACAATCCTGAGATGTACAATTGGAAACTAGGAACCCTCAGAAAATACTTTGAGAAGTATGTAAACAAAACGAGGTACTGGTCAGAGACGATCGCCACACGCGACGTGCTTAGGATATTGAAATCCAAGTTGCCTATCGCAATCCGTAGAGAACTGTTACACATACCCTACAATGACTTAAAGACATTCATGTCGGCCATGGATTCTTTGGATCTGATACAAGACGACGAGCGACAACAAAATAATAACGGTGAGGGAACGAGTAATAACTACAAATATAGGAATAACGGTTAAGGAAATCAAAACCTGAATAATAATTAGGGGCACGAATATGGTGGTTATAATTATGAGAAACCAAATGGAAATAGAGGGAATGGTATGTCTAGCTGTAATAGCTCTCCCAGTTCGAATAGTAACGTTCTGATAAATAGGAAAAGGAGGAATGAGGAAAGTTACGGACGTAATTTTCAGCCTAGAAGTATGAAACAAGGAGGTGGCCAGTGGTGGCAGAATAAGGCTGCTAACTGGTTTGCACCGTCAAATAGACAGGAACAGAGACTCCCGATCAAGAATGTCGAAGTTATTCCCATGCCGGCGAATACTTCGACATCAGCATGGGTTAATAACCCAAGCACCACACAAAATAATACGATCCAACAGCACAATGTGCAGATACTAGGAGGTTACCGAGGACAAACAACCAACAAACTACAGGGGGTCGATGTAAGCCTTCGGCACTCGACCACTCGGAATGGAAGCGAAGGCTAGCTAGAAAAGGACTATAATCAGATTGCTATGCTGCGATGTAATGATGGCCAGGATTTGCAGGAGGAATTAATTACCGAACCGCATAAATGTTCTGCCCCACAAACCGAGATCGTGCAAGCTGCGGTACACGTAAAAGTAAATGGTGCACCCGCAAAAGTTAATTTGACACAGGAGTGGCTGTGTCGGTGATGTCTGACAGTTTTTTCAATGTTATCAATGAAAAGAAAAGACTGCCTATACTGCCGGTTCAAAATTGCAAAATTACGGGGGCAATAAAGGGAAAGTCTCAAAATGTCAAAGCTCAGGTGCAGGCAGGAATAGATATAGGAAATGATGATATATTATGCACGTACCTCATTATTAAGAATTTAACTGCAACTTGCATCTTGGGATGGGACTTACTGGGGGAAAAAAGCGCTATGATCGACATCCCTCAGGCTTTGTGTTTCCTACGAACGGCTACCAAAAGTTTGCAGTTCTCTGGTGCTGTAAGCACACGACTTTTAGCTTTACGTCGACTACGCATATATTGAGGAATATCTGTGGTGTTTTAATAGTTAAACAAATGAGTATTTACAATTCCGTAACCCCTGAGAACTGAGATAGTTTACAGAGTGCTTATACGCGTCGGGCTAAATTAAACAACGTATTACACTGGTAATAATATTCCTACATTAGTAGTTTCTCTTTTATGCTGAGACATTGCATTAATGTGTGTTTGTTTTTTGTATAAGTCACATCTCATATTCATTCTATTACATTACACTGATAGTAAAGAAAAAGAGTCACAACTACTTTTCTTTTATTACATTACACCAGACAATTTAACCAAAGGGTCGCAAGTGTCTAATTTAGGGCGTGTAATGCGACACGTGAAGTTCAACGCCTAGACGAGGTAGAGCCAAGACATTTCGACGAAGAGGAACCGCATGAGAGCCCGAACATCTTTCGGATGTTAGCTAGCAACCGAAAGGGGAGTTCCTTCATAGGGAACTATAAGTATGTAGGGCGTATCTTTCTGCAATAACTGGTATATTTGACAATGTTTATAAGAATAGTATACCACTTTTAATCTCTACTTTTTTGTTATCATATTGTGGCAAGATAGCGTAACTATACTGATAGCACCAAAAGCAACTGAAGTTTACAAATTCACTTCGGCATTTTACTCTTCTGAGGTGAGAATAAAGGTAATACTGGATCCGTTGATACATACTTAATTATATGCAGAGCTATATGGCAAGAACAATCAGGGGACAAACCTACCTCAGTAATAATTACCATATTTTATTTTATGCATTGTAGAGAATTTGTGTTAGATTTCGTAGACTGTCTGTAACAATGGGATTAATTGCTTGTATCTGTGGAATATTATAGTTTTGTGGAATATAAGAAGGAGCTGGTGGGGTTTATAAGTAATTTTTCAGGTGAGTTTAGTTTTATTTCAGGATAAGTCATCTTTGCATTTTCTTAAATGAATTACTAAACAAAATGAATATAGTAATAAAATAATGAATGGTAGATATATTTACCAGCTCATTGAGTGAAACCAATAGGAGTATGAAGATAAACTAGATGAATAGAAGGTAGTGAAGACTAAGTAGTAGCTATGAATAATGGAACAGTTGTTTTGGAAGGCTAGCCCTATCAGATTACGATATGGCTAACATAGAATGGCGTAGTGTGAAAAACGTTGTTGCGGCAAGTGCTGTTAATAAAAGGACTTTGCGAAAACGTGACACATATAAACGAAAAACTAAGGCAATACTGAGAGATTACTAAGACTTGCAAATCCCATTGACAGAAATACAAACATGAGGGCACGAGGTTTAATAGAAGTTATGTTCACATTTTGAAATGAGCTCTAAAACAATATAAAATTACATACTGCATTTTTGTGTAATTAGTTATATGTAATGCAAAGAATGAATTATTTTTATGTGTAATGATTTAAGTGCAAAGTCGCTCTTAAAATATTTTAAAGATATTTTTAGTTACCTGGACGATTGAATTTTCATGACATCCTTCGTCTAAGTTGGGGATGTGAGGGGTAACATATCACTTTTTCTCTCTAAACAACGAGGGATATTCATGATCCTGAAAAAGCACTTTTGTTATTTTAGTAAGTAAGTGTATGTTTTGAGCAGCGTATTTTTCTTTTGTGCACGTCATGAGAGTGAAAATGGAGGCAGGGCGACGGGCAGCTGGATTTTCTGCACATGGAGACACCTGCTCATCGGAAAAGCTATTCCACGAGAACGCCGTCCCACCTCGGAGATTCGCTACGCTACCCAGAACCTCACCATGCAAGACAATTCTCATGATATCAATTATCAAGGGGCACTCGTAGAAGGCAGACAGAGCTAAACGACAAAGGGGTGTATATAGTGATGTGGTCATCATCAGATGTAGAAGTATCTTCGGGTGTGTCCCAAGGAAGTGTGTTGGGACTCTTGCTGTTCATGTTGTAATTAATGACCTTGCAGGCAATATTAACAGTAAAACCAGGCTTCTTGCAGATGATGCAGTAATCTGTAACGAAGTACTATCTGAAAGAAGCTTCACAAATATTCAGTCAGATCATGATAAGATTTCAACTGGTTGCAAAGATTGGCAACTTGCTCTAACTGTTCAGAAATGTAAAACTTTACACTTCCCATCCTAGAATACTGCTCAAGTGTGTGGACCCGTACCAGACAGGACTAACAGAGGATGTTGAGCGTATATAGAGAACGGCGCCACGAATGGTCACAGGTTTGTGTAAACCGTGGGATAGTGTCACAGAGTTGCTGAAGGAACTGGGTCGGAAGACTCTAGATGATAGACGTAAACCGCCCTGAGAAAGTCTACTAAGAAAGTTTCAAGATCTGGCTTTAAATAATTATTCTTGGAATGTACTCAACACCCTACGTGTCGCTCACATTAGCATCGTCAGGATAAGAGTAGAATAACTGCTGCACACACAGAGGCATTCAAATAATCATTCTTCCCGCGCTCCATACGTGAATGGAACAGAAAGAAACACTAACAAGTGATACAATAGGACTTAACTCTGCCATGCTCAAGATATAGATGTAGATGTATGGTGAGCTTTGTTAAATATGCAGTAAATTCTAGCGTGTAACGTAATACCGGAGACGAAGAACATGCGTGAAAAAGAAGCAGCACTTGAATTTTTTTCTATTATCTGGTGTGTAGAATTCCAGTTGGCATGGACTTGGCATCTTCTTGAACGCAGTCTACGCCTCAAGATAGAACATTCCACTATAACCAAATCGAAGTCAGCTGGCAGTTAATGGCGGGTCATGGCCCATCTAACATAGGCCGGTGTGAGGTGGAGGTTACACCATTAAGTTAAGTAACGGTTTAGACTTTGTGCACACGTATTATTTGTGTTTTCTTTTTTTTCGTGTATAAATGTATTGCTATGGTGTTCTTTTAATCATTGACAAAGGTCTTCTTAGGCACTTGTGGGTTTTATTGTTCTGAAGAAGATATAGTTATCTACGCCGAAACCTAGGTTAACACTAGGTGCTTTTTTCGCAATCAAGGCGGGTTTCTGGTTTTTTAATAAGCTACTTCATAAGCTGGTTCATCGAGAAGAGTACTCACAATTAATTCAGAAACTATCAATACAATCGTCTCACACATCTTATGCCTGTAAGATAAATACTAGAGACCTGTTTTCAATATGATTCAATCAAAACATGCACATCTCTAAAATGGGTCGTATTACATTCCGTTGTGAAAGAGGATAATGATTTAACAGAAAAGCCATTCATTGTGAGTTTCATGGACAATTTATTCCAGTCCATTCCGTAATACGTTAAACGAACGAAATACACGTAAAATTAGCAGCACTGAACTAGTACTGCATATTTCTTTTAATTTACTTTCAATTACATTGATGAGGAAAATTTGTCTTTCAGTACATTAAAACGTAATTTACTGATGTGTTGCTTTTAATATCTATTTCACTATCGTCTGTTAATGGTTGCCTGTGCTCTCTCAAAAGTTCTCTTTTTCGAATAACTAATGATTAATTCCATGTATGGACCTTGGGCGCTTTTCAACTGCCCACTGCTAAAATACCGGTACTTTGATTCTTTATCGATTGTTAACACCTTCGAAGCTATGACGTGAGTTAATGCTCCAAGGTTTGAAAAAAAAGTCTTGTTTCTCTTCACTTGTTAAGTTGGAATGATCTTCTAGCATATCAATGTAGTTGCTGCCATTGGCCGATACAAACCTTCCAATTTTAGTATGCAGTTCCTCAGCTGCTGTGTCGGAAGTCATTAATTTTCCAAATAAATCTTCATTTCCAACATAGTATAGCACTTCGATGCATTGTTAATTTACACAGCCGCAAATTATAAAAGAAAACTATTAATGTCCCTTTGACAGAGGAACTCAAAACCAATAAATTGTACTTGCTACGACTACAAGCTGCTCTAGAATGCGGATGACGATTGGGGTTGCCGTGTTGGGTCGAAGACAGGTTCCATTATTCGTATTTGCCTTTAACCTTGCCTGGATCATCTCTAACTGGCTTGCGGTCAGCGGTTCGTCGTGTCAAGTGGCTAATGTGATGCGTTCTGAGAGAAAATTCAGCTCTAAGTAAGGAAATAGAATTGCAAAATCTGTTTGCATTAGATAATCAATTAATTTATCATGCAGAAGTAATGTTCATGTGTACTTTTTTGGGGAAATTTGTGTAAAATCCATCTAGAACACAATTAGATTAAAAAAGGAACGGCAGACGAGTAAAAGTTAATGGTTCCAAAATGGGGAGCGATCTCTAGTGTACTAGTTCCCAAAGACCACAGAAATGTAGTTTCCTGTTCCCTTCTTCATCGTACACTGTAGACCTAAAACATCTATTTGGTTTCAAAATAGCTCCTCCTTCCAGTGAAAGCCAATGACCGACTTCGTCCGACACTATCCTAAGAGGATGTTGCCACTTGAATCGAATGGGGCTTTTTTACCCAGGTCGATTTTCTATCGCGGTTTGATTGCTCTTTTGCACATCCACAAAAATGTTTTCCCCTCGAAAATGGCCAAATGACTTAAGAATATTCCTTTACTGAACTGTAGGTCTATGACAGCACTAATAAACTATCAGAAATTATATATAGATATTATATCTAGATATTTAAAATGTCTGAAAGTCTCAGTAATTTTTATCCTTTAATAATGTAAGCTGGTAATTACATCTTTCCATCTCTGCTGTACATATACTTTTTCTGTACTCGTCCAAATTTAAGGAGCCATCATTCATTAACGGAAATATTATATTTTCTTGGCATCAAATTAAAACGTTTCAAGTAAGAGACAAAAGATAGTATGGTATCAGGTTCATGACGTGCTAATGTATTTGAATTGAATTAAATCCACTGAAAGGAAATGATGGATCGACAGGTATGAAAGCAGTGAAGATGCAGTTACTTGAAATGATACAAGTGGAAACTTTTCATTTTAGTAAATGTGTTGCGACAATTGAAAATCTAGATCCGGCAAAAATTCAGTTTCCAGAATAAAATTTTCATTCTGCAGAGCAGAGTACTCTGATATGGAACTTCCTGGCAGATTAAAACTGTGAGCCAGAGCGAGACTCGAACTTGGGACCTTTGTTTTTTGCGGGTGAGAGATCTCCTGACGCAGCTGCTCAAGCACGGCTCAGAACTCCTTCTCACAGCTTTACTTCCGCCAGTGCCTCGTCTCCTACATTCCGCACGTAACAGAAACTCTCTTGCGAACTTTGCAGAACTATCTCTCCTAGAAGAAAGGGTATTGCTAAGACATGACTTAGACACCAGTTGGGGGATGTTTTCTGAGTGAAATTTTCACTCTGCACCGGAGAGTGCGCTGATTTGAAGCTTCTTGGCAGATTAAAACTGTGAGCCAGACCGAGACTCAACTCGGGTCCTTGGTCTCTAGTAGGCAAGTGCTCTCCCGACTGAGCATATCACCGCACACACCGCTGCAGATTGAAAATTTCACCTGGAAACATCCCCTAGGCTGTAGCTAGGCCATATCTTGGCAATATCCTTTCTTCCAGGAGTGCTAGATCTGCAAGGTTCGCAGGAGAGTTTCTGCGAAGTTTGGAAAGTAGGAGACAAGGTACAGGTAGAATCGAAGCTCTGAGGAGCGATAGTGAGTCGTGGTTTGGTAGCTCAATGGCGAGAGCGCTTCTCCGCGAAAATCAGAGGTCCCGAGTTCGACTAGCGGTTTGGCATACTGTCTTAATCTGCCAGGAAGTTTCAGACTTTCAGTTGTCAGGTCATATTAATTTAACTTTATTAATTATAACTTGATTTCGATGATCGAAGGCAGCTATTCTGAAATAATTCTCATAAGTCCTTTTAAAAATAGAAAATTCCGTAGCAAAGTAAACAATTAAAATTCAAAAAGTAAATTCAAATTACTGTGACCCTAAAGTCAATTGAAAATACTGTGACACGAGAAAACAAGCTAGCCTCTGCAAATGTGGAGACCGATAACTCCGTCCAACAGGCCTGGAAGGCCCAACGCCACCGACCGGCCGCCTTTTCATCCTCAGTCCACAGGCGTCACTGGATGCGAATATGGAGGGGCATGTGGTCAGCACACTGCTCTCCCGACCGTTTGTCAGTTTACGAGACCGGAGCTGCTACTTCTCAATCAAGTAGCTCCTCAGTTTGCCTCACAGCCCGGCAGCGCTTAACTTCGGTGATCTGGCGGGAACTGGTGTTACCACTGTGGCAAGACCGTTGACCGGAGACTAATATGTGAGCTAATATTAATGATTAATGAAAAGTGCCACAATTACTTTATTTGCTCAATTTTTAATTTATTTATTTATTGACTCTAATCCGATTGGGGAAGCCAGGCTTATTCTTACAACGTACATGGTTTCACTCATTTTTATATCATAGTTTCGAAACAAATAACAATTTCAATATGAGAAATAGTATTAAAATAATTGAGTCTCGGAAGTGGCAATATGAAAAAAATAATGCCAGACATGAAGGTAATGCTGGCAGTACTTGTAGAACAGCAGCCGCCGCTAATAATAGTAATGATAATCATATACCAACAGTGATACGGCATATATAAAAAGAATTTATAGATCTAGCAGACAGGTGTGTCGTGATACAGCGAGTTCTGGGAAAATGAAATTTAAGGAGACTGCATCAGCTAAGAATCCTGGGAACAGAGGAAGGTTTGGTTCGGAAGAAGGATGTTCAGGGACAACAAGTATGTACAGTGACTATAGTAATATTTATTTTTGCTTTTATAGATATGTCATTAGCTATCTTCCGAAACTGGAGGTGTTACTCAATTTTCTGATATTGAAAAAGTCGCGGATGTAAGTGTTGTTCTTCAGACATTTATTCATTCAAAACTATCTTTCTGAGTGCCTTACCGAGTTTTAAATCTAGAGGATATGCAAATTCGGTACGTCACTAGTATGAGTATCAAGGAGTATGCATACATTTCCTCTTTCTTACTCTCTTTACCTTTTAATTCAGTAACCTGATTTCTACTTCTTTTGACAAATTCTGTAACTGCCTCTGGTTGCAGTGAGTTGGCTCGTAGCAGCGCAGACTGTGCTAGGGCTGAAAACGAAGGCGAATTTCACTCGGGACCGCCACCAGCGTAAAGCCCTCGGGTTCCAGATATATGCCATCATTGCCGCAGAGGCGGGGAGGCATCACCCGCTGAGGTGGACACTACCGTTCGACAAGCGGCCACAGCCCGTGGGCTACCCAACGTAGAAGGTTTCAGGCTCGATGAAAACTTTGAACAAGCTTTCTCGTTGCCGTCTCACTGCACTGCAGCAGGAAGAAGCGTTCCTCATCCCGCGCTGGGAAGTCGGCTCTCATGGAAGTCAAAATCTTAAGAGTTTCGGTAGAGGTACGGTGGAATTCCTCTCCCGACCACTGCTGTTCACTTCTTCTCTTTTTAGAGAAATGCAGAAATCATTGTGAGAACACTGTGACTTTAGTAAAGCGTAGAAAAAGAAATTCTCATAGGCTTGCACGCCGTGAAGTCAGAGAAGCGACAGGAGACGCTTCCCTTCCTATGATAAAATGTAACAACATGTGGGATTGTACAGAAGTTGTTATTCGTTTTCGTAAGACAGACTGTGTGAGCTGTGCTCGTTCCTGTGATGGGAAGACGCATGCAAGAAAGGATACGAAACAGTGGAATGTGAGGCTAGATAACTTTTCATTGGAGAGTCTCTTCAGAATTCATCTGTTGTTTTCTGAATTAGGCACAATGCATTATGAGATTAACAGGCATCTCTATGTCCTGCTGCCCTGGCAACGCGCAAGAGGAGTTTCTGTTTGGTAATCAGCAAGTGCAGACCGCCCACCTGGCTTAGCACACAGCCAAGTGGACAGTTTTCTGTTTAACTTTCAGTTGGGACAGACTAAGCTCTGTTCATAATCACACGATTTACAGTCTGCTGATTACGATCGCCGAAAGTGTAATGTACTTAGAAAAGGATTCTTTTGCTCATCCATGTTAGGGGAGATTTGATTCTAAGTGTTTATTCAGGAGTTTCCTCAGGATCATACGTTTTACTATTGCGTTGGAAGTTTGTTCACTTTGTGTTGAACTTTGCACAAGTTTGAAGACTGGTTTTGCTTTTGTTCTCTTTCACATAAATTAGGATACTTTTTTTTTAATTATTTCATCGTAGTAGAGTTTCAGTCGTGATTCAACAACCGGCAGACGAGTCTGTAAGCACAGACCAGATATGCAGAACGCCAGTCAACGTGGCTACGACGCCGCTGTACAATCACTTGTTATGGCGAAGTACCACACAGCTCCGGAACTGCAGGGAAGTCGGGTGGAAACACTCAGGATAATCTCTTTCCGTTCAAGACTTTTTCTTTTCCTTTCACGGTATGCCCAGTTTCGTAAACATTTGTAATCGTCGTTTCTTGTTACTTGGGAAGGACGATTCGTCTCGTGAACGATATCAGACACTTTGTGGTTTCCAACACTACTTTTCTATATGGAAAGACACGTCAACTACTTCAGTTAAATTGAGTCTTCTTTTTCTAATGACGTTTATGGCTCATGTTTAATGTGATCAGCAGTTGTTGAAGTCATGTCCCATGTTCATTTTTTATGTGGTGAGAAAACATGGTGTGACGTTTGGTGTAATTGTGCGTGTGTTCAGCAAGAGTACAATAAAATTAGCTACTTCGTATTAATGTAACATGAGGTTTTATTTAATCACTGCTTTTCCCGGTTAATGAACGCTATTTTGTTAAAAAAATCTCCACCTGGGACGTGTAGCAATGTTGTCTGTCAAGCAGTATAAATGTCACTACGTTCATTCACTAAAGTCATCATTTACAACCAACAAACAAACTGAATGTGTGGTAAGTAATCTGGACTAAACACGATTAATGATTTTTAGTAATTTCAGTGCTGCCATTTGAAAGACTCTTTGCTAATTGCAGATCGTGTATCAAAATTAACGCTACTGTTACCTCGAGGAGGCGACACTTTTCTTTGCGCAAAATGGACAGTTTTGTCACACAATACCACACGTACACAACACTAATGTATTTTCCTATCAAAATATTACATAAAAGTTGTAACGAAATTACCAGCCTTCATGCATCAGCAAATAAGAATTAATATCTCTTTGCATTCATAGAAGTTCGATGTATCCACAGTCTAACTGGAATTTACTATCTGAGGGTGGGTCCTCGGCCACTGGTACACAATTATTATTGCAGTTATAGCCAATAACATTTAAGTCTGTATAGAAACTCAGTTGCAGTATTTCACTAAGATGGCGGTTAACATAAGTCAATGACTTATCGATTCTTCTTCAGGCTGTGTTTTACTCGTGATAGATAATAAGTATAAAATCTTTTCTCACCTTCACTATATGCATTAACATTTGAAAATATTTCTCAATGTTAAAAGACGCGTTAATATTCACCATTACCAATAAACTGCGCTATAGATCAACAGCGCTGATGGCTGCGCTTTTTGGTAACTCAGCAGAAAACTTAACATTTATATAGCACCAGAATTACAATCAAATAAAACCCCAAACAAAGAAGATTCATTTCAGTAACACATAAACTCTATTTTCAAATATCGGTTAGCAACATAACAGTATTTTAGTACAGTTTTTTTTACAGACCTCTGCATTACGAGACATCAGTCACTTCCTATGAGTGCAATAGTTCGAACAAGAAGAAGGAGGATTTTTCTGCAAAATCATAGATAACAAAAGAGGAAGATTTTCATTATTTTTTTACATGGGTACTTTCTGTGATACAATTTTACACGATATTAAATTATGTCGTTGACAATAATTATTCATTATTTTATTAACGCTGAAGTCCTTTGTATTAGTATTACTTGAATAGGATTAAAGTTCAGTCACATTCCACATACAATGCTGTCGTGAATATTATTCTGAATAAAAAATGGGCTGAGAAAAAATAGAACTAATTTATGTATCGCATTTTTTTCTGACCACCATATCCAAGTTACTTATTGTTCACTTTCAGTTCATTAACACACTGTTCTCATTATGCAAATGTTCACATATAACGTTGAGTAACAGATGACACAGTTAGTGTTGATGTGGTTGTGTAAATGAGTTCAGTAACTTGGAAAATGCGCCGTAGACTTACCGGATTGACTTATTCCCCCACCCCCATCTGGGTTCACTGGATCCGGAAAACCGGAACAAAACCATGCAAGGGGCTTCAAGAGAAAACAGTTACCTACTCTTTTGGGTCAGGCTTGACATGATTATAACAGAAAATGTTTTGAACACAAGTATTTATGTTTGTGTTTATTTGTATCAGAGCTAAAAAACTTTTTTTCAACAAGGTTGAACATGAAAATTAGAAGTTGATGTAGTTCAAATTAACAAAAGTTCATATAACGATTCTCCATCCACGTCGTGTAGCCGACCCCGCGTCGAGCCGCTGGATAGAGGGCAGGTGGGGCCGCTACTGGAACGCCCCCACCGCGTGAATGGAGCGTCGGCTGCCGTCGGCCGCACGCTGGTCTGGATCTGTTGCTGTCTGGAAGTATTACTGCTACATGTCTTTTTCCACGTCCTTCTCGCAAATGGAGAGTGCATGAAATGTCGAAAAGGGGTGTTAGTAACAAGGTAATAATTAAATTCATCCTATCCTCCCCCATGAACCACGGACCTTGCCGCTGGTGGGGAGGCTTGCGTGCCTCAGCGATACAGATGGCCGTACCGTAGGTGCAACCGCAACGGAGGGGTATCTGTTGAGAGGCCGAACAAACGTGTGATTCCTGAAGAGGGGTAGCAGCCTTTTCAGTAGTTGCAGGGGCAATAGTCTGGATGACTGACTGATCTGGCCTTGTAACAATAACCAAAACGGACTTGCTGTGCTGGTACTGCGAAAGGCTGAAAGCAAGGGGAAACTACAGCCGTAATTTTTCCCGAGGGCATGCAGCTTTACTGTATGGTTAAATGAGGAGTTTGTGGCACAACTTGACGAGAAGAAGGGACCGGTTGGTAGGACATGTTCTGAGGCATCAAGGGATCACAAATTTAGCATTGGAGGGCAGCGTGGAGGGTAAAAATCGTAGAGGGAGACCAAGAGATGAATACACTAAGCAGATTCAGAAGGATGCAGGTGGCAGTAGGTACTGGGAGATGAAGAAACTTGCACAGGATAGGGTAGCATGGAGAGCTGAATCAAACCAGTCTCAAGGCTGAAGACCACAACAACAACAACATGGAAGAAATGTTAGTTTTTAGTTCACTTTCATTCGGCTGCCGTCGGCCGCTTGCTGGTCTGGATCTGTTGCTGTCTGGAAGTATTACTGCAACACGTCTTTTTCCACGTCCTTCTCGTAAATGGAGAGTGCATGAAATGTCGAAAAGGAGTGTTAGTAACAAGGTAATAATTAAATTCATGCTATCCTCCCCCATGAACCATGGACCTTGCCGCTGGTGGGGAGGATTTTCGGATGATGTTCTGCATCTCAACGCTGTTCATTTGAATGTAGCTATTCACTGTCAACTTTAATATGCTGTGCACATATACGACGCTGAACCGTTTTTCAGTCTGGTGTCCATCGTGTGCTATGTTCATTTTCTGCGGTATGCAAAAGTTTGCGCTAGGCGCTGCGGAGCCAGCCTTGCATCATATTGTTACCACGCGGCTAGCTGTACAGTCTGTCTCATAACATTTGACACGCGAAGATGAAACAGCTTTATTTAAGGTCTGGAATTTTATATCAACTTTTATACTGTGAACAGTTTTTCAACTTCCATGTCGTTGCTGCTAACATTAACACTCCATGAGAGCTCATACATTCACTGATCACAACTATAATAACTGTTCATCACTTTCCTTAAAAGAAATCACAGTTTTTCACGCGTCCACTAGAATTTCACTATTCTTGTGAGACACTGACCTGATTACTGGTAGTGTTTCATAAACCGTGCAACAGACAAACTTTTATACAATTGACAAAGTAATGACTTTTGTTCATGTTCACATTGTTCCATATCGTAATAACATGATGACAAAGATCATATACTGTCAAAAAAATTATGAAAAGATGACTTTTGAAATCCTCTACATTGTTCTTACCATAGGATAATCATTGAACTGTGTAGACATCAGTATATTTTATTTCAGGTCCTCTGCACTCATTCATTCATATTCTTGCTAGAATTATTAGTGGATTATGTGACAGATGTCCATGACTGGTTCACCTAATAAGAGAAAAGTTCACGAGAGCAAACGGAAAAGACAGCCGGGTATGTAAAACGTACCCAAAATGGCACACAAGAAAGAAAATACTCCAAACGTAACGAATGCGAATACAGACAAACACGCTACTAACACGCAACAAACTGTGTGCGTTTACCTAGTTGAGGCCCATGGAAACATTCATGACTCATTTACCCTCTACATGAATAAATACAGTATATATTGGCAATTTCTGTAGCCTACATAGAAAAGACAGGATATTTATGTTTACTGAGATAGCATTTACACTAACTTTTCAGAATAATCAAAACTTTTATCACAAAAACATTATTCTCCCCATTTGATATTTACACTTCATGAATTCTACAGTGTAACTAGTGACATGCAAACTTACAAACTAGTACATATAAATTCATGAAATCGCTTATGATAACATTTTCACTATAACTACTATTTACATATTTACATTTGTGTAGTTTTGCATTTGCTCTGGCTATATTATTCTTTTTCCAGAGGCACAAAGGTTGTTTCCTGCTGCAAATACTTCTTAATGTCTCTATGACAATACAGTTCCTTTAGGTTCCCTGTACTGACATGTAGTACATAACATCCGTCATGTGGGATTGAGATTATTTTAAATTTTCCTTCCTACAATAATTGCCATTTTCTATTCTTCCTCTTGATTAGCGATGCCTTGGGATTCGTTCTTAGCAATACCAATTCAGCGACACAGTATTCCTGTTGGTAAGTTTTTTTGTTAAATTTTGCCTTGCAGAGTTCTGCTTGGCGACTTATATTCTGTAATGTCATATTCAGTTTCTCCTGATGTGTTAGTTTTTCTTCTTGGGTCTTTGGTATGACATTTACTTCGTTCTTCTGCTCGTTCATTAGTTCACACGGTGTAAAACCGGTTCATATGTGCTGTATATTATTGTCGGTTTCCATAAAACTATTTAGACAGCCTACCCATTTAGTGTGCTTATTGAGGGCGTCAGTTCGTATGAACCGTTTCAGCTCTCTAAAAGTTAATTCGTTCGGATTACTCCTGGGAGAAAACAGTGATATCAAGACATGTATGATGTTATGTTCTTCCATGAGATCTTTCCAGTTCTCCCCAGTCTAATACGTAGCATCATTAGCTAACACTTTAGATTGGCATCCGACAAGCTTGATATAATCGTTTGTTAACCTTTTCCCAATACTGATGGCAGTTGACGTTCGGAGTGGACACATTTTTATGTATTTAGTAAGCAAATCATACACTAGAATGAAACTTTCACTGTACAGTGGAGTATGCGCTGATATTAAACTTCCTGGCAGATTAAAACTGTGTGCCGGACCGAGACTCGAAATCGGGACCTTTGCCTGTCGCGGGCAAGTGCTCTACCAACTGAGCTATCAGTTGGTAGGAGTCCTGCAATGCCGATATCTGCGATCTGTCCCGGGCGTCGTGGAACGATGGGATGTAATTCAGTGCCCCTACATACAGCGCTTTCACTTTCTGCCATATCTTACGGGCTCTTATACGTTCTTTTTTTTCCTCCAAATTGGGATAGTAACAAAACTGATTAATCTTCATTGTGCATTTGATAATGCAGAAATGACCACACGCTCGATGTGTTAACCAAATTAGGTCTTCAAGCTGGTCCGATGATATACACACTCGCCAGTTACTGTAAGGATTGTCTAATATGTAAAACAGAATATCGTTGCTTAACCGATAATGTTGGTGAAAAGCACTGTCATTTTGCTGACGCCATATCTCTTTGACGTTCTTCCACATCGGATCACTTTCTTGGTATTGCTTCAGTTTTTTGCACAACGCTGGATACCTTTTTCCATAAGCTTTATCCTTTACCAGCAAGATCTTATATTCTGTGGAGTTTTCAACTAAGGCTGAAAACTATGGTAAGCCTTGCGGTTGGCTGGATAATGAGTCGGCAACTACATTATCAGGTCCATGGACGTACCTGATTTCAAAGTCATGTTCTTGTAGAGCTTAAGTCCATCGAGCTAAACGTCCGTGCATTAACCTGCAAGTTAACATAAAACACGATGCCTGATGACCACACGGAACGTTAACATGCTTCCCATACACATAGTAACGGAATTTTTTAAAAGCAAATACTACAGCGAATGGCTCAAGTTTCGGTCACTTTTATTTAATATCCTACTGGCAAATCCGATCATTTTTACTCCCAGTTTATCGTCTACCTGTTCAGTTTGAAACAGGCATGCACCGATTCCATAATTCGAGGCGTCTGATGCAATGAAGAAATCCTTTGACAAATCCGCCTGATGGAGAATCAGTGCATTAATGAGGGCCTCCATGATATTGTAAAAAAAAGTCTTCCCTGAACTGCAATGTCCAGCACCGTTGTGCATTTTTTTTAACAGGCTCAGTACCACTTCGTTGTTAAGCTGCTGAGTCGCTAGAAACTTTCTAAACAAATTATGGCAAACCATTGAAACTTCTGAGTTGCTTTTTCGTCCGTGGGTACGGAAAATTCGCAGTTGCCACTGTGGTGCCGACTTGCTTTCGGTGGTCGAAATTCCCCAGACGGGATCTCCAGGCCAACAATGCCATAAAATCATTTCATTTTTTTTTCTACCTATCATCATGAAGAATTACTAAATTTAAATTCGTGCAAGGCAGATGCATTGTTAAGAGGTACCAGCTTAAATTCATGGAAGTATTACAAAATTGTCCAAAATGCCGGACTTTAAATTGAATTTCACAGGGTCAAATTCATTTCATTAGATGAGGTTTTCAGATCCTTACACAGGTTTATCAGATATTCAGCTTGGGAGGTGGCTTTTCACGTGTGCACACAGGAGTCAGACGACAGCTAATAAAATAATCTCTCCAGCCGGCATTTCGCGTAAAAGTGGCATCCATTGCATAGATGCGAAATTTTGTCGTTGTCCTATGAAGCAACCATTAAATAAATTTAACTTCGGATGTACATTTAAATTTCAAAATCATTGTTTTTTATTTCGATGATAGTAGTCGCTTGATATTAGTAGTGTAGCGCTGACACATTTTGCAAACACTTGTATTTTCAGCTTGGTTCTGTAGGTTCTGCCCTACATCCCGTCGTTGTAATTCGGCGTTGCACTTTGTCGTTAAATTCACGGACATGTTTTATGATACCCAAAGCAATTTGTACCAGGGCTGCGCATTGCTCTGAAAATACATTTTTTTTTTGTCTTTGTCAGTTTTGTTGTCAAAGTAAATGTTACCTATGAACAGAGCTCGTAATGAAGAGCAAAATAAAGTCAATATCGCAGCTAATAACACGGAGCAATCGCAGAATAATTCTCAGGTCCAAATAACAGAGGTAGAATCAATTGTACCAGTGGAACAACCAATTCCCATCGGTTTCTGAAATGAACCGTTTGATAACGAAATGTTGATTCCAGAGAACGAAAATTTTGTAGTCAAGTCCATATTGGAAAATGCAGACCAACAGTACATAGAAGCTGTTGTAACTATTCAAAATTTTCGTGACAGTGACGAAAAGAAAACACGTTCACCTTCTGTCAACCACTAGAATGTTCAGATGAATTCTCTGGAATCATCACCTAACAGATTGACTGATAACGTAACTAGGAAGCATGATAAACTTGGCATTTTGTTTGATTTTATGAAACGTACTGTCGAAAAACTCACTGAGTATATTGACCGCAGGATCGAGTAGATGGTAGATAACTAGGAGAGAAATTGAAAAGAGTTGAGGACAAGTGTAATAAAATCGACGAAATAAAAGCAAGGCAAGGAGAAATGCGTAAAGGCTTTGATGAGCGGATAAGAAATACATTAGGAAATTGCGATGGCAATCGTATAGCAAGCAATTCGTTGTCTGCTTTAAAAGAACCAACAAAACAGGTTCCTGTGGTTCAAAATTCGGTTATCGAATTACAGAAAGAGCAACCGAATAGTGAGCTATATATTAAAGCCAAAAGCATAAAATTAACGCAACTGAACAACACTTCGCGACTAAACTTGTCAAGCTACCTATCAGTTGTCGAGAAGCAATCAAAATATATTAAAACAAAAATTCCTAAAGTGCAGGAATGGTCAGACGTCGTGAATCCAACTCCAAAAGGTGAAACCGAAGAAATAAAGGACGTGTTGGCTTCCGAAATGGGACAGGAGGCTACAGTAAGTGGCAGGAAGAGTACTTCTAGAGCTTGGAAAAGCGAATTGATAACTTTCAGAGTGAAACCACATAAACTAGAGTTACCCCGTTGTTAGTTAATTCTCGACAAAAAAATTGCATTCCTTTGCTTAAAAACTTCGCCGGAAGGCACACGTCGTGCCGATCTGATTTAGCAGTAAGTTTCGAACCCACAGAGCTTGCTAGTGAGAGTATTCAGAATGGGGGCACAGTAATCCAAGAGGCTGCAGGTTTCGACTTCAAACATTTCATTTATGTACACAATTTTCAGACATACAGAGAAAGCGGGAATTTTTTACATCCCAATGTTTGGCTGTACCAATTCAAAGTACTCTTATCAACAAATTGGCCTCTACAATTTAATTTTGTCCTACATTTACGGGTACCTCGAAGGAAATGTATCAGAAAGAATGTGCGGCATTGCTGCTACACCAAAGTCGTACGAGGCAGTCAAAGAAGCGTTCTTGGGTAACGCTGGTCCAATGATACGAATGAAAGGATACAACGAGAAATTATGATGTTTAAAGATTTCAGAGCATCCGGTTACAAGAGCCGTCTCATACATTTGTGGCGATGATTAAGGAAAATCAGGTCTTGGATACACCTTGAAGCACTAGCGAAATTATCCTCTTGTGCTATATGAAGTTGCCGTTACAGTATCAGCAGACCTTAACGGAAAAGTGCGACAGTGACACCGAAGAATTCAAGAAATCTTTACGGGAATTAGAATTTGCATTTGGAGAACCCAAGGACAGTGTAATAACAACAATAATCAGTTTGGTGGATGGCCTAGTCATGATAATAGTATTAATAATGATTGGAACGGCTGGTACAAAAGCAGAACTCCAGGATAGGGAAATTACAGTCCACAGCAGTTTAACAGTGATAACGGAAACCGAACCGTTAACACAACAGGCGTAACTGGTGTTAGCAATAGTCAAGGACAGTGGAACCAGCCTCACTATGGAAATGACCAGAAGCGGAGAGCGGAGAATTCTTGGCGAAATGAGAGAGGGGATGGCTAGCCAACAGAAGCTATTGAAACTAGGACACCGCAACTGAGATTACAAGACTCAAAACCCAGTCTTTCTCAGCAATAATGAGTAATTAACGCAAGCAAGAACGGCACCTTAAATCCCCCGCGAAAATTTCTCGGAGAAAGCCAAAATAGAAAGATTATGATAATTAGCTTTGCAGGATTTGATAACCGTATATGACACTGCCCACATTCAACCTTTTTTGAATAATGCTGGATAATGTATAGAATGCTTTTCCTATCTTGTGGTATTTTATATCCTTTTTGAGTGTGTCTATGTACATTATTTTGTGTCTATGGTTAATAATAAAGAGAAATAATAGCAGTTTAGCATATGTAAAGGTGTATTGTTTGTTGTATTTTCCTTCATGTAAAGAGCAGTGTGTATGAGAGAAGGGAAGACGAAGTTTTGTATTGAGGGTAAGAAGTTAGTAGTGAAGTCTGTTGTGTTGATTAATGTGTAATTTTGTGTCTAAGTTTATGCCAATGAAGAACGCATTACTGTGGCCTAGACAGACACGAAGTCCACACCTACTACAGTAGTACAAGTTTATATGCCAACTAGCTCTGCAGATGACGAAGAAATTGAAGAAACGTATGATGAAATAAAAGAAATTATTCAGATAGTCAAGGGAGACGAAAATTTAATAGTCATGGGTGACTCGAATTCAGTAGTAGGAGAAGGGAGAGAAGGAAACGTAGTAGGTGAATATGGACTGGGTCTAAGAAATGAAAGAGGAAGCCACCTGATAGAATTTAGCACAGAGCACAACTTAATCATAGCTAACACATGGTGCAAGAAACATAAAAGAAGGTTGTATACATGGAAGAAGCCTGGAGATACTGATAGGTTTCAGATAGATTATATAATGGTAAGACAGAGATTTAGGAACCAGGTTTTAAATTGTAAGACATTTTCTGGGGCAGATGTGGAATCTGACCACAATCTATTGGTTATGAACTGTAGTTTAAAACTGAAGAAACTGCAAAAAGGTGAGAATTGAAGGAGATGGGACCTGGATAAACTGAAAGAACCAGAGGTTGTACAGAGTTTCAGGGAGAGCATAAGGGAACAATTGACAGGAATGGGGGAAAGAAATACAGTTGAAGAAGAATGGGTAGCTTTGAGGAATGAAATAGTGAAGGCAGCAGAGGATCAAGTAGGTAAAAAGCCGAGGGCTAGTAGAAATCCTTGGGTAACAGAAGAAATATTGAATTGATGAAAGGAGAAAATATAAAAGTGCAGTAGATGAAGCAGGCAAAAAGGAATACAAACGTCTCAAAAATGAGATCGACAGGAAGTGCAAAACTGCTAAGCAGGGATGGCTAGAGGACAAATGTAAGGATGTGGAGGCTTATCTCACTACGGGTAAGATAGATAATGCCTACAGGAAAATTAAAGAGGCCTTTGGAGAAAAGAGAATCACTTGTATGAATATCAAGAGCTCAGATGGAA
This sequence comes from Schistocerca serialis cubense, assembly GCF_023864345.2. Taxonomy (NCBI): domain Eukaryota; kingdom Metazoa; phylum Arthropoda; class Insecta; order Orthoptera; family Acrididae; genus Schistocerca; species Schistocerca serialis. The sequence continues at coordinate 229,217,423 of NC_064646.1, read as the reverse complement.
ACCCAGTTCTACGCAAAGAAGGGAAAGCAGAAAGATGGAAGTAGTATATAGAGGGTCTATACAAGGGCGACGTACTTGAGGACAATATTATGGAAATGGAAGAGGATGTAGATGAAGATGAAATGGGAGATACGATACTGCGTGAAGAGTTTGACAGATCACTGAAAGACCTGAGTCACAACAAGGCCCCGGGAGTAGACAACATTCCATTAGAACTACTGACGGCCTTGGGAGAGCCAGTACTCTGGTGAGCAAGATGTATGAGACAGGCGAAATACCCTCAGACCTCAAGATGAATATAACAAGTCCAGTCCCAAAGAAAGTAGGTGCTGACAGATGTGAAAATTACCGAACTATGAGTTTAATAAGTCACGGATGCAAAATACTAACGCGAATTCTTTACAGACGAATGGAAAAACTGGTAGAAGCCGACCTCGGGGAAGATCAGTTTGGATTCCGTAGAAATGTTGGAACACGTGAGGCAATACTGACCCTACAACTTATCTTAGAAGCTAGATTAAGGAAAGGGAAACCTACGTTTCTAGCATTTGTAGACTTAGAGAAAGCTTTTGACAATGCTGACTGGAATACTCTCTTTCAAATTTTAAAGGTGGCGGGGGTAAACTACAGGGAGCGAAAGGCTATTAATAATTTGTACAGAAACCAGATGGCAGTTACAAGAGTCGAGGGACATGAAAGGGAAGCAGTGGTTGGGAAGGGAGTGAGACAGGGTTGTAGCCTCTCCCCGATGTTATTCAATCTGTATATTCAGCAAGCAGTTAATGGAAACAAAAGAAAAATTCGGAGTAGGTATTAAAATCCATGGAGAAGAAATAAAAACTTGGAGTTCGCCGATGACATTGTAATTCTGTCAGAGACAGGAAACGACTTAGAAGAGCAGTTGAACGGAAAGGATAGTGTCTTGAAGATGAACATCAACAAAAGAAAAACGAGGATAATGGAATATAGTTATTAAGTAGTAAGTAGTAATTAAAACGGGTGACGCTGAGGGAATTAGATTAGGGAATGAGACACTTAAAGTAGTAAAGGAGTTTTGCTATTTGGGGAGAAAAATAACTGATGATGTTCAAAGTAGAGAGGACATAAAATGTAGACTGGCAATGGCAAGGAAAGCGCTTCTGAAGAAGAGAAATTGGTTAACATCGAGTATAGATCTAAGCGTTAGGTAGTCGTTCCAGGAAGTATTAGTATGGAGTGTAGACATGTATAGAAGTGAAACATGGACGATAAATAGTTTAGACAAGAAGAGAATAGAAGCTTTCGAAATGCGGTGCTACAGAAGAATGCTGAAGATTAGATGGGTAGATCACATAACTAATGAGGAGGTATTGAATAGGATTGAGGAGAAGAGAAGTTTGTGGCACAACTTGACTAGAAGAAGGGATCGGTTGGTAGGACATGTTCTGAGGCATCAAGGGATCACCAATTTAGTATTGGAGGGAAGCGTAGAGGGTAAAAATCGTAGAGGGAAGCCAAGAGGTCAATACACTGAACAGATTCAGAAGGATGTAGGTTGCAGTAGGTACTGGGAGATGAAGAAGCTTGCACAGGATAGAGTAGCACGGAGAGCTGCAACAAACCAGTCTCAGGACTGAAGACCACAACAACAACTACGTTCAATCAGGTGCTAGAAGGTTTCTTGGGGAATGGCAGCCCATTCTTCACGGAGTGCTGCACTGAGGAGAGGTATCGATGGCGGTCCGTGAGGCCTGACACGAAGTCGGTGTAACAGAACATCCCAAAGGTGTTCTGTAGAATTCAGGTCTGGACTCTGTGCAGTCCAGTCCATTAGAGGGATGTTATTGTCGTGTAACCACTCCGCCACAGGCCGTGCATTACGAACAGGTGCTCGATCGTGTTGAAAGGTGCAGTCGTCATCCCAGACTTGTTCTTTAACAGTGGGAAGCAAGGAGCTGCTTAAAGCATCAATGTAGGCCTGTGCTTTGATAATGCGACGCAAAACAACAAAGGGTGCAAGCCCCCTTCATGAGAAAGACGACCACACCATAACACTACCGCCATAGAATTTCACTGTTGGCACTGTACACGCTGGCAGATGACGTTCACCGGGCATTCGCCATACTCACACCACGCCATCGGATGGCCACACTGTATGCTGTGATTCGTCACTCCACACAACGTTTTTACTCTGTTCAATGGTTCAATGTTTATGCTCCTTATACCAGGCGAGGCATCGTTTGGCATTTACTGGGGTGATGTGTGGCTTAGCAGCCGCTCGACCATGAAATCCAAGTTTTCTCTCCTCCCGCCTAACTGTCATAGTACTTGCACTGTACCCTGGGGCAGTTTGGAATTCCAGTGTGATGGACTGGATAGCGGTCTGCCCTTTATACATAACGACCCTCATCAACTGTCGACGGTTTCTGTCAGTCAACAGACGAGGTCGGCCTGTACACTTTTGTGCTGTACGTGTCCCTTCATGTTTCCACTTCACTATCATATCGAAAAGAGTTGACCTAGGGATGTTCAGGAGTGCGGAACTCTTGCGTACAGACGTATGACGCAAGTGACACCCAATCGCCTGACCTCTTTCGAAACGGAGCGTCCCATTCTGCTTTCTCATGGTATCTAGTGACTACTGAGGTTGCTGATTTGGAGTACCTGGCAGTAAGTCACAGCACAATGCTCTTAATGTGAAAAACGTATAATTTTGGGGGTGTCCGGATACTTTCGATCACTTAGTATAAAGGGAATCATATTAAGACGACCATTAGTCTATAATGCGAGGATGTTTCAGGTAAGATATTAGACAAAGCAGATATGGCATTGATAATTTATTTGTTTCTCTGTGAACTGTTACACAAACACAAAGGTATTTTTGTTCACGAAGGAAACACATTTTTGGAGAGAGATATCATATAATATGGGGTGATATACAAAAGGAAACCATTGGAAGAGTAAACAACGAATGACTGCACACAAAACCGTATGCAACGAAGAGGAAAAGTGAAGCATAAATCATTAATCTGTAAGTAGCTCCAGCTTATGTGTACGTCACAATGAATTTAAGATTTGTTTGGTCAATTGGTTTTCATATTAACTTCGAGAAAGACATGTGTTTTGTATAGTCAAGGCCGGCCGCTGTGGCCGAGCGGTTCGAGGCGCTTCAACACGGAACCACTCGGCTGCTACCGTCACAGGTTCGAATCCTGCCTCGTGAATGGATGTGTGTGATGTCCTTACGTTAGTAAGGTTTAAGTAGTTCTAAGACTAGGGGACTGATGAGCTCAGATGTTAAGTCCCACAGTGCTTAGAGCCGTATGAACCATTTTTTGTAGAGGGAGAAATGACCATTGACTCACAAGCCATTAGGACAGAGGGGCAGTAGAAGACGAATCTGTGGCAAATACTGAACGTAACAACACGCAGGGCTGCACAGAAATTTGTTTTCCTCTTGCAATACAGATTCTCTGAACTGTTCTCTAGCTGTGTGATTGGGATAGGCTTGCAAGAAATGATAGAAAGTGGGGGAATACGAAGCTTTGTAATTTCCAATGCGAGAGTCTAGCGTCATTCCTTATTTCACTTTTCGGAATACTTCTGCTATTTTCTGAGGCTTAAGGACTGATTTACGAGATTCACGGTCATCTGTATGTTCAACTGACCTGGCAATGGACAGGAGGTACTTCTGCTTGCTAACCAGCGAGTAAAGAGTGGCCATCTGGCTCAGCACAAAGCCAAGTACACAGTTTTTCCTTACCTTTCAGTTGTGACATACTAAGCTCTGTTCATAAATGTAAGATTTCAAAGTCTGTTGGTTATGATCACGGAAAGAGGAAAGTACTTAGAAAAATTTTTCATTGAAATCGATTATTGTTTTCCTGATGGTGCTTATGGTTGATGTTCAATGTGATCCGTAGCTGAAGTCATGTTCCAAGTCAGTTTTCACGTGGTGAGAATAAATGGTATTCATTGAACGTTATTTGAAGCAGTACCACCATTCATCCCTGAAGTTTGGTTGTTATGAATGCAGTTTGAAGAAAGTATCAATTTGACGTCATATAAGTCAGATGCTCCTTCACTTAAGACTTCCGGGTTGATAGGCCGTGGTCGAAGTATAAAACTCTCTCCTCACGTTTCGTCTCCGACTGCGGGAGACATCCTCGGAGGTAAAGCGGCGAACTGCGAAGAGAACTCGAGGAAGCGCTGATTGTATAAGCAGTACAGAGGGCGCCACAGTCGATCACGTGGCGTCGGCTATGAGATTATCTCTGGTGATGCCAACATTCTCGATCGTCACGCTTGCGGTGCAACGCTGACATCCAAATTTTATCCAGTTTAACACCTTCATCTTTCCTGTTAAAATTATTACGATGTTTATCAATCTCGATAGCCTCTCTATATAAGCGTGCATAATAATGCGAGGTTTTTGATATGACGCTTGTCTCGCTGAATTTTATTTCATGATCACCTTCCTGGTAAACAAGTTCCGCTACGGCCGATTTATCCGTGTGACCCAAGCGGCAATTCCTCTTATGTTCAACAAGACGGGTGTTCACACTTCTCTTTGTGGTACCAATGTAAGCCTGTCCACAACTACAAGGAATTTTATATACCACCGGTGTAGCCAAAGGGTGTCGTGCATCTTTTGCCGACCTTAAAAATTCTTTTATTTACCTTGTGGGTCTGAAAGTGGTTTCCACCCCATACTTGCCTAAAACTTTACCAATGCGATCTTTGACCTTCCTAATGAACGGAAGAAAAACTTTGCCCTTGGGCGACTGTTGTTCGTCGTTGCTCCTGATTCTCTGCCTAGAACGAAGTGCTCGATCTATATCCTTGCTAGAATAGCCATTCTTCACGAAAGTTGACCGTAGATGTTCAATCTCATCTTTTAAATAAACAGGTTCACAAAGTTTGTACGCCCTGTCTACCAAAGTTTTTATTACACCTCTTTTATGTCTAGGGTGGTGGTTAGAATCTTTATGTAGATAACGATCAGTATGTGTGGGCTTTCTATACACCTTATGGCCCAACGTTCCGTCCCGTCGTTTAATCACAGACACATCCAGGAAATTCAATTGCCCATTCCCTTCCGTCTCCATTGTGAATTGGATTTTCGGATTAATGCTGTTTAACTGTGTCAGGAAGGCATCCAACTCCTCTGCTCCGTGTGTCCATACTACGAACGTGTCATCGACATAGCGATACTATCTGGCTGGTCTCTTACTGGCAGTCTGCAACGCCCGTTATTCAAAAGTCTCCATAAATAAATTAGCCACAGCAGGACTGAGAGCCCATAGCCACCCCGTCAATCTGTTCATAAAAGTCATTATTGTATTGAAAGTAGGTTGTGGTGAGGCAGTGTCGGAATAATGCCACAATACCGATAGGAAAATATCCACTATGCATAAGATAGCTTCGTTTACAGGAATCATGGTAAATAACGCCACAACGTCAAAACTGACGAGGATATCATCCGGGCCCACGCTCGTTTCCTTTAACTTGTCAATGAAATGAGCTGAATTTTTAATATGATTGTCCGTCCTACCAACATAAGGCTGCAGCATTGAGGCAAGGTGTCTAGCTAACTAGTGTGTTGGTCCACCTATGGCGCTGACAATTGGCCTCAACGGAATCCCAGGTTTATGAACTTTGGGTGAGCCATAAAGTCTAGGTGGGTGCGCTTCCGTTTTACATTGTATGATTAAGTCAGATGTGTGAAGTAGAGCCAAATTTAATTTCATGCAAGTCATATGCATTATTAAGAAGTGCCACATTAAACTCGTGTTAACGAGATGTTTGATTACAAACATTTAGGGGTAGCAGTAATTTGTGCTAAATGCCGGACTTTAAACTGAATATCACGGAGTCATATTCATTTCTTTAGATGCGGTTTTCACGTCCATATGGAGGTGTATCAGACATTCAGCTTGAGAAGAATTGTATGGCACTTCACCTATGCACGCACGAGTCAGATGACTGTTAATAATGTAACCATTGAAGCCGGTATTTTACAATTAGACCAGGAGCTTTTGCTGAGTCGATATCCTGCTACTGAGAAGAACTTGAAGGAAGTGGCTGAACGATGGAGTGGGACAGAAAGGATTTCACTCTGATCGGAATGGATGTTTCTGCCATGTCGTTCAGATAAGAGCGTTTAGGTCGAAAAGAGCTATGAAAGAGTGTTGGGGTCGAAAAGAGGTAGGAAAGAGCTTTTAGTTGGAAAAGAGGTGTGAGCGACAGTGGCCGTTAAGAAAACAGTAGAGTAGACAGGGAGTATGGAAACAACTGCGCTTGTCTGCACGCAGCCAGGATGGCTGTGCATGGTACGGTGAAATGTGATCAAAATTTCGAACATCCGTGAAAGGCATTCCAGGATAACATCGCTGTAATCAATACTTGGAAGTACACATATTTGTTTTGGTTTTCAGGTTAAGTGGACGTAGTTTTTTATATTTATGTAGGGCATGGAGAAATACTGATGCCTTCTTACACACTGCAGTTACGTGCCCAGTGCTATTTAGGGTTTTAACTATTATTGATCTAAGTACCACTTGTGTTTTGAATGGGATGGGCTTTCACACGATACCATTTTGAGAGTGCAGGCAGGTCGGTGCTCAGATTGCTGGTAGTGTGTTCAACTTTGTTGGTTTTGCACTTGGATACAACTGGAGGTCATCAACGTACATGCGGAATTTGTAGTACGCCACATCTGATGACAATCATTTACGTAGAATAAAAACAGCACGGGAGCTAATACCGAACCCTAGGGGCGCCAGACACTACTTGCCTCCATGGTACCAGATATGCATTACTGGCGGGACATCAGATATGGACGAAATCATTACATTTCAACTTGGCGAGAAATTTAGGCCGATAAGTTTGGCAAGTAAAGTTTAGAAGTCGACAGTGGCGTAGGCTTTTCTGAAGTCTAACAACCACATGACAGTTGCCTCTTCGGCAACTATGGCAAGTTTCTGGTCATCTGTTGCGTTCGTTAAGGCAGATGTTGCGCTGAAATGTTTACAGAAATCTGGGTGGTATTCATCAAATAGGTTGTTAGTTATTACGTAGTTCGTTAGCTGGTCGTGGACAACTCATTCTAAGACCTTGGACAATGCAGGAACAACGCGAATAGGTCGCTTATCAAAATATGCTATGACAACGTCAATTTTTGGTTGTAGCATAATTAGATATTGATTGTATCACGACCGGTTTCGTTGCTTTAGAACATCGTCAGGTAGCTGAGTTCCACCAGTATCGTTATATAAGTGATTTAGCAACATTTGAGACAAAATCTGGAAATTAAATTACATAAAAATTATTGCGATGGCCTGGTGGAAGCATGTCGAGCAATAACGGTCAAACACAAGATTATTACATCTGGGGTGGGGATGATTCGGTCCGCATATCGTGAGTCAGCGCTTAATCAGGGTAGATACTACGCTGAGATGACAAAACCCATGCGATACCTCCAAATGTCGTGTCGAACCTCATTTTTCCGGTTTAGTGCAGTAACTCTGCGTGGTACGTATTCAACAAGTCTTTGGAGGTCCCCTGCAGAAATACTGCGCCGTGCTGCCTCTATAGCAGTCCATAACTGCGAAAGTTTTGCCGGTGCAGGATTTTATGCACGAATTGACCTTCCGATTAAGTCCCATAAACGTTCGTTGGGATTCATGTGGGGCGATCTGCGTGGCCTCATTCACTCGAGTTGTCCTAAACGTTTTGACAAGGCGCATTGTCATCCATAACACTTCCATCGTTGTTCAGGAACATGATGTTCGTGAATGGATGAAAATTATGTCCAAGTAGTCCAACATAGCCATATGCAGTCAATGATCGGTTCAGCTGGACCAGAGGACCCAGCCGGTTCCATGTAAACACAGTCATTGTAGAGTCACCACCAGCTTGCACCGTGCCTCGTTGACACCTTAGGTCCGTGACTTCTTGGAGTCTGCGCCACACTCTAACCTTACCATCAGCTCTTACCAACTGAAATCGGGCCAGGCCTCGGTTCTCAAGTCGTCTGGGCTCCAACCGATATCGTGATGAGCCTAGGAGTGGTGCTGCAGGTGATGTCGCGCTGTTGGCAGAGACACTAGCGCCGGTCATCTGCTGCCGTAGCCCATTAACGGCACATTTCGCAGCACTGTGCTAACTGATACGTTCATCGTACGACCCATACTGATTTCTGCGGTTATATCAAGCAGCGCTGCTTGTCTGTCAGTACTGGCAACCCTACGTAAACGCCGCCGCTCTCGGTCGTTAAGTGAAGGACATCGGTCACTGCGTTTGCCCGTGGTGAGTGGTAATGCTTCAAGGTTGGCATTCTCGTCACACTCGTGACACTGTGGATCTCGGAATATTAAAGTCGCTAACGAATTCCGGAATGGACTTTTCCATGCGTCTAGTTTCAACTATCATTCCGCATACACAGTCTGTTAGTTCCCACGGTGCTGCCATAATCACGTCGGAAATCTTTTCACATGAATCACCTGAGTACAAATGACAGCTGCGCTAGCATACGCGAAACTATCGCCATCCGAATATACGGTGAATCACCTAAAAGTTTCACCGAAAGTATTTTGGTAGTGAAAAGCGCTGTTGGTATGCGATTGTCACAGAATGGATTGGTATACAGTGGATCGTATTGTTAGCCAATAAATAGATTGTAATAATATTTAGAAAGTGTATTTTTTGTTCAAACATACACTTTCCTAAATGGAACAATGCCCATCGTCATTAACACACTAAGTGTAGGGTAAATTAAAATGTAATCGGTGTTTGTGACATGATTTAAGTGCAAGTCGTTTACGAAGTACCGTATTTTGAGAAGTTGCTGTATAAACACATTTCTGCGCCATTTGCGCCAGTCAGCCTGCACATTTGCTGGTAGGTACGATGTTGTTAGAGTTGCTTGCACTCTGCTTGTGTGTCCCTTGCGTGAATGGCGACTTGCTAGTCAGTTAGTGTGTGACAGTCCAAGCAGTGAGTGGACGATGGGATTAACTACTACAGAAAAAGCCGACATACTCGTGGTTTTAGCTCCCGCTAAATCGCATGAGGAAGTGGCAACAATCAGGCAAGTGTCCTACATATTTCCCATCGACATGGATTACATCCCTGTCACATCTCTCTCTATCAGCAGCTGCATGCAAACAACTACGATAATCGTGTTAACTTCTGTATATGGGCATCAAGACAGGATACTCCAGATGTATCACGTATCTTGATTAGTGATGAAGCCACATTTATCGATCATGGCCAGTAAAGCGCCGAAATGTGCCTTATTGGTCCTTTGACAATTCCCGTTTGTTTCGTCTGGTGAAACGTCAGTGTCTTTAGAATATAAACGTCTGACGTGGTATAGTGAACCATCACCTAATAGGCCCGTTTTTCATAGATGGAACATTGAACGGGCACAAGTGTTGTGGCCTCTTACAGACCATCTTCCACGGGTGCTAGAAGACGTTCCTCTGCAAGCGAGGAGGTAGTGGTGATTTCAACGTGATTGTTGTCCGGCCCATAGGGCACAAAGTACTACTGTATGTCTTTACAAATTGTTTCCAAGTCTTTGGACTGGACGCAGATGACCTCTACCTTGGCTGGCCTGTTCCCCGGATTTGACTCCTGCAGACTTTTTTCTATTTGGTAAGCCAAAAGACGCTGTCTACAAGGGCTTAACAACTACACCCGATGATACGCATTGGCGTACTACTGCAGCCTGCTCGGACATCTCCGCTGAAATGCAATCACGTGTGCATTAGTAGTTCCATACCAAAGTATAGGGGAATATTGCCACTGCCGGTGGTGATTTTGAAAACAAGGTGTGATGGTGAATTGACTCGTTATTGGTAAGAATTCACATAACTAGATTATGCACTTGGTTGTTCTTAAGTGTGTGGTACCACATGTACTGCACAAGTGTCGGTATGGGAAATGACTGGCACTAGAATCCTGCAATAAACAGCAATGTCATTCTAATTTACCCTACTTTTAATTTTAAATGTCAACAGCCATTATTCCATTTAAAAGTCTATGTTTGCAAAAAAATACACTTTGTAAGTATTATTATAATCTGTGTGTTGGCTAACAAAACGAGCCCCTGACTACCAGTCGATTCTGTGAAAACCACACAGCAATATCACTTTCCATTTCCGCAGTATTTGCCGTGCAAGTTTTAAGCGATTCGCCCTGTATGTGCGTATCACTATTCTATGACTTCTCTCACTTTCGTGTGTATGAACAAGTGCCATGAAAGCATTCACAGTATCGTGAGTTTTTTCTTAGTCACCAAGGTACTTGTTTACTGCGACGCCGCCGTCTGTTTCCGATAAAGGCCAAGTGCGGTAATAGGTGATCGAGTAGCAAGTATATGCGACTCAGCTTGTCTGTACACTAGACTCAACATGATCAAGATTATTGAACACAGCATACCGTGTCGTCTGCATATATTGCTCGCAGCCTCTCGCCAGGTGGTTGGCAGTTTATTTATGCGATCGTTGTCTTCTGAATGGGCTCTAAACCTCGTACGTCATGGTACTGGCACGACTCGACAACTTGATGGTGTTCTAAAAGAACGAGATCGGTAGTTACACAGTAAGCGTGTATTAATACAGCTGTAGTGGTTTTCATTAATGGTTAATATTAATGTTAGTCAGCTGTGGAGCTCACAATTAGCAAGCATACATGAGCGGTCACACGACATCAAATATAACGAAAGTGACCAACATTAATTACAATCATATTTATATTCCTGCAGAATATTGATTCCCTGATTACAATTAAAAGCATTTCGGCAGTAAATTTTTTTCAGTGTCTGAAAAAGAAGCTTTTTATGCGGAGTTTCTTCAAAATTGCAACAACCGTTAAGACCCGCACATAATTTCAACAGTTCTTTCTCATAAAGGAGGCGCCTTGCTAGAGAAAATCTCCTCCTTCACTTCGTTTGGCGCTCTGACATGATGGTAAATCTCTGAGGCTCGAAGGTGTAATCTGCTTTCTGTTCCCAGCAGTTACAGCTGCCTTTCTCAGCAGTTGACTGGAGACTCTAAATTGGTTGGGGTACCATGGGTGTGGTGGTGGCTGGGGGGGGGGGGCGGGGGGGGAGAGGTCGAACTGTTACCGAACACCCATCACTCGTAGGTCATAAACCTCCGAAACGCGGCCGCCTCCAACCCATTCTCCTCTTTCAGATATCAGCGGTTCCATCTTCGTAAGACGCCAACGGGAATCTCATTCGGTTCCAGACGCTTGCTGCGTAGATTCTCCGTTTGTTGTTCATAGCCTTGGACAGAGACGCGCAATGCACTTGAATAGGACACTGTCGTTTTAACGTGGCGCGAACAACTGATTTGAGCAGGAACGTTACAGTAGCTTACTGGATGTAGCACGCCACCTTCGACATCGCCATGATGTAAGAAGACATCGCTATTGTCCCTTCGACGTAGCTCCCAGAGTGCACTGATCGCTCTGATTTATAAACGCGGCTTTCAACAACAGTGTCAGCAGTGTAGAGACAAGATTTAGCTCCAAGAGTGATGGAACGTTATCCGGCTGTCTGTGACTACTACTTGTTTCGTAATTTCTTAACAGTGGTTGTTTCTCTTTAAGTGTTTTGCATGTGTTTGTCTGCAGTGAATTATTGAGAGCTTCCGTATTTTAATGGAGCTGTTCTCGCAGTACGGAAGTTTTACGTTTCAGTTCGTAAAAATTGTAATTATTAGACGTTTCCCTACGTACTGTAGCCCTGCTCACGTCCACAGTTTATAAATTAATCAATTTAGAAGCCCCTGTAAGTAACGACGTGTTTCATTGTCTTACGTAGCCAACATAAAGATCGGAAATCATAGTTGCTTTACCCAAGGACTGAGCACAAGATGAAAGCATTCGAAACTCTCACTTTGACTAAGTGACTGAGTCAGGCCAAGCGGTTACATCCCGCAGACCAATTCAGTGCTCTTTCGGGTTCGAACCAAGCCATATTACATCCTGGCAGCTGCGTCTAGAGCTCGTTTCGCGTCCCACCAAAACATTACTACCTGCTGCCAAGTCTCAGATTCACCCGAGCTGAAGGCCTATTTTCTTTGACCTAGCAGTAACGGATGAACTTTAGCACCCCCTGCTGAGTACCTCCACCCGGAGTTTCCACCCTGTCGCATGTAGTGGCGGTGACAGACAGTTGTTTCCCCGCGGAAGTTTAAGTACAGCAGTGACAGGCACAATAGCCGCTTCAATACGAGAGAGAAAGTTGTTACAGTTTTTCAAGCTCAACAAAATATTGGAGATATTTGTGCAGGTTACTTCTAATTCATGAAAAGAAACTATTCACAATGAACGCAACACAGGAATGTTCCAAATTCTATCGTGAATGTTGTTAAGGTGAGTCTTATTTTAAATTTCCCTCTGACACATTTTGACGTCACTGTACTGCAACGTATAAATTTACGTGTAGCGTTTGGTCGATGCCACCAGCGTTAACCTCGACTCAAAATTAACGCCTTGATAGTTACCTAACTGAAACAGCCTACCTGCTATACGACTGTGATAGGTTATAAAGGAAAAGCATAATATTGTGTATTTCTTTTATATTTATGAAGTTTTTCTGATAAGAAGTGATGCAACATTCGGTTAACTATGATAAGAATAAAAATTCACTCTAATTTATTTGCTAAGATGTAACAGCATGGGTTCAGTTCAGAACCGCAGTTCTGTAGAGCTCTTCACTTAGCCAGTAGTCCTGAATCTATTACATAGATGCCTAAAAATCTAAATTTAGTTATGTAAATGTGCCCCAGGCTATTTTTACTAATTCCTTTGCCCGTATACTAATATTCAGTCTGTTTCAGCAATTTGATAACTGCTTATTACAGAGAAGAAAGTAATTTTCATCAACAGATTAAAGCTGACACAGTCAAAGAGGCATCAATGTCATGTTCTTGTTCAGGTAAAGTTGTGCTGCAGTAAATGTTAAACCTCTCCGCAAGATTTCATCGAGTAAGAGCATGTGAAAATGTTGATGGTGGTCTGTCCGTTCCACGTGGACGTTAAATTCAATGGTCCCTTTGGTGTTGTTCTAGAAGCGTCGACTATGTTCTGGAACCAAGTTTCACCCTTATCTTTCTCAATTATCGTCATAACAAACACAAACACTTCAGTGCAATTTGCATATTTTATTCTGCAACATAAAGATACCAACAGAACCGTTACATAAAGAGGTATCGAGTAAATTAGCTGAAACTACCTGTTAGTTTTTCCAGTGAACAATAGGGACTTAAATTTTTTCTTGCACCTTAGCATCAAGCCTACCTGTTTTGTTTCGTGATTCTCCAAGCACAGGGCTTCCCAACATTTTCAGCTGGTGGACCCCTTCTTCAGTCGAAAATCCATGGCGGACCCCTATTCAGTCAAGAGCACAGTAACTTTAAATTTCAGAGCGAAACTCATGGGTACTGAAAGCTTCCTTATGCAAGTTCCATGTTCCCAATAACTCCCCCCCCCCCCCCCTCCCGAAGTATCAATAGTCTTTGGTTTAGAAATGAATGAAAACAACTTGAAGGTGAAAAATCGACTTATGAAAGTGGTGCACTGACAAAGCAAGTTAAACACTTAAAGATGCCTGGGGCCGCATACGTGCCAGCGAGCGCTGTTATTGGTCGACAAAGGTCGCTATGCGCATGCGTAAAAGATTAGCGCATCTACCGCCGTGACCCGGAGCATTGTTGCGAAACAATCAGGGAAGCCGCATTCTCTGGCACTAAACTGTGTATGCGTTCTCACTTAGGAACCGCAAAGGCTGTTTGGGAATACGACCTGAAATAAAAGTACACATGTTTTTTCACACGAAAAAAGTGATGAATTTGATTTTCACATTTTTATTCAATAATTTTACTCATCATTTTACACGATTTGGTGAAGGGTGGCCGCGGACCCCCTAGAAAGAGCCGGCGGACCCCTAAGGGGTCCGCGGACCACCGGTTGGGAAGCCCTGTCCTAACACATTAGGTAGACCTCTTTGAAGCTATCCTCGTTGGTAATTACTCCACAAACGTTACTATCTACATCTGTTCTTACATTTGGCAAGGCAAATCTTTTTTCTCTGCTAATCTGTTTCTACCATAAACCCTACAATAATTTCATTCCTAGAACTGGGAAGAAAAATCGGAAGACGTACCGTTTTCGTTCTATTGTCACCCACGAGTCAATAAGATTCTCTCAGCTCTTTGAGATGTAATGTTTGAACTAATAGTTACAAGACAGACACATAGGTGTTAGATGAAGGTGTTTAATGATGGTTAATGAAAATACAGGGTGGTTCAAAAGTCCGTTAACATTTCAAAATGCAGTAATTTACGGAATTATGTAGGTGGAGAGGTATAGACTGATACACATGCCTTAAATGACGTGGTGCTAAACCCAAAAAACCGCAAAATCTGGTCAACAGATGGTGATGAACAGCAACACATCAGTGGCACCACAAGATAATTGTGTATAAAATGATCTATAGTGAGAGGGAGAGTCAGATCATCCCTATCCCCACTGGAAGCTACGACTTTCATGCAGCATGGCGCTCCACTCGGTACTCCTAACTGAGTGAAAGATCTCTTGCGCACATCGTTTAGCGCTGAACGCGTGCTGAGCTGCCAAGTATGTCTTTCTTGGCCCCCAGGTCCCCAGGCCTCAATCCGTTTGGTTTTAGGGTTACATGAAGGCGCAAGTCTACCGCGATTGTCCGACCTCATTAGGGATGCTAAAAGAGAGCATCTGGCGGCAGTTTCTCACAATACTTACAGATGTTCTGTACGTTACTGTTCACAACATTGTCCCTCGACTAGGGGAGACCGGGCCGGAACGGCCCGTCGAACATTTGGAGGAAATTTTGGAGGTCTGGGAATGGACTCCCTTTTATTCCTCCTTACTCTCTTCGATGACACATCTTACAAGTAAGCTGGGCTGCATCGTCCTCAGTATCTACGTAAGCACGCGCGTTATAAGCCCACTGCTTGTACTGCTTCCTGAAACTCGAAGCAGGGAGGGCCGAGCCAAAGATCCAAGGACCCAGTTTCTCCAGCCAGTTTCGTTCCGTTATGGAATGGGTGCTGGCATCCGTTTCTTTCTGCTCGTTGATACGCTGATCTGCGCATTTCTGTCATAGTCATACCAAAACATCTCTTTCCAGATTCTTCATATATATGACATGTCATAACTCTTCCTCCTTATTGAAAACACAATGATATTTCCGTAGGTTTTATCAGTTGTTGGAAGGCGATTGCCATTTCTCATCTATACGTATAGTTTTAAAGCAAGCAAAGGCACGACAAGTTGTTTCGATGTTTTTCGTGCCTCATCGCTTTATTAATTTTCGATTCGACGTCTCGGTCCATGCTTTTCATGAACCACTTTTGTCTCTCCGTTTTCCGTACATAATTACCTACAATCTGCAAGTGAGAAAAGCATACAATGCGGTAGAATTCGTCAACGACCGGGAAGGAACGGACCATTCCGCCCTAAACGCTTATCTGTTGATTCAAATGGCTCTGAGCACTATAGGACTTAACATCTGAGGTCATCAGTCCTCTAGAACTTAGAACTACTTCAACCTAACTGACCTAAGGACATCACACACATCCATGTCCGAGGCAGGATTCGAACCTGCGACTGTAGCGGTCGCGCGGTTCCAGACTGAAGCACCTAGAACCGCTCGGCCACACGGGACGGCGCTTATCTGTTGAGAAAATATTCAGTGACCCCCGTAAACAATTTTTTTCAACTGCGTTGTATAAAAAGATAGCTACTAAGTACATGGTAATGTAGGTGGACTAAACGTTGATCGTGAAGAAAAAAACTGACAGATTTACCTTAGTTGGAAATGGTCCGGAAAGTTATGAAATAGCCGACAATTCGCTCACTTTTATAGGTAGGACACGCAACTCGCGCGACCACGCCCGCAATCTTACTAAACCATAACAGACATTAGCTTTTTAAACACTTGTCAGTCTGAAGACACCTTTGCGCCTCTAGACGAAATTAGACTACCGACATCGTTCTGTCCCGGTAATCCATTCCGCCTCCGTCTCCCCTATAGGCGTTGTTGATGAGCGACTGTCGACATACTGAGCATCTGTAACAAAGGTCATCGTCTTCGCTAAAAATCAATTCTTATTAATTATGAAGCGCTATCTGTTAGTCATTTGTGCACCTTTTCTTTGTTTCAGTTAACCCAATGTCATGTCAAAAATGTATTCAAATGTTTACCTCTCCACCTATTTTATTTCGTGAACTATTGATTTTTTCAATGTTTACTGCACTCTGTGTCACTCTGTACATACCGGCAGAGGAATGCAGAACTGTATGTTATATAGGAATGCTCAGAGCTGCCTTCACCTCAGGTGGCATGCAGCTGACGAGAGCCATGTTATCTGTTTCGTGTCGTTCCCTCGATAACACGCCCCCGACGAGGTAAATTACTCGAACCCAATGTTGCACGCGCATAAACATCGCATGCATGCAAACGGATAGGCAGCAAACCACAATTATTTGTTGGGAGTACGTCACTTATTGCCTTAGGAGAAAAACAATGAGCCTCTTGACCTTACGATAGTCCGTACAACTTGACAGCTAGAAAAATGTTAACACTACTTACGACCAAGTGACGCAACGTGGAATTTTCCAGTGCACTAAAGCCCCACGCAAGGTCTTTGTCTGACTATATAAGTTTTTGCTCGCAAAAGAACTGCTTGTTTGTACACCATGGAGTTGAAACTACTGACTGTGTTGGCACTCTTCGCCGTATGTGGTAAGTCTGCTCTCCACAAAATGCTATCGAGAAGCCAAAAATGCATGTGTCCTACTTCACACTTTAGTTACTGTTATTAGTATTCAGTAGTTTCATTCGTTGATAATTATTTTGTCACATGTCGGAATGTTACTCACGTAACTTTCTCGGGTGACAAATGATATTATCGTATGCAAGCGTCGTAGTCAGTATGGTACTTTACACAGTAACCACATCTTGTGGATCACAAAATGGATGAGCCGGCCGAAGTGGCCGTGCGGTTAAAGGCGCTGCAGTCTGGAACCGCAAGACCGCTACGGTCGCAGGTTCGAATCCTGCCTCGGGCATGGATGTTTGTGATGTCCTTAGGTTAGTTAGGTTTAACTAGTTCTAAGTTCTAGGGGACTAATGACCTCAGAAGTTGAGTCCCATAGTGCTCAGAGCCATTTTGAACAAAATGGATGAAATCGGAAACACGACTGAAAATAAGTTCTGATCGCGATAAACGGGTTGTTAACTTTACATGGCTGGGATGTGTTACTCCGTCAACACGGTTATAAATTTTTGCGCGAGACTTGCGGGTATTTGTCCATGGTGCAGTAGCTCCCAGTGCTCAGTGAGACACCATATCCTGCGTTCAAATGGTTCAAATGGCTCTGAGCACTATGGGACTTTACATCTATTGTCATCAGTCCTCTAGAACTTAGAACTACTTAAACCTAACTAACCTAAGGACATCACACAACACCCAGTCATCACGAGGCAGGGAAAATCCCTGACCCCGCCGGGAATCGAACACGGGAACCCGGGCGTGGGAAGCGAGAACGCTACAGCACGACCACGAGCTGGGGACTATCCTGCGTATTCTGCAATCTACCAACTTACGTTACTGGAATATTGTTCATGAATCCAACTCATGACTCTCGTCCTCTGTATTAACATTGCTAAAAACCAGAAATTTTGAACTGTCACACAAAAGAACTGTGAGAAATGATGCGATATAATTTTTGTAGCACAAAATGTGTCAGATTTAGAAAAAGACTTTAAGAACATTGTTACTGCAGTTTACAAATTTAGATCAGAGTGCATTTCGACCATATATCACGCATTTTGAAAGAAAACGACAGTTTGTCAATGGAGTGAGTGATTGATTATTTTGTAAAATAAAAAAATAAATGAACAAAACACATTTAACAATATATTACGCATTATTCAGAATAAACGTTTTTCTGCTAAGTAGATTCTTTATCTGAAGCATGATTTGTCATAGAAAAGCGTGATACAAAGTGAACACAAATAAAGAAGATAGTCTGAGTTACTGATCTTTTATAGGGGAGAGTGTTGTATCGTGGGACATGCCTCAGACTTTCGGTTTTAACTAGCTTATTCCATGTTTAAATGATGAAACTAACTTTCTTTTTGCTGCAGTATTTTTCAGAAGTTACAAAAATTAGTTCGGAAAATTAAGATTTTTGCAAATCTAAAATTATGTTCCATGGTAAAAAATGGTCATGTACCATGAAGCAAATATTCTGCTCACAAGTTAGAGGAGTCGGTGGAGCAGTTTATTACTCTGAGATTTATTTCACCTGACTACCATTATGACCAAACCGAATGCTGGAATGTGATATAACCTGAGTTGTATTAATGTATCGGTGCCAGTAGTTAGTCACTTAGGAGCCCTGGTGCCGCTTAGATTGTATTAAATCGGGCGCACAGCGGCCCAACGTCCACCTAACGTTTGTTACGTGTCGTAAGCACCACAGACCACGACCTCTGTATTTCACGAAAATATTTGGCTCTCAGAGATAGTTCTGCACTCCTGCTCTCGATGCTACTCAATGTAAGCAATTTTGGGAAGCAACAAATCGACCATGTATTACTGTAATGAAAAAGGGTGTTGCAACGAATAAGAACACAGACCTTCCGTGATAAACAAAATATAATTAAGATGAGCTGTGTCCTCCAATAAAGCACATGTTACAACTGCAAGAGATTGCTATTACAGCAATGTTTGACCCCTGTAGTTAATCCGAGAGCACACAGATAACAGAGTATCAGGCTAACGTCTTCCCTTACGTGCTTTATGATGACACATCTCTCATTTATGTTCAGAAATTACCTTCACACTGAATCACGTTAAATCCTTCAGAACAATACAATATACGTTAGCCTTCTCTACAACAATCTGTCTTCTCTTTACGTACATAGAATTTAGGTACCAGTTTTACTCAGAGCTAAACAACTACTTTTGCTCTGCCACGCGGGACTTCTAATGATGCAGCTACAGCAAACACTCGCTCGCCTGAACAATACCATATTACGCAGTTAATTTAGATACGTTTAACTGCATTCAACTCTACGGCCATCTTGTGTACAGTAAAACCTTGAGACCATGAGGATCAAATTAGAGAGATTAGAGCCCACATGAGCCATACCGACAATCTTTCTTTCCACGAACAATACGAGACTGGAATAGAAGGGAGAACCGATAGAGGTATTCAAAGTAACCTCCGCCACACACTGTCAGGTGGCTTGCGGAGTATGGATGTAAATGTTGATGTAGGTATCAGAAATTTACACCAGCCCTGAGCCAGGCAAGATATCGCTTACCCATGACGATGAGGCTACATGTTGATCGTTATACGCGGTTCTACCGTTGTTCTAAAGTTTATCAGAGTCTCAATGAGTCTCGTATCCCACAGTCAAAATCACTGCTTCGCTTACGCTTTTACTGGCGTATTAAATTGCGGAATAACCTGTCGCTACTCAACTGCTGTTCCAGACACTCGGAGCTGTGCCTGGCAAGCCATTTGCACTGTAAAAGTACTTACTGATCTAATAAAGTTAGCATTTCATCGGAGCGGTCTGATGTGGATCTGTCCATCATGAAAGACCCAAAGCGATTCTCCAGAGCGAAAGTATCAACACCGAAACTAGCACCCACCTCCTCCTTATTCGTACTTCTGCGCCACTGAGCAATCATGCCGTTACTCATTTTATAAATTAATGCAAGAAAATAGCATGTAGAAGAGGAGATCATTTTCTTAAGCCCTTTCCTAAATCATGTGCTTTAGATTACATCTGAAATATATTTTTCTTAAGCTGAAGGGTTAAGAACAAGTGGGACTATCTTCTCTCGACTCTGATGTCTCACAATATCGCCATCGAAGTTCTACGGGGGAGTGGCTCCCCCCCAGCATTCACAATATAACGCGTTTTCTGATGCAGGAACGGTATTATCACGCTGAAATTGGTCTATAAGGTACTATAAACCTATCATTTTTCCGCGCAACTGGCACTCCAATCTACACACTCGAGATGACTCAGAGCCTTCTATACCGATCGTTCGATGTATGCCTGCCCACTGCCTTCTGCATACTCTCATTTACATTTACTTTGATTAATAACGAAAACATGTTAATTAAAATCGCCTTTTGGATGGCGTGAATTACTTTGGTTTAAATTTTGGTGAAGCCCTTACATTATTATTATTACTATTATTATTATTATTATTAAAATTACTATCGAAGCCTTTAAATAAAATTGCAAAATATAGTGGGCATATTTATTCAGCATTACGTAACGTAGTTGCTACGTTACATACTGAAATTTAAAGGCGTTGAAAACGAGAAAACCTTGCCCAATCTGTATTTAGTCGTCTATCTGTGACATTATTATTTCGCTACACAGCAATAATCAGCAAGTGAAATCAAATTAGGCATAAGTATTGTGAAAAACGAGTTTCACATTAATATTCCAGTTTTCAACAAAGCTAAAACTGTTACAACGTTAACGAAACTCAATTAATTTTCAGATACCCCATGTTCCATGGTAAAAGACCTTCGAAGTATGGTCCACACATATAATTAATTTTAAGGACGTATAGAAATCCACTTTCCGTAAAATTCTGTAACTGAAGAATCAGTGTACAAGCGACAGGGCTCATACCTCAGATTCTATTGATTATAGAAAGATAGAGTCAAGTGTTTTAGATAGCCCTTAGACTAGGGACCCTATTTATACCCAAAGAAGGATCATCTTACTGTAAATATCCTACAGTACAGGGCCAAAGTTCTAACAACACACACTTCCTCTAGCTTGCTATATGGGACCTAATCGTTTGGTTCTTTTTGCATCAGATGTGGTCAACGGAACGCATTACGCAGCTGATGGAGGCACTATTTAGTTCATTGGCGGCTCCTGAGAAAACCCGAAAAATACGGTTTTTGATTATCAGAAACGAGCTCCGGATTCAAATGGTTCCAATGGCTCTGAGCACTATGGGACTTAACATGTGAGGTCATCAGTCCCCTAGAACTTAGAACTACGTAAACCTAACTAACCTAAGAACATCACACACATCCATGCCCGAGGCAGGATTCGAACCTGCGACCGTAGTGGTCCCGCAGTTCCAGACTGAAGCGCCTTTAACCGCTTGGCCACACCGGCCGGCCGGATTCAGAGACGGCTATGTACAGCAAGTGGATGAAATGTGTGGGATATTTTTCTAACATCCAGATCCTGGAGACCCCTGAAAATATTCTTGATATCTTTAAACTTTTTCGAGATGCAGCAGTTCAAAGTAATTCAATTTGTACACGTAAATTATGCACGTAAAATCCAGTGTGAGACGAAATCTAAATAATAAATATCCACAGAAAATTACTCAATTTTTGATGGTTTATTCTCTAAGTATTTGTCTATAACTACCATGTTTCCGTTTTCAAAATCTTTATGTGTTTTCGAGAAACACCTCCAAAACATGGTTTTTGAGTACTGAAACCTAGCCATGGATTCCTAGAGGGCTATGAACAGAAAATGGCTCTAATTTTTACGGTATATTCCTAAGATCCCTCTCTCGAAAGAACTTGAAAATAACTTTGGTATCTTTACCTGTTTCCGAAATATAGAGATTCAAAATTTCCCTACCGGTACACATAAAATCCAGCGGCTGTAAAATGCCTCCATTATCATCAGAAGCATTCTGGGAACACATGTTTTTTTCGTGCAAATAAAATCCGGTGTGATGTGAAAAATTACGTAACTGTGCACTATTGCAATTTCACGTAAGTAAATTTTTCTGAGTCATAAATTTCTTTTCAGATGAGTGGTATGCCCTGCCGTAGCAGGAGAAATAAGGGAACCAACGGAAAATACTCATATCGGAGCACAAAAATGAGAATATGCCCCTCTTTATTAAAAGACTAGGACTGAAAAGTGGGGTACTGGCTACCTCATTCCACCTTCCTCAGTACCTTTACAAAGTTTTCCTACAATTTTGACATGCGAACATATTCATGCTTTTTTTGCTAAGAGACGAGGAAACAGTGGCAGTGCCAAAAAGAAGAAAAGTAATAAATACTGGAAAATAGTAGTGGTTGTGGTACAGAGAAAGCGAAGGAGACAGGGGAAGTGTCGTAGAAGGAGACGGACATAGTCCCAATGGAACATAATTGGCAGTGACAGAAGATTGCTAGGAAAGGAATAAAGGAGGCAGTACTATTGGGAGAGGAATAAAGAGAAGGACAAAGTGGAAGCAAGTGAGAGTCAGTGATAATGAGAGCCCGAGTCCATGACAACCACAACGAAGAAGAGAGAGAGAGCTACAGTGAGAAGAGAAGCGTAAGTGGAAAGGAATTAATGAGCTAGCAGCAATAAGAGGGAGCAAGAGGGAGACAGTTAACAGCGAGAGGAGACAGTAGCAGTATTAGGATAGAACGAAGGGGACTGTGGCTGTGAGGCAGGAGACAATGACAGTTAGAGAGACACAAAGAGATAATGATAATGAGTTGGGCTGAATGAGTAAATGAGAATAAGCAAGTACGAGTGAAAGGGTTTGAGCTACTTACAGCACTAGACTAGTGGCTGTGAGCCGGATACAGTTCTGGGAGCTTGTGTGGGTGTCAGTTGCACGATAAGAAGAGCGCAAAATGTGTTGGCATGCCCAAGAGTTTTGGGAAAATCTTAAAGGTGTTGACGAGGGTATAATGAGGCAGCTGGTACCCCTTTCCCTGTCAGTCTTATATTAAACAGGAGCATATTCGTCTTGTTCGTGTTCTTATTGGAGAATTTTTCCGCTGGTTAACAATATGTTCCTAATACCTGCAATATATTATACTGCACTTCAATATGTGGAAGTCGAAATAAATTAAAATGTTGCATAAAACAGAATCTCATATATAACAACAACAAAAACTGTAGAAAATGGTGGAAACTGTCTGCGACGGGCACCAGTGGGCATTCCTACATGTCATTCTGAAATCAGTCGCTAGAGTGAAGTATCGACCAAAAAACTTCGTGTATGCCCTCCATGTACAACCATCTTCCCTAGAGAGAAATTGGTTTGCAACGAAACGAATTTCAGAATCAGTTCCAAGAATAGTTGTGTGTCTCTGGATTCACGATTTTTTCGCTTGGTTTTCTACTTCAACTTTTTAGTTGCTTCGTTGTATGTTTCGGAATTTATGGTCCCTGTTTGTGCAAATCGGTGCTATGATCATTTCTTATTAATTTCATCGGTATTTGTTCTGTTTAGCCCTAGTTCACTATACAGTGTGAGATAAGTACGCAATGTAACCGATTACAATAAACACAAGAATAGAGAAAAAGTTTCTCAGAACAGGGGCATAGCTATTTAGAAGTCTTTAAAGTTACCCAGAACATAAACAGAGCTATTTAGAAAACATCTAATAATTTGGAGTCTAAGGTGCCTGAATTAATTTCTGATATTTATTTTATCGACGAATGTAACCTACACCGTTCTCCCTGCTTCGCACATAGTTAAGGGCTCAAACTGACCGGTTGTCATAGGTTCAGCATTCTTTACTATAATGGCAAACTTATTGTAGTTTTTATCGTGCCTTGTGTGCAATGTAGCTATCGTGATAATTTTAACCGCACTTCAGATTTCTTAGTAATGTTAACAAACTGAGGGACTACACTGGAAAACCTGAGAGAAGTAGTCAAAACTGAAAGCAGATGTGTACCTATTATTATATTTTCTTCAACGTGGAAAACAGACTGTTGAATCTCTTGACTGCGCTACGCAGCAAACGGAAAAATGAACGACATTTACGCAGTGTTAAATGTGTCAGATATAGTTTGGGTATGAAATTACCTCTTCATTGCAATTAAGTTTCTACTTTGGAAATGCTAACTGATATATTTCGTAACACGTAAGAACACCTTTTTGTCGGGATGATTGATAGAACACGAATACGTACATTAGTAAGTAATGTTTCAAATATGTGAATGGAATAGAAAGGTTGTTTACATTTTCGAAGTTAGTAAAATTTTACAGCATCATCATTATCTTCTCCAGTGTGCTGCCTTAGGGCAGGTATTCACATGTAGCTCTACAAGCAAGCTTGTCACTTTTTACC
The DNA here is from genome assembly GCF_023864345.2 of Schistocerca serialis cubense. Classification (NCBI taxonomy): domain Eukaryota; kingdom Metazoa; phylum Arthropoda; class Insecta; order Orthoptera; family Acrididae; genus Schistocerca; species Schistocerca serialis. The sequence goes on along the minus strand of NC_064646.1, from coordinate 229,193,276 downwards.
TGCTTAGTTTTCTCTTATTTGTTTTCTATCCTTACACTATCAACTGGTATTTTCTGCGTCCCCTTCTTCTTCCATCCACACCATCCATCGATAAACTACATTTTTTCATTCAGTGTCCAAGAAAATCGTATTTTCTTTTACTGGTAACCATTAAAACTCCTCCCCCTTCACCCACTCTTCTCAGCAACTCCTCATTTTTCACTTAGTCTAACCATTTTATCGCTTCAGTCCTCCTCCAAATCCACATCTCAACTGCTCCTGTTCTTGCACCTTCCTCTTTCCTCAGAGTACATCTCAGCTCTGTATAATGCCACCCCCCATACAAAGCTCTTTGTCAGTCTCTTCCTCTGTCCATGCACTCACATCAAAGCCTCGTCTTGTTATTAAATGCCTCCTTGGCAATTGCTACACCCGTTTTGACCTCCTTATTGCTTGTCATGTCTTCTGTAATTATGTTCCCCAGATATATGGAAGCACTAACCTTTTTTACAGTTATCTTCAATGACGTTAAAAGTTATTATTGTTGTTAAATGTTAAGTCCTTTCTGTGACCACCATAAAGTATTAATATGTTAGTAACCAACATGGGTTTTCTTGTTTCAGGTATCGTACAGGCCAGGCAGGTCGCTCCGGTAAGTTATCCTGTTTTAGCTTTGACAAGTTTCCTAATTTTGAACCTCGAACGCACTTATATTATGTTCCATTTTAGAGACTTTCGCTTAATAACTCTATAGTGAATGGGCTTTTCTAATCCCACCTGTTTCCAAGAAATTATATCAACTGCTAAATATCAGTTTCCCTTACAAATGAATTCCTTCTTTGCAAATAGATACCAAGATGAGATCCGTTGACAATAGGAAAATACAGGAAGTTGCTATCTGTACAGATATCATTGATGATCTTCCAGCTCTCTAACAATGAAGTTATATAAAATCTAGACCTTTCGCTGCTTATAGGCATTGATAAATATCAAAGGGGACAGTTGAAAAACGTGTGCCTCAACTGGGACTCGAACCTGGGACTTCTTGCTTGCGTGGCAGACGCTCTATCCGACTGAGCCACCGAGGACACAGACAATATTGAAACTGAAACTTCCTGGCAGATTAAAACTGTGTGCCCGACCGAGACTCGAACTCGGGACCTTTGCCTGCAAGGTTCGCAGGAGAGCTTCTGTAAAGTTTGGAAGGTAGGAGACGAGGTACTGGCAGAAGTAAAGCTGTGAGTACCGGGCGTGAGTCGTGCATCGGTAGCTCAGTTGGTAGAGCACTTGCCCGCGAATAGGCAAAGGTCCCGAGTTCGAGTCTCGGTCGGGCACACAGTTTTAATCTGCCAGGAAGTTTCATATAAGCGCACACTCCGCTGCAGAGTGAAAATCTCATTCTGGACATATTGAAACTGCTTATCTCTGCCACGCTCTGTCCACACACTACATTTCTGGTGCCCCTGCCCACCATACTCATTACTCGCGGCAGTCAATCTACCGATTCCCGTAAGAGATTAAGCAATGTGAGTACACCCGGACTGGGACATGTCCGAAAGGATAGATATCATCTTCATATAGATAAGCCCGCATCTCGTGGTCGTGCGGTAGCGTTCTCGCTTCCCACGCCCGGGTTCCCGGGTTCGATTCCCGGCGGGGTCAGGGATTTTCTCTGCCTCGTGATGGCTGGGTGTTGTGTGATGTCCTTAGGTTAGTTAGGTTTAAGTAGTTCTAAGTTCTAGGGGACTGATGACCATAGATGTTAAGTCCCATAGTGCTCAGAGGCATTTGAGCCATTTTTCATATAGATAAGGATACCGGCCCATGGTCTTCTTCAGTGCGGATGCACTAAAATTGCCCGAACTCTTACGGGAATCGGTAGATTGACTGCCGTGAGTAATGAGTATGGTGGGCAGGTTCACTAAAATGTAATGTGCGTCTCACGGGGAGCGTGGAGGAGATACGTCTCTGCACTCGTAATACCGTCTGTGTCCTCGGTGGCTCAGTCGGAAACAGCGTCTGCCATGTAAGCAGGAGGTCCTGGATTTTAGTCGCAGTCGGGGCACACATTTTTCAACTGTCCCCATTGATATTTATCAACGCCTGTAAGCAGCGAAAGGTCTAGATTCCATATAACTTGCTACGTAAATACAGTCGCGAAGTACTTTGGAAACTGATTTTGTTGACTAATAACTACGAACAGAACACAGTAAAACGTGCAGTATAATTTTTCGTTTGGAAATTGAATGAAAATGTAGTTGTTAATTAAAAAATCTTAAAAGAAGTAGTTCTTGATGTACTGCAGCTCTAATAATGTTGTTCGTTTTTTAATCGTAGTGAAATACGCGGTTGCTATTCGGCAGGAAGGTCCAATCTGTCGCGAAATGGAAACCACTGTGAAAATCAAAGATGTTTTATTTGCAACAGCTATCTACACCTTCCAGCTAGTTCTCTACAAAGCCGCATCTCCAACTAAGACATCTGTCGTAGCGTTGTACCAACTTTCCAATACCCTCATCATAGAAAGCAACCGGCTGTGCTTTCCGCCAATTCTCTATATTGGTCCACAGCTCCTTGTCTGTGCCAGAATGTGGTCTTCGAAGCCAGCGGTTCATGTGAGGAGATACGAAACGCAGGGGGAGACAATTACTGGCTATATTGTGCGTGTTCAAACACTTTACATCGAAAACGTTGCAGGAGCATCTTCATTTCCTCTGCACAGTGCGGCCGAGAATTGTCGTGAAGACATCAGGCAAAATCTCCCACCAGACTCTCACACGTCACGGGAGACTCTATTTTTTAGACATATTTCTGTGCACTCTGTGCGCTCAGAACTGAAAAGAGTGAAGGGACGCGATCGATGGGAATACTAGAACACAGCCCATCACGTCTGTGCAAAGTTTCATTGGATTTTCAGCGAGATTGCACCTTACATTTTGCGGCGTGCACTGTAGCTGTAGCGGTTATAAGCTAAGTACTGACAAACTTATTTGTGCTCTGTAATACAGTTATTACATTTAATAGATTTCAGCGGTGTTGCGTACCGTTTGTGGCGAAATAACGACTTAATAAACTTTTGTAACCGTTCGCTCGCTGTGTTTTATAGAGTTTCCAGTGTGTTGAAGTCGTTTATGTCCATTATAATTATCCGGGCTGTTATGCCGTGGTCGGTTGATGAATTCTGAGGTGATTCCCAACGTTTCGTCTCCGACTGCGGGAGACATCTTCAAGGGGGTCCGTAGCTTGATGGAAGGTCCAACACACACACTGTCTCGCTACTGACTGACCTTCCACCAAGCTACGGACCCCCTTGAAGATGTCTCCCGCAGTCGGAGACGAAACGTTGGGAATCACCTCAGAATTCATCAAGCGACCACGGCATAACAGCCTGGATAATTATAATGGACATGATATTTCCGGCCGTGAAAGTTTACATTTTAGTATGAAGTCGTTTAGTAAATTTCGTGCTTTAGTTTTCAACTGACGTTTATTATTCTTTCTAGTGAAATATTTCAGTAAAATTTTCATTTAGTGTTTTAACTTCGCTTAGTGTTACAGTGGTCGTTTTAATTTTTTGGTTTTAGCTAATAATTTTGTGAAGTTTTGCTGGTATTGGTATCGGCTGTGTTGTAGTAGTATTAATACAAGTAGGTGCTTTCTTAGTAGGCAGAGAATTTCGAGACCATTATTGTTAGTTCTTAAACAGTTCTACTTGTGTAACTGAACTTTGGTAACGTAGACGTATAGTTTATTTTCAGTAACTGTAAAATTTTACCATGAGTGAAAAGTGTGGGCTCCGTCGTAGGTTTGTGAGTAGTGGATTACGGTGTGGGATTTGTTCAAAGTATTTTCATTGGGGGGAATGCAGTGGGGAAGCCAGTGGTCAATTTAGGGACATCCTCTCCTGGGAATGTAGAATCTGTAGTAGAAACAAGTTAATAGAGGAACAGGAGCGTAAGATCTGTGCCCTTCAGGTGCAGTTATAATGCACAAAGGAGGAACTAGGTAGGTTGAGGGGGGTGAAGGGTGGTGGGGAATGGGAACTGGCAGTTGGCAAGAAGGTAGCTAGGAAGAGGAGGTATTCAGTTTTACTTTGCATGAATGCAATAGATACGACCAACTGTCAGAGTTGAGTGGAGAGGAGCCTCGTGTAGCTGTAGATGTAGGTAACTTGCAGCAGTCCTCAGCAATTAGGAGGCCTAGGTTAGTTGCAAAGTCTAGCAGAAAGAAGGTTCTGCTGTTAGGTACTGACACGTTCCATGACCTTGGAGATTTGCACTTCAATTTGGTCCTACTGAACTTGACATGTAAATAAAATAAAATAAAATAAGCCTCGTAGTAGGTGACCAATACCAGTGGACTTTCAAGTACGGGCTCCTGGTGTCAGTTACCTTGGAGTTTCTGGAATATCACCGTATTCGAGGGAATGGTATCCGAATCTTCACAGGATTCCTGTTAGTTACCGTATACATTCATTACTGTGGGAAGTATACTAGCTCTAAAAGAATTATTCTCTGATTAATAAAATGTTGGACACACAGTAATATGAGGAGCAGCCAGATGAAAACTGAACACACGCCGCAACGGGACCTTGTAAGTAATAAACAGACACATTAAGATATTTGTCCCACTGGGAGATGAGACGACTAGTTCCTGTTTCGTTGGGCGCCCTCGGCCGCTGACGTATCCCCAAGCACACCTACTGTTCCACTTCCTCGTCCGACTGAAATCGAAGTCCACGCATGTCTTTCTTCAGGTCGCTAAATACATGAAAATCATGCGGTGAATGATCTTGGCCGTACGGAGGACGTTGTAGTGTTTCCCAAGCAAATTGCTGAAGAGTATCATTCGTCCCACTAGGAGTGTGGAGCTGGACGTCATCGTCCGAGACATTCCCGAGCGTTGTGACTTTATGGTGCACCGCAGTTTCTGCAAAGTGTTTCCATAGCACTGTACACTGATTATGGTTCCACGTTCGAGGAACTCGACTAGTAGCGCGGCCCTGCAGTCAAACACAAAGGTCATCATGACTTCAAGTAATGAAACCATTTCAAGGCCGAGGACAAACGCGAAGGCCAAAGTCGCCTTTCGGATGCGACTTTGTAATCCAGGCACCTTGTCGTGTACTGCCATAAAAGCCGAGACGTCAGCGACTCAGTCTACGGTATTACATCTACATCTACATCCATACTCCGCAAGCCACCTGACGGTGTGTGGCGGAGGGTACCTTGAGTACCTCTATCGGTTCTCCCTTCTATTCCAGTCTCGTATTGTTCGTGGAAAGAAGGATTATCGGTATGCCTCTGTGTGGGCTCTAATCTCTCTGATTTTATCCTAATGGTCTCTTCACGAGATATACGTAGGAGGGAGCAATATACTGCTTGACTCCTCGGTGAAGGTATGTTCTCGAAACTTCAACTAAAGCCCGTACTGAGCTACTGAGCGTCTCTCCTGCAGAGTCTTCCACTGGAGTTTATCTATCATCTCCGTAACGCTTTCGCGATTACTAAATGATCCTGTAACGAAGCGAGCTGCTCTCCGTTGGATCTTCTCTATCTCTTCTATCAACCCTACCTGGTACGGATCCCAAACTGGTGAGCAGTATTCAAGCAGTGGGCGAGCAAGCGTACTGTAAACTACTTCCTTTGTTTTCGGATTGCATTTCCTTAGGATTCTTCCAATGATTCTCAGCCTGGCATCTGCTTTACCGACGATCAATTTTATATGATCATTCCATTTTAAATCATTCCTAATGCGTACTCCCAGGTAATTTATGGAATTAACTGCTTCCAGTTGCTGACCTGCTATTTTGTAGCTAAATGATAAGGGAACTATCTTTCTATGTATTCGCAGCACATTACACTTGTCTACATTGAGATTCAATTGCCATTCCCTGCACCATGCGTCAGTTCGCTGCAGATCCTCCTGCATTTCAGTACAATTTTCCATTGTTACAACCTCTCGATATACCACAGCATCATCCGCAAAAAGCCTCAGTGAACTTCCGATGTCGTCCACAAGGTCATTTATGTATATTGTGAATAGCAACGTTCCTACGACACTCCCCTCTGGCACACCTGAAATCACTCTTACTTCGGAAGACTTCTCCCCATTGAAAATGACATGGTGCGTTCTGTTATCTAGGAACTCTTCAATCCAATCACACAGTTCGTCTGATAGTCCATATGCTCTTACTTCGATCATTAAACGACTATGGGGAACTGTACCGAACACCTTGCGGGAGTCAAGAAACACGGCATCTACCTGGGAACCCGTGTCTATGGCCCTCTGAGTCTCGTGGACGAATAGCGCGAACGGGGTTTCACACCATCGTCTTTTTCGAAACCCATGCTGATTCCTACAACCGAGCCAGATCGACATGGACTGCCAGAGACTGTTAACATTTAGTGTTTAGTTATGAAGCGTGACTCGAGTTGGAAACGGATGACAACCACATACGAGTGTAGAGGCAGCCTCGTGAACGTTACGGTTACGCCCTCGCTGCCGTGCACCACATCACCTGCACAGCTAGCGTTACGGCCTCAGGGCTATAGCCCACGGTAGGCGGTCCCCTTTAATTATGGTACATGGGACCTTAACGGTCCAGCGTTGTGTTGGCGATATTCTTGAGCCTGATTCTTCACCAGGGGTAGTTTTCCAGTAAGATAATGCTCGTCCGTGTAAAACTCGAATTGCTCAAGACTTCCTACGTCATGTTTCGACTCTCTCATGGCCGGCCTGCATCCCGGACTTGAACGCTACAGAGAGTGTGTGGGATCAGGTGAAACGCAGATGCCGTCACTCCGTACGTGATTTGGGGGTGTCTATTCAAGATTTGCGGGCCACTGTGCAGTGGGACATCAGACATCTAATCAGCTCGAAGGCAGGCGGTGTTGCGACATGTATTGTAGCAAAAGGCGGTCCAACGGGGTACTGAAGTTGCACTATACTAGTCTGCTTGTATTCACTGTATTTGTTTACTTGTCTTGATTTTAAGATCAGCTGAATCAGTCCACCGTATCATTATGCCTAATAAATGTCATTTCGATCCGGTGCTCGTCTCTTGGTGCGGTATTTTCGGTATTGCTGCGTCTATGTAAAATATTTTACAGGACGCTCGTGTGGAAGACTGACTTCTCGCATAGGCAAGTCAGACGTCCAACGGTGCTTTTGTTTTGGACACATTGGGTCATTTTGAACCAATTAATGTTCCAGATCGTAAAGTATGTTTTGAATGTGTGACACACAGGAAGGCTGCGGTCCCAATCATTCAGAGACGTCAACCTTTCCATGTAAAAGTCCAGCTGCCAATGTTCCGTTTGTCTTGAAGTCTTACGCCCGCTTATGGTGTCACCCATATAAATACCAGGACGTGCCGAGGAATAATGTCTGTGAATTTTTTGTTTTATTCGCAGTATCGGTTGAGGAGTTAAATGCCATGCATATTACTCGACCCACTTTCCCACTTCGCCGATGTAAATTGCAAACCTCTGACGCTAGAGGGATCCAAATTGGCGATGTGTACCGTAATTATGTGAGTTCGTGAGAAATAGTGTGTTGTAAACATGCAGAAAACGTGCCTCCAGCTGAGTGCCCTGTCCTTCTGTAGGACAATGGCAGACTGCACACGAGCGCTGTGCCATGTGCAGCACACCGACGCCTTGGGTTCACTGACACGGATCATCCTACATACAGTCATGGCTCGACCCCTTTCGATTTTCTTCCGTTTCGAAAATTTAAAGCAGCTTCGAGGACTTGACTTTGATAATGGTGAAGCGGTGGAAGCAGAGATGAGGTTGTCGCTCCGTGAACGAAGTCCAACATTGTACAGTGATCGTATCAAGAAACCAGTCTCTCTTTGGATGACATGTGTTCGTAAGCGGGCTGACTATGTTGTGAAATAAATTTGTAGACATGAAGAAAAAAGATATAAAATGTTAGTAAAGTTATTTTATTTAAAGAGCTTTAAGAATTTTCGCATAAAGAACTCGGAGGCATTGCTTCTCAGATTGTCATCTTACCTGCACAAAGGGCACTTCGTATTTTAAGTTAATCTTGATGTGTTACGGAAGTATGTTACTCGTATAAGTAAAGGGTAAATGAAATTAATTTGCTACAAGACAGATACATATTTGGGGTAATGAAGTGATAATGACGTACTTGAAACGCCCGCTAAACCCGCAGGGCAGAACAGGTGATAAGGATTGTGGAAAGGTCCAAACAAGGTGGCGGTCAGTTTCACTTCAAAATTGTAATTCATTGTAATTTAATAACACGTTTAAAACAAAACGGCGCTTAGCCGGACCTTTACTACTACGAGTTACAAAATGCAATTCTTTCACGGCTGAAGGCCCCCAAACAAGAAATACTGAAGACACCCAGCTAAAATTCCAAATAAAATAATTAAAATATATACGTATATCACAGCTAGGCTGAAAACCTCAAGGCAAAGGTGGCTAGAACAAACATAAACAAGGTTCAATACAAACGGCTAAATTCCACAATTAAATTTCAACATTTTAAAATATATTACCACAATCTCTTAAGGTAGAAGGCCGGAACGTTTTCGCTTAAGGGGAAATTTTAAGAATAAGGCTTTAAGCGGCTGAAGTGCCACAGTTGATTTTCCAAAAATTCAAAAATACCTTAAAACTTTAGGTTTTAAGTGACCGAAAGCACACTAAATGAAAAAGTAACGCAACGACAATAACTAATTTAATAATAAGGTTTTAAGTGGCTGAAGGCCTACAATTGATTTTGCAAAAATTCAAAATAGCTTAAACCTTTAAGTTTTAAGTGGCCGACAGACAACTAAACGAAAAGATAGCACAACAGCACTAGCTTTCAGCAAAATATCCGCTTGCCAGAATTCAAACTTACTTATACGGGCTGAAGGCCCTTGATTTACATAAACCACAATAATAACTTTTTTTAAAATCATTGGCTATAATACATTACCAACAGACCATTAAAAAAAGGACAGTAGAGACAACGGCACTCAGACGCCTCCAGGGGGGGGGGGGGGGGGGGGGAGGTTGGAGGGAGGGAGGCCTGCCCTCGAAAGATTAACGTTTACTTCGATGAGACAGGTGGTGGGCCCAACTACACTTGGCTGAGCACTATGGGACTCAACTGCTGAGGTCATTAGTCCCCTAGAACTTAGAACTAGTTAAGCCTAACCAACCTAAGGACATCACAAACATCCATGCCCGAGGCAGGATTCGAACCTGCGACCGTAGCGGTCTCGCGGTTCCAGACTGCAGCGCCAGAACCGCGCGGCCACTTCGGCCGGCCCAACTACACTTGATCCGTCGGTAACCCAACCAAGATACAGTCACGGACCGACTGACCAAACCACTTTCTAGCCACCAATCGGTACGTGAACTCAAGTACCAAACTGTTACAGACGTGATTATCCGCAATGAAATATGTATTAAGCTGTCAAAACTACACACCGTGTTGGACAGTGACAACAGGTGAGGAAAGGACACTGTCTGAAATTACGTTAGTGGCCAGGGCAGGTAACCGGAACACTAACGACCACAAGGCAGAAAATTCCGCTTGTGCACTTGAATTGTAGTGAACCAATACAGTTAATTCCACACCACGGCGGCTCGATTTCTCCACTACAAACACTCGGTGTTGCTCACAGGAAAAGCTCCCCAACAGCAAACCACCGAAACGAGCAACACAACATGAACGGACGTAGCTTGGGTACTTAGGACACCACTCAACTTTGACGCCCAGGGTCGGTGAGCCACGAAGCTCGTAGCGATCGGACGGCTACACACACGCTCCGACACTGCGCAGGGACTGTCAGCGGACCCAGCCGACCGGCCGCATTGACAAGGGAACCTCCCCATCGCACCCCCCTCAAATTTTGTTATAAGTTGGCACAGTGGATAGGCCTTGAAAAACTGAACACAGATCAACCGAGAAAACAGGAAGAAGTTGTGTGGAACTATGAAAAAAGTAAACTAAGTATACAAACTGATTAGTCCATGCGCAAGATAGGCATCAAAAAGGATAATGTGAACTCCGGAACGCCGTGGTCCCGTGGTTAATGTGAGCAGCTGCCGAGCGAGAGGTCCTCAGTTCAAGTCTTCCCACGAGTAAAAAGTACAATGTTTTATTTTCGGACAATTGTTTTGCGAAGCTGCACAGGTACACAAAGCAGTATTGTTTCCGTGATCGTGCGTCAATTATCAGAGTTCAGGCACTCACACATAATCAACTTCGCTGTCCAAAATTCCAAGACATATTCAGATCTGCTTGGACATATGCAGGATTTGACGGTCTACACACGGAAAAATTTGAAAACGTTAAAAACATATGTTTTGACAGAGCACAGGGAAAACTGTGCGACTGTGAAACTGTTTCATTCATTTGTTGCAGTTTATGTGACAAACTCTTATGTTTTCATCACTTTTTTGGGAGTGATTATCACATCCACAAGAAAACCTAAATCGGGCAAGGTAGAAGAATCTTTTTACCCATTCGCCAAGTGTACAAATTAGGCGGGTCGACAACATACTCCTGTCATGTGACGCACATGCCGTCATCAGTGTCGTATAGAATATATCAGACGTGTTTTCCTGTGGAGGAATCGGTTGACCTATGACCTTGCGATCCAATGTTTTCGGTTCCCATTGGAGAGGCTCGTCCTTTCGTCTACTAATCGCACGGTTTTGCGGTGCGGTCGCAAAACACAGACACGAAACTTATTACAGTGAACAGAGACGTCAATGAACGAACGGACAGATCATAACTTTGCGAAAATAAAGAAATTAAACTTTTTACTCGAGGAAAGAGTTGAACCAAGGACCTCTCGTTCCGCAGCTGCTCACGCTAACCACGGGACCACGGCGCTCCTGAACTCGCGTGAGTCTTGATGTTGCATATCATACCTATGGACTACTCAGTTGGTATATTTTGCTTATTTTTTCATAGTTCCACACAACTTCTTCCTGTTTTCTCGATTGATCTGTGTTCAGTTTTTCAAGGCCTATCCACTGTGCCAACTTATAACTAAATCTGAGGGGGGTGCGATGGGGAGGTTCCCTTGGGAGATATCCTACCTGGTCCGCACCAACCGACCGACTGTCCGCACACACACAACTATATGCACATGACCAAAGATGGTACACGGTGGAAATATCTATACACATCGCTGCTGCCACATGTAGAAGGAGGAAGAACCATGGTATAACCGCAACAACGGCGGGAACCGGAAGCAGATAGACAGCGAAGTTCAAGGAAAGTCATAGTTCGGAGTGAGCACGGCTCAACCTCCCCCTCCTCAAACTTAACCCAGAAAGGGGTTAATTCAAACCCCGAGGTACTTGAACTTAACTTCACTAAGCTGAACCCGATGTTGCTCGCCTGAGCTGTTCTCCTTAACCAAGAGATTTACTGGCCTTAATAGTTGCATAATAGCGCAAGGCCCCAGGAAACGCGGATTGAATATACTAAGGTTGGCACCGCACACCTGCCTCCCTTAGAAATTGCGGGCATAAACTTGGTCCCCTGGCCTACCCTTAAAGGTTTCCCAATTACGTTTATAAAGCTCGGCTTGCTTATTATGAGCTCTGAGTATATTAAGCCTGGCCCTTTTCCAGTTTTCCTTGATGACCCGCGGATTAACGTCATGTGGAATAAGGTTCTGGATTCCCCGCAAGTTGGAAAGAAGGGAATTGCCTGGATAGGAAAAGATCAAGGATGCAGGCGTAACTCACGAGGCTTCATGAATGGCGGTATTAAAGGCAAAACTGAGCCAGGGAAGACTGCAGTCCCATTTGCAGGGTGTTTTCTGATGGTAAATAATCAAAGGGGCTTAAGATTCCTATTAACCCTTTCTGCAAAGGACACCTGGGGATAATACGGGGTGGTGATGACATGCGTAACACCATTCTGAAAGCAGAAGGCCTTAAAGGGGTCCGAAAGAAAGGCAGGAGCGTTATCACTAACCAGCTGCTTATGTGCCAGAAAACACTAAAGACTCTAGTCAAGTCATTAATCATGGTGGTAGAGGTAGCGTTACAACTCGGAAGGAGCCAAGTAAACCTAGAAAAAGCATCAATCATAAGGAGTACATATCGATGACCCCTTTTGGTCCGAGGTAAAGGCCTCAGGTAATCAATATAGGGCTTGTGCACGGGAGAGGACTCTCGTTCAGAACTCAACCAGCCTTGTTGAATGGCATTGCTGGATTTGGCTACTTTACACAAGAGACATTTGTCTAACATCCTGGCCCATAGAGGGTCAAGTTAAATGCTCCTTGATCTTTTGGAGCGTCTTGTAAGTCCCTAAATGTCCATCCACCAATGAATCATGAAAATAACCGAAGGACGGACGCACAAAGGTAGCAGGCAAATAGATCTGAGACTGCTTAGCATTGCCCACCTTCCTGCAAAGAATACCCCTCTTAATCTCATATTCTTCCGAAAGCTCTACTGCCAACACACGTTGCTTAATACCAGCCCACACATAGTCCTGATCCTGATGGCGTGCAATGTCCTCAAACAAAAGGGGAATTACACCTAACACCATACAATTAAGATTGTCGCTGTCTACCTGCTCCCTTCTCTGAATACACACGTCTTTGGTAAACATCCGGCGGAGAACATCCGCCAAGACATTTTCAGAACCTTTAATATGTTTATCTTCGAACTGAAATGCTGAAATACGTACTGGCCACCTGGCAGTACGGCCAATTTTACGCGGCCTCGCCGGTACCCAGCTCAACGTTTGATTGTCGGTTTCCAATTGGAAAACCCGATGATCAAGGTAGAACCGACAATTTTCTAATGCAAACAAAACGGCCAAGGTCCCCCACTCATAGACAGTACTTAAGGTCGGCATCTGTTAACCGCCGAAACGCGAATGTAAATGGTTGTCTCTGCCCCTCAAATTCCTGGAGGAGAACAGCTGAAATACCGGCATTACAAGCATCAGTCTGCACGACAAACCTTTTGCTAAAATCGGGTACCCCAAGAAGCGGCGGGTTGGCCTTCGCTGTCTTAATATGCTCAAAGGCAGCGTCCTGGGCAGGTCCCCATTCAAAACGCACTCCTTTAAGTCGCCTAAAGTAATTTGCCATGCCTATAAATCTAGCATTCCCCGCATATCAACAGGAGGAGGCAATGCCCACAGGGCTTTCGTCCGCTCTTGGTCAATGCGAATACTCTGACCCGAGCCTATATGGCCTAAGAAAGATACCTTCCGCCTAGATAGCGCAGTTTTACTAGGTTTAACAGTCAGACAAGCTCGCTGTAACCTCAAAAGAACCTGCCGAACGTGTCCAAATGTTCCTCAAACGAACGACTATAGATAACCAAGTCGTCCACATGATTATAGACATCGACTAACTTCAAGTCCCCAAGAATATTATCCAATAAAGGAGTGAGCACCGCCGCTCCGCTAGCTAACCCGAAGGAGACTCTGTTAAATTCGAACAAGTTCCAATCAGTACAAAAGGCAGTGACATGTTTACATTCCTCAGCCAACGGAGATTGATAATAGGCCTGATTCAAATCAAGAACAGTAAACCAATTAGCACCGGCAAACCAAGTAAAAGAATTATGCAAATCTGGCAAAGGTACTGATTCGAGTACAACATTGTCGTTCAAACGCCGGTAGTCAACGACAGGTCTGAAATTCCGCCCCTGATCCTTAGGTACACGAAAAATTGGAGAAGCATAAACAGAAGTAGAGGGTCTGATGACTTCTTGTTGCAGCATCTGAGATATCTTAGCCCTGAGTATCTTAAACTTCAGGGTTGAGAGGCGTTGTGGAGATATCCTAGCGGGAGTGTCATCAGACAAACGGATATAATATTCAAGAACGCCGATGACAACCAGGTTATTGTTAAGCAGTTTAGAAAAACTATGCAACAAATCGCGCAGGTGAGACGCCTGATTGGGTAAGAGATGCGCCAGATCAAATTCATTAGCTGCAACCTCTACGCCGAAGGGCCTGGCAGTTCGCCATACACCAGGTTTAGCACACTTGCGAAAGCCAAACATCTCACCGGGTCATAACCTAAAGGAAAAGGTATGAGCGGAATAATCCAAAATGAGTCCGGTTTTATAAATGAAATCACACCCCAATATTAGATTAACAGGCAGTCCCTTAACCAAAGATACAGGCCAGGAATAATCGGCAACCGATGCATTCCCCGTACCCAACCCTGCAAAGGTAACACACAGCATTTGGCCACCCAACATCTCTGCACCGAGGATGGGACCAAGCGGAGTCCGGTAAGATGCATAAATTCCAAAAGCCACTCAAAACTCAATAATGACAAGGAACTACCGGAATCCAAGACCGCGCAAACGGGCTCGCCACCTATCCGAGAACAAACTTAAGGCAAAGGGAATGATGCGGGGGTGACCACGCCAGTGCACCAAGGCCTAGAGACTCGAACTCTGGTTCGCGTGCCAACCCGGCGTCATCTATTGGCTCCAGGAGCACGGGGCTGATCACAAAAGCGTACCAAATGAGCTGTAATGCTGCATCTGAAACAACGCCTGAATTCCATTTTGCTAACTTCAGCGGATGTGGATAATATGTAATCCGCCCCCATGTCGCACCCTGCAACCTTCCGACGCCCGTGGATCTCAAAGGATAATGCAGATGCAGCAAGGACAAGAAGCTGTGTGGACTATATCGACATACTGATATAACTGCTCATGACCCCGCTGCACTTCCTAAATGCGGCAGCACTCAAGTCGTTTCCGAATCCCAGTGGTTAATCTTTGACTAATCACGAGCCCCCTTAATTGTTGCAAGGTAAACACTTCGGCCATGGCTCGTGAGAGGATGTTCTGCAACTCGCCTCTAGCTAGCGGGTATACCAATGACAGCATCACGTGGTGTGAGAACGCGAAAAGTGGCCGTCTGTTGTTCGAGACGAACCGACAACCACAATACATTTTCTACTTAAACAGTTCGCTCTACAATCAATTCGGTCGGACCCTGAAAGAAATAAGCCAGAGGGTTAGGCAACTTAGAGAAACACGGCATCTAACTTAACAGCCACTGGAATAATGCGACCCCTGGCCTGGCCCCCATGTTCTGTTCTCCGTGATAGCGCAAGTCACTATCTTCAAACTTCCTCCCATCCAACTCCAAGCATGAAGGCTTTAACTGCAACACGCTCACCCGAGTCAAAATACCTCAAACCTTTAAGATTTAAGTGGCTGACAGCCCACTAAACGAAAAGATAGCACAACAATAGTAACTTTCAGCGAAATATCCGTTTGACAGAATCCACACTTACTTATACGGGCTGAAGGCCCTTGATTTACATAAAACACAATAATAATTTTTAACAGCATTGGCTATATTACATTACCACCAGACCATTAAACATCCATGAAAAGGACAGTATAGACAACGGAACTCAGACGCCTCCAGGGGGGGGGGAAGGGGGGGGGGGGAAGGCCTGCCCTCGAAACATTAACGTTCACTTAGATGAGACAGGTGGTGGACCTACTACAATTGATCTGTCGGTAACCCAAGCAAGATACAGTCATGGACCGACTAACCAAACTACTTGCTGGCCACCAATTGGTACATGAACTCAAGGACCAAACTGTTACGGACGTCATTATCCACAATGAAATATGTATTGTTGTTGTTGTGGTCTTCAGTCCTGAGACTGGTTTGATGCAGCTCTCCATGCTGATCTATCCCGTGCAAGCTTTTTCATCTCCCAGTACCTACTGCAACCTACATCCTTCTGAATCTGTTTAGTGTATTCATCTCTTGGTCTCCCTCTACGATTTTTACCCTCATCGCTGCCCTCCTATACTAAATTGGTGATCCCTTGAAGCCTCAGAACATGTCCTACCAACCGATCCCTTCTTCTAGTTAAGTTGTGCCACAAACTTCTCCCCAATCCTATTCAATACGTGTCCTACCAACCGATCCCTTCTTCTAGTTAAGTTGTGCCACAAACTTCTCCCCAATCCTATTCAATACCTCCTCATTAGTTATATGATCTACCCGCCTAATCTTCAGCATTCTTCTGTAGCACCACATTTCAAAAGCTTCTACTCTCTTCTTGTCCAAACTAGTTATCGTCCATAATTCACTAACATATAGGGCTACACCCCATACAAATACTTTCAAAAACGACTTCCTGACACTTAAATCTATACTCGATGTTAACAAATTTCTCTTCTTCAGAAACGCTTTCCTTGCCATTGCCAGTCTACATTTTATATCCTCTCTACTTCGACCATCATCAGTTATTTTGCTCCCCAAATAGCAAAACTCCTTTACTACTTTAAGTGTCTCATTTCCTAATCTAATTCCTTCAGCATCACTCGACTTAATTCGACTACATTCCATTATCCTCGTTTTGCTTTTGTTGATGTTCATCTTACATCCTCCTTTCAAGACACTATCCATTCCGTTCAACTGCTCTTCTATGTCCTTTGCTGTCTCTGACAATGTCATCGGCGAACCTCAAAGTTTTTATTTCTTCTCCATGGATTTTAATACCTACTCTGAATTTTTCTTTTGTTTCCTTTAATGCTTGCTCAGAAATATGTATTAAGCTGTCAAAACTACACACCATGATGAACAGTGACAACAGTTGAGGAAAGGACACTGCCTGAAATTACGTTAGTGGCCAGGGCAGGTATCCGGAACACTAACGGCCACAAGGCAGAAAATTCCGCTGGTACACTTGAATCTGAAATAAGGTAATAAGGTAATATGGTTGACTCCACCAAAAGGAACACGGCCTGAGTGTACGTCAGTGGTCAGGGCAGATAGCCAGAACACTAACGGCCACAATCCAGAAAATTCCGCTGGTGCACTTGAATTTTGGTTGACTATAGTAGTTAATTCCACTGCATGGCGGCTCGAATTCACCACTACAAACACTCGCTGTTGCTCACAGGAAAAGCTCCCCAACGGCAAACCACCGAAACGAACGACACAACATGAACGGACGTGGCTTGCGTACTTATGACACCGCTCAACTTTGAAGTTCTGGCTCGGTGAGCCACGATGCTCGTAGCGATCGGACAGCTACACAAACGCTCCGACACTGCGCAGGGACTCAGCAGAGCCATCCGACCGGCCGCACTGAGATATCCTCCCTGGTCCGCACCAACCGGCCGACTGCCCGCACACACACTAGCTGGAAACTATATGCACAAGACCAAAGATGGTACACGGCGCAAGTATCGATACACATCGCTGCTGCCACTCGTAGAAGAAGGAAGAACCACGGCATAACTGCAACAACGGCGGGAATCGGAAGTAGATAGACTGCCAAGTACAAGGATAGGCATAATTCGGAGTCAGCATGGCTGAGTAGTCTATTTACATTTCAGCAACTGCCGTTCCTAATACTCTCGTTTACTTTATTAACTGCTAATTCCACACTTCCGTGTTTTAATATACGAGGGTATGTCGGAAAGTAAAGATACACCGTACGCCAGAGGAACAGAAGAGTTTTGGGCACTCGTGTTAACCTTGAACCGTTAGCTTTCTCCTCGCGGTCGTTCAGCAATTGAACGTTGCTTCTGGTTGGTGTATGTCGTGTTTAAAATGGCTGCGCCGATATAAAATCCCACCAAATACGAAGTGCGCTCCGTCATACGTTTTCTTCATGCAAAAGGTCAGCGACCAGCAGATATTCAAAAAGAAATTGTTTCTGATTATGGGAACATCATGAATCGACAAAATGCAACGAATTCTCTGAAGGTAGGACCGATGTCCATGACGAACAAAGAACAGGTCGGTCATCTGTGATCTCTGATGCCCTTCTTCGGAGAACGGAGGAAGCAATTCATGCGAACAGACGTCTCACATTGAATGAATTGCTTCAGATAATACCGGACGTGTCAGTGAAAACTCTGTATGACGTTGTGACTGTCAAGTTAGGGTACAGGAAATTCTGTGCGCACTGGGTTCCAAAACTGTTAACAGAAGAACACAAAAAGAAAAGGATGGGCTTTGCACTCGACTTCCTCGCACGCAATGCTGAAGCAGGTGATGAGTTCCTTGATCACATTGTGACAGGTGCCTAGACGTGGGTTTATCCAAGCAACAATCAATGCAATGGCGCCATTCTAATTCATCAAAAGCCAAGAATTGCAAAACGTCGATTTCAGCGAAGAACATCATGGCTTCTGTTTTTTGGGACAGACAAGGCATTCTCCTATTGGAATTTATGCCTCCTGGAACGACGATTAATGCTGCTGCATATTGTCAGACTTTGAAACGTCTTTGAAGGGCAATTCAAAACAAACGTAGGGGAATGCTGACAAATGGAGTCCGCTTGCTTCATGACAATGCTGGGCCTCACACAGCGCTCGTAACCAAAGCACTACTCAAACAATTCATATGGGACGTATTGGACCTTCCGCCATACAGCCTGGACCTTGCGCCGACCGACCTCCATGTCTTCCGTTACCTGAAGTTATATCTTGGTGGAAAATCATTCCACGACGATGAAGAGATCAAAGATGAAGTTGAAATGTGGTTCTGACAACAGGTGGCAACCTTCTATGACTGTGGGATACAAAAGCTTGTGCACCGACTTAACAAATGTTTGGATAACGGGGGTGATTATGTCGAAAAATAACAAATAATCAAGTTAATAAGATGTAACTGACGATTTCTAAATAAATGTTCTGTTTAAGGACTGCCAACCACTGTATCTTTACTTTTCTAAACGCCCTCATATATATGTCAGTAATGTACAAAAAAAACTCTTAATTAAATCTCTGAATCTGAATGACAAATTGAAATTGATTGCAGTATCAAGTTTATCTTTTTGAGGCCGTTTTCCTCCTCTATTTTGAGACACTAGTTCTCACATCTATTCCAGTGTTTTGTACTCCCTTCTTAAGTTCCTTATATACACATGTGACACCCAGTTCCTAAACCACTATGCAGCGTTTCCCTCTGATTCAAATAATTTACATGTCACATATCACTCTTAATATCATTTATGATCCCGATCAAGACTGATTCCTGTTTATACATAATTATTACAGGTCGCTGTTTTCCTATATAAGAACTATGTTCTTTAATTGTTAAAAATATGATAATTTCTTTTTTACAGGATGATTGTGACTCAATCTGCCTCCACCAACGTGAAGGTATGTACAAGTTTAATTCATACGTAACTTATACACTAAACTAAGCTACAGTCCGTCCGAACTGGCCTTGGAAGGCCCAACAGTACCGACCGGCCGCAGTGTCGTCCTCAGGCCACAGGCGTCACTGGATGTGGATATGGAGGGACATGTGGTCAGCACACCGCTCTTTCGGCCGTATGTCAGTTTACGAGACCGCAGCCTCTACTTCTCAATCAAGTACCTTTTCAGTTTGCTGCATCCCGCTTCCCAACAGCGCTCAGCAGACCGGATGGTCACCCACCCAAGAAATAGAAGAACAGTTTATGGGAGAACATACGATCGGTACCAAGAACGAGAGAGGAGAAAGATTAATTGAGTTCTGTAATAAATTTCAGGTGGTAATAGCGAATACTCTATTGAAGAATCACAAGCGGAGGCTTTATACACTCCTGGAAATTGAAATAAGAACACCGTGAATTCATTGTCCCAGGAAGGGGAAACTTTATTGACACATTCCTGGGGTCAGATACATCACATGATCACACTGACAGAACCACAGGCACATAGACACAGGCAACAGAGCATGCACAATGTCGGCACTAGTACAGTGTATATCCACCTTTCGCAGCCATGCAGGCTGCTGTTCTCCCATGGAGACGATCGTAGAGATGCTGGATGTAGTCCTGTGGAACGGCTTGCCATGCCATTTCCACCTGGCGCCTCAGTTGGACCAGCGTTCGTGCTGGACGTGCAGACCGCGTGAGACGGCGCTTCATCCAGTCCCAAACATGCTCAGTGGGGGACAGATCCGGAGATCTTGCTGGCCAGGGTAGTTGACTTACACCTTCTAGAGCACGTTGGGTGGCACTGGATACATGCGGACGTGCATTGTCCTGTTGGAACAGCAAGTTCCCTTGCCGGTCTAGGAATGGTAGAACGATGGGTTCGATGACGGTTTGGATGTACCGTGCACTATTCAGTGTCCCCTCGACGATCACCAGTGGTGTACGGCCAGTGTAGGAGATCGCTCCCCACACCATGATGCCGGGTGTTGGCCCTGTGTGCCTCGGTCGTATGCAGTCCTGATTGTGGCGCTCACCTGCACGGCGCCAAACACGCATACGACCATCATTGGCACCAAGGCAGAAGCGACTCTCATCGCTGAAGACGACACGTCTCCATTCGTCCCTCCATTCACGCCTGTCGCGACACCACTGGAGGCGGGCTGCACGATGTTGGGGCGTGAGCGGAAGACGGCCTAACGGTGTGCGGGACCGTAGCCCAGCTTCATGGAGACGGTTGCGAATTGTCCTCGCCGATACCCCAGGAGCAACAGTGTCCCTAATTTGCTGGGAAGTGGCGGTGCGGTCCCCTACGGCACTGCGTAGGATCCTACGGTCTTGGCGTGCATCCGTACGTCGCTGCGGTCCGGTCCCAGGTCGACGGGCACGTGCACCTTCCGCCGACCACTGGCGACAACATCGATGTACTGTGGAGACCTCACGCCCCACGTGTTGAGCAATTCGGCGGTACGTCCACCCGGCCTCCCGCATGCCCACTATACGCCCTCGCTCAAAGTCCGTCAACTGCACATACGGTTCACGTCCACGCAGTCGCGGCATGCTACCAGTGTTAAAGACTGCAATGGAGCTCCGTATGCCACGGCAAACTGGCTGACACTGACGGCGGCGGTGCACAAATGCTGCGCAGCTTGCGCCATTCGACGGCAAACACCGCGGTTCCTGGTGTGTCCGCTGTGCCGTGCGTGTGATCATTGCTTGTACAGCCCTCTCGCAGTGTCCGGAGCAAGTATGGTGGGTCTGACACACCGATGTCAATGTGTTTTTTTTTCTATTTCCAGGAGTGTATTTAGTAAAGGCCGGGAGATATAGGAATATTTCAGTTAGATTACACATCAGTCAGGCAGAGATTCCGAAATCAGATACTAGATTGTAAGGCGTACCCACGAGCACATATAGACTCGGGTCACTGTTGAGCATTGATGAAGAGCAGGCTGAATCGTAAGAGAATAGACTAATCAACGACCATAGAGGAAGGACTACGAGAGTGCTAAGGAATGTAGAGATAGGGTGCGACAGTGATAGCTCGGTAGGCAGTTCAGTTGGAGAGGAGTGGACATCTCTAAAAGGGGCAACCGGAGAAGTTGGAAAGAAAACGTAGGTACAAAGGAGGTAGCTGCGAAGAAACCAAGCGTAACAGAATAAATTCTTCAGTTGATCGCTGAAAGAGGATAGTGCAAAAATGTTCAGGGAAATTTAGGAATACAGAAATGCAGTTCACTTAGGAATGAAACAAATAGGAAGTGCAGGGAGGCTGAGGTGAACTGACTGCACGGAAAAATGTGAAGAAATCGAAAAAAGATATTATTTTCAGAAAGACTGACTGAAAGTGTAGAAAAGCCGAAACAGGGTTCAGTAAAATTAAAAGCAAGAGGGCAATGGGTATTTTCATGTTAAATGCATAGAAGAGATCAGATAGATTGAAAGAGTACATTGAAGGCCTCTATGATGGGGAAGACCTGATGATGATGTGACAGACGAAGAAACATGAGATTACAGGGAAGAAACATCGGAATTTAAGAGAACTTTGGATGAATTGAGAACAAATGGCGCAGAAGGGATAGATAACGTTCCATCATAATTTTTAAAATCGTCGGGTAACGGGTAAAAAAACTACTATTCACGTTTCCTTTTCGAACAAATGAGTCTGACCGTATACCATCTGACTTTGGGGAAAACGTCATCCACACAATTCCGAGGACTGCAAGAGTCGACAAATCCGAGAATTATCGCGCAATCAGCTTAACAGCTACTTTCAAGAGTAATACACGTAAGACTGGTCAAGGAAATTGAGAATGTGCAGATGACTATCAGTTTAGCTTTAGAAATGGAAAAGGTACCAGCGAGGCAATTCTGGAGTTGCATTTGATGATGCTAGAGAGACTAAAGAGAAATCAGGACACGTTCATAGTATTTGTCGACCTGGAAAAAGAGTTTCACGACGTAAAATTGTGGAAGGCCTTCGTAAATCTGAGGAAAATTGGGGGTAAGCTATAGGGAAAGGCGGATAATATACAATATGTACAAGAGCCAAGTGGGAACAGTATGAAAGGAAGACCAAGAACGAAGTGTTGGGATTAAAAACGGTGTAAGGCAGGGATGTAGTCTCTCACCCATTCTGTTCAATTTATACACCGAAGAAGTAATGATCAAAATAAAAGAAACGTTGAAGATTCGAGGTGAAAGGATATGAACAATAAGGTTCACTGATGACATTAGAGTCCTCAGTGAAACTGAAGAAGAATTACAGGCTATGCTGAATGGAATGAACAGTCTAATTATTTCAGAATATGGGTTGAAGGTAGACCAAAGAATGACGCAAGTAATTAGAAGTAGCAGAAATAAGAACAACTAGAAACATAACAACAGGATTGCTGATCACAAAGTAGATGAAAAAATGGCTCTGAGCACTGTGGGACTTAACATCTGAGGTCATCAGTCCCCTAGAACTTAGAACTACTTAAACCTAACTAACCTAAGGACATCACACACATCCATGCCCGAGGTAGGATTCGAACCTGAGACCGTAGCGTTCGCGCGGTTCCAGACTGAAGCGCCTAGAACGACTCGGCCATACCGGCCTGCAAAGTAGATGAACTTAAGGAATTTTGCTGCCTAGGCAGCAAAATAATCCATGACAGACAGAGCAACGAGGAAACAAAAATAACTCTAGAACTGGCAAAAAGAGCACTCATGACCAAGAGAGGTCTACTAGTACGGGACATAGGGCTTAATTTGAGGCAGAAATTTCTGAGAATGTAAAACTGGAAACGAAGAGAATCGAAGAATATCAGATTTTGAAAATTAGATCGACGGATAAGGTAAGGAATGATGAGGTTTTGCAAAGAATAGCTGAGTAAAGGAATATATGGAAAACACTGAGAAGAAGGAGGGACAGTAGGACGGAAAACTTCCATGCTACTAGACAAGGCTGTATAGGGTACAAACTGTCGAGGTAGACAGATATTGAAAAGAAAAGAGAAAAAAGGAGGCGTTAAAAAGAATTGAATTGGGGGGTGGGGGTTACAAAGTTCAAGCAGCTCCACATAAACCATCAGCACAACTTTGCACCCTGTCGTAAAGAGGCATCTGTGAAACAACGTTTCGTATACAATATACCTGAAATAGAATGGCCTACCCAGACGCCCTGTCTGAATCCAATGTAACCTTTGGGATAAGTCAGAGTGCCGGCTGAACTCCAGATCTCAGTGTCTAACATCGTTACCTTCTCTAGTTTCGAATCTTGATGAAGATTTGGCTGCTGTTCCTTCACGGACATATACACCCTTTATTGAAAGTGTTCACAGCAGAGTTCAAGCCTTCGTAAAGACGAAAGATGAAAAAAAAACTCGTTATTATTTCCGCTAATAGGTATCCGGATACTTTGTATTAGATAGCGCTACACATAATGTTGTGAACTACGTACTCTAATCCCGCACATACAGCTTGCTGTTATTACTTTGTCTATGTGGCCTCAATAGACAGAGTGTATATAGCTTGCGCACGATTAGCACTCCAAAATCTCCTACGACTACCGTCTATACCAATAACGAGCGGAGCGATGATTGGACCCTCAACACTGCTACGACTTCCGTGGAAGAATGGAGCACTGCTTTTCCCAGTGGTGTCTCACTGACACCTCACCATTGTTAGTGTCTGCATTGACCATTACACCACTAAATACTTCTCAAGCTAGAGCTATTGTGGGTCGCACAGTTTTGCTACAAGATTTATATCATGTTTCTGTATTCCATTTATACCCGATCAAATTAGTCATTAAGATCTTACTCAGAACTCTGACTACTCATTTTCTTCCTTCCTAAAGATCTCCCATTTTTAAATAATAATTTAATCGATACTAACACTCCTGTCACTGAGCTTATCTTTGTTTGACAGTGTAATTATCATGTTAGCATAGATTTGAATTATAGTCTTCCCTTGTCGTCTTCAAAAGATTTGGGTTTTACAGATCATAATCTCATTAATTACTGTTCAATGGGTTTCCTCCATTGCATAGATACTCGTCCTGTCAAAACGTGATTAGATGCACTTTCAAATAAAACATCGTCTCACCACTGGGTCGTAGACCATCACCCACAAATTCGCATCAGAACAAAAAAAAAAAAAAAAAAGATAAAATAAAATAAAATAAAATCGCTATGCCACAGACTCCGTGGATTCCTCGCAATTGGCGACGTTAATCCCTCTCTTACACGACTCAATTCATGTTTCCTCAAAAACATCATAAAAAAAATCAGTGCACCACGCCTACATCATTAATAGGCCGCATTCACACTGAACATATCATGAAATGCTGTAAAGCCGTATGTTTCACCAACATATGTGTGGTTTCTGTTCTTTCGGAAGTGTATGAAAAATCAGGCACCACACATAAAAAAGTAAGAGTACAGGCGTGGCTCTAGCAAACATGAGACACTGGTGTTACATCTCACAAAAGATAATTAACACGGTAATCATCTATCATCTAGCTGTGAAATGAAACAATCACACAACTCCTTCTTTACTATAAAATTCTATGGTAACGTATGCACGCATATGAAATTATTACAGGCACTATTCGATCTCAGGAAAAGAATAAATCAGGAAAATTGACAATATTTTAAATTGGACAGTCCTAATCCATTAATTTAATTTCCCGGCAAAGACTTCTTAGTTAGGTAAAGGGCATATAACCATAATCTACGATTTACTTACAGGAAGACAAATATGCAGTGGAAACACAGTGATTGCCCGAATCTGCCAGAAGAATGAAAAATTACCACATGCAAATAACAACACTGGCCGAGTCGTAAACGAACCTTCAGTCACTCGAGAAAAGCAAAAGATTCGCGCAACTTCTTTTACCCTACAAACGCTGGGATATTCTCATACTTGCCTAGTCCCACCAGCAGCTTCTCACAACCTTCTGCACTCAGTGGAAAAATGGCAAGCGTCGTGATCTGCTGCTACTGACTGTCAGAACTGCCGTTCTCTTTATCTGCAGACGCCTCTTTCCCATTCCTCCGGATCATGTTATTGTTCCGTTTCTGCAGCTGAAGTATTCTCTAGCAGCTCAGAGGTCTCTGTTACTGACTACCTTCTGCAAAGCTTATTCAGATGGCGACCCGTCGGTACGGCCCAAAGTTCCTTTGCAATGCGCTTTCGTCGGAAGCATTGGGTCTAAAAACTAAGATTGTGCGCGAGTACAGGTGTTCAGCACGCTGCGTTGTTCGACTTCACGTTGCACAGGGAGCATTATGCGAGAAGCAGCCGTAAAGCAGCACCCATTCTGGTCCGAGCAATGCATTGGTTGCTACGTATGCCGGCCGGAGTGGCCGAGGGGTTCTAGGCGCTTCAGTCTGGAACCGCGCGACCGCTACGGTCGCTGGTTCGAATCCTGCCTCTGGCATGGATGTGTGTGATGTCCTTAGGTTAGTTAGGTTTAAGTAGTTCTAAGTTCTAGGGGACTGATGACCTCAGAAGTTAAGTCCCATAGTGCTCAGAACCATTTGAACCATTTGGTTGCCACGTATACTTATCACCAGCTGGTGCTTCGTCTCATTCCTCTGCTTTTCTCCTCCGAAAGACAAGCCGAAACTCCCACGAGCGCCCGACTGGACACAAGTCTCTACCCTTGGTCGGTCTCCGTGTGACCGTTGCTAGTCATGGATCAAGCTAAAAACCAGTGAATACCCATGAAAAATTGCCTCTAGTAAAGGATCTTTTTGAAGTGAAATATGGTAAAGGTAGGAAAGCAATTGATCCGACGTCTGTCATAGATGTGGCCACAGTTCCGCAAGGAGGGGTCGAGCGGTGGGGTGCAAACTTGCAGTGCGCGGGGAATTGCCCGAACCTTCGTCATGCCTGCGAGCACGGGGGGTAAAATGCTACGAAACATCCTACATTGCTATCCATACTACATCACCCACGTCCAGGAGTTGCCTCCTGCTGATCTGCCAGCAAGACAAACATCCGCGCTGGAATTTCTTGCTCTCATGGAAGCGGACAATGAATGGTCATGGAATATTGTGTTCCGAGAAGAAGCCCATTTCCATATCTAAGGATATGTCAATGCGCAAAATTGCAGAATATGAGGAAGGAAAATTCAGCGCACACGTCAACCGGTACCACTTCAGTCTGAAAACGGGACTATGTGGATGGTTGATGACATATTTTATCGCAGACCTCCATTATTTCAAGGA
Organism: Schistocerca serialis cubense; assembly: GCF_023864345.2. Taxonomy (NCBI): domain Eukaryota; kingdom Metazoa; phylum Arthropoda; class Insecta; order Orthoptera; family Acrididae; genus Schistocerca; species Schistocerca serialis. Next base: position 229,166,909 of record NC_064646.1, on the reverse strand, counting down.
GGAGTTCTATGGATCCTGTTACCTATACTGTCACTGGTAAACGCTTCGAGACACTTTTCCGCACCATCTTCACGACAAAGCTTCAACAGCGTGGAAATGAGGGTAGTATTATTTTTAAGCAAGATGGCGCTACTCTTTACGCTGCACAGCCAGTGAAGCGGTTGCTGCAAAAGCGTTTCGGAAACGCTGTAATTATCAGCCGTCATTTCCTTATAGCCTGGTCATCCAGATCACCCGGTCTACATCCGTGTGACTTTTGGCTGTGGGGTACCTTCAAGATGTTGCCATCAGTGCTCCAGTTAGGAACATACCTGAACTAAAGACATGCTTTACGCAATGCATTCTGAACGTGACCCCCGAGACACTACGATTTACTGAGAAACATACTGTTTCTCTATTTCAACTTAAGGCAGGGAACGGCGAACAGCATACTGAACATATCTTGCTCCAGCCTCAATACAATTATAATCCAATATCATTTTGCTTTTTATACGGTGCCTGGCCCCAGGTCAATTAGAAACCGAAGTCTCTCTGCCTTTTATGCAGTTTTTAGTCTCAGGACAATTAAAACCCGATTCATCCATCTGGTGTGGTACGACCTTGCTGTGGTAGAATGGGCTTACCTAACTAACAGTGCCACAGCTGTTGATTTCCGAACTTGTGCAGTTATGTACATTGAACAATACAAATAGTGTAATGTGCAATTCAAAATATTGCAGTCATATTGCGATTCGTCTGTCATTTGTAGCCGACCCCATTTACGTTAAGAGCCTTACAACGTCATCTAGTGGTAAAATTTTGGTTAGTTTTGTTCATGACGTCTCTCTTGCGTCCATAACATTCTCTTCAAAGTTATACCGAGCAGAGGTTCTCTTTCCACAGCGTTTTGAAACTGGAATTTTAACTACGGACACCGTGTTTATTAATTGTTGGGAATAGAACGCAGATTGTAATGACTTTAAATAAATTATGAACGACACTTGAGACGCTTCAATGCAGCAATGGACTGACGCTTGTCACTTGACGTTTGAGCACCTTCTTGCAGCGAGTCCGTTTTTGCTGCTTCTGATCGACTCTGACGTCTAGGTGAATATATGTCTGACCTGCAGTACAAAATTCGATTGTTATCTCGCACAGCACTCAACAATTACGGAATGCATCTTTCAAAAAGCATTTTCATACCTAATTCTCCTCGAAAAATGTACTTCACTCTACATTCGAAATTCGTAGGTCGACAGATATTTTATATATCTGAAGTCGTAGTTAGGCTGGAAATATTTCGGATTTATCTGTTATTCTAAAATAAAAACTTGTGCCTTTGACGCCTGTGCAAATTCACTACCAATATTGTCTATTCAAATTTTTGGCAAACTCTTTTCTAACGTAACAAAAAATTGTTCAAATGTGTGTGAAATCTTATGGGACTTAACTGCTAAGGTCATTAGTCCCTAAGCTTACACACTACTTAACCTAAATTATCCTAAGGACTAACACACACACCCATGCACGAGGCAGGACTCGAACCTCCACCGATACCAGCCGCACAGTCCATGACTGCAGAGCTTAAGACCGCTCGGCTAATCCCGCGCGGCTAACGTAACGATAGAGAGTTGCTTTTCTATCTGGAAGAGCTAAATTCTCAGAGGAACGTTTTGTTACAGACAACAACTTCTTAACAAAAACCCTAACAGGATAGGCACGCTGGTCTACCCTGTTATGAGTTGCTCGTGGGTCAGTTCCCAGAGCAGTCTTTCAGAAGATTCGCTAACACGTTATTTTAAACTAAAGTATCCTTCTGCGAGGCGTTTCCACAAGTTTGGTAGGTGTCCCACTGGTCAGATACTACTTCTCAAGGAAATAAGCATTTAACAAGCAGCTATTAAACAAGGAGCCTGGTGACCTAACGATGCCTTCTTTGGTCCTCGTTGGTGAATGTATGAGCACTCGTCTTTTTACCACCCTCTAAACGATTAATGACTGACCGTCTTGGGCTCCTTTGGGTCTCTTAGAAGCAACTAATGGTCTTCTCCAGCTTCAAAACCTTTCACGTTTTCCCGAATTGTGGAAGTTTCCCGTTCCACGTCTTATTGTTTGCTAATGGATGAATATTATATGCCTTCAGTACATTGGTTTGAGACTCTCCGAATTACTAAACGATCATAAACTAAATCTTGCTCTCTCTCTTATTTTTGTGGGGTTATTTTAACTTGTGTGTTCCTGTAAAAGCTGCTAGTTCTCTTGTGATATCAGATAATGGCGCATATGTTGCCGGTACACCTTTATAAGAACCTGAGATCATCTAATTTTTCCATCATAGTCATTACCCATGATTTTTTTTTCTTCGAAGAACTGTTACGTTTCTCCATGTTCCTCCATTTATATTCGAATTTTTAGCTTTTAATTTTAAGAGAATAGTTCCACTATCCATGACTCTTTTGTTGTCTTCCAGTTCGGTCTGTCGATCATTTCACTGGAGCTCTAGCTTTTACGCCACCGTAGAAATACTTCTGTCGAATCCTATTCACTTGGTGGCAAAAGAGGAAAGGCCGCTGGACCTGATGGTATACGAGTTCGATTTTACACAGAGTACGCGAAGGAACTAGCCCCCCTTCTTGCAGCGGTGTACTGTAGGTCTCTAGAGTGTGCGCCCTGCCGCCGTTGGATAAGCAGCTGCAGCAGCAAGTCGTATACTCCTGGCTCACTCATTTGTTACATAGTTTAATTCTTAATTTCTTTGCGTGTTTTTGGTACTTACATTGTTTGATTCATAAATTTCGGGCGTATTATAGTATTTGAGAGTTGTAGCATCGCGTTTTAGTACCTGAATAGTGTAAAATCGCGTAGTCTCCTTCCGCCGCCGAGCAGTGTGTCAGCAGTGCGCAAGTAGCAGCATTACTGCATTTACTAAGCAATCTTGTATTTTAATAACCGTTTAAATTTTGTATCGATTTGTTTGCTGCTCTCTGTAGATTAGTTTAGACGTTCTTTGCACAACAGTTTTTAGCATGGATAGGGACTGCAACTGCTGTGTTCGGATGCAGGCTGAGTTGGCATCCCTTCGCGCCCAGCTTCAGGCAGTGTTGGCTTCGGTCACACAGCTTGAGGCTGTTGCCAATGGGCATCACTGTTGGGGTCCGGATGGGGGTTTGTCGGGGACGGCCAGCTCGTCCCACGCATCCCCCGATCGGACTACGACTGTGGTTGCCCGGGATACTGCCCGCATTGAGGCTGATCCCTCACCTGTGGTAGAGTGGGAAGTCGTCTCAAGGCGTGGCAGGGGGCGAAAGACATTCCGGAGGGCTGAACGGAACACCTCTCCAGTTTGTCTGACGAACCGGTTTCAGGCTCTGTCTCAGGCTGATACTGATCTTCGGCCTGACATGGCTGCTTGTCCTGTTCCAGAGGTTGCCCCTCAATCTGCAAGATCCGGGCGGTCGCAGAGGGTGGGCTTACTGGTAGTTGGGAGCTCCAACGTCAGGCGCGTAATGGGGCCCCTTAGGGATATGGCAACAAGAGAGGGGAAGAAAACCAATGTGCACTCCGTGTGCATACCGGGGGGAGTCATTCCAGATGTGGAAAGGGTCCTTCCGGATGCCATGAAGGGTACAGGGTGCACCCATCTGCAGGTGGTCGCTCATGTCGGCACCAATGATGTGTGTCGCTATGGATCGGAGGAAATCCTCTCTGGCTTCCGGCGGCTATCTGATTTTGTGAAGACTGCCAGTCTCGCTAGCGGGATGACAGCTGAGCTCACCATCTGCAGCATCGTCGACAGGACTGACTGCGGACCTTTGGTACAGAGCCGAGTGGAGGGTCTGAATCAGAGGCTGAGACGGTTCTGCGACCGTGTGGGCTGCAGATTCCTCGACTTGCGCCGTAGGGTGGTGGGGTTTCGGGTTCCGCTGGATAGGTCAGGAGTCCACTACACGCAACAAGCGGCTACACGGGTAGCAGGGGTTGTGTATCGGGTGCTGGTCGGTTTTTAGGTTAGATGGCCTTGGGCAAGTACAGAAAGGGCAACAGCCTCAACGGGTGTGGGGCAAGGTCAGGACATGTGGGGACCAAGCAGCAATCGGTATTGTAATTGTAAACTGTCGAAGCTGCGCTGGTAAAGTACCGGAACTTCAAGCGCTGATAGAAAGCACCGAAGCTGAAATCGTTATAGGTACAGAAAGCTGGCTGAAGTCAGAGATAAATTCTGCCGAAATTTTTACAAAGGTACAGACGGTGTTTAGAAAGGATAGATTGCATGCATTCGGTGGTGGAGTGTAGTAGTTTATCCTGTAGTGAAGTGGAAGTGGATAGTTCCTGTGAATTATTATGGGTGGAGGTTACACTCAACAACCGAGCTAGGTTAATGATTGGCTCCTTTTACCGACCTCCCGACTCAGCAGCATTTGTGGCAGAACAACTGAGAGAAAATTTGGAACACATTTCACATAAATTTTCTCAGCAGTCTTAGGTGGAGATTTCAATTTTACCGGATATAGACTGGGACTCTCAGATGTTTAAGACGTGTGGTAGGGACAGAGCATCGAGTGACATTATACTGAGTGCTCTATCCGAAAATTACCTCGAGCAATTTAACAGAGAACCGACTCGTGGAGATAACATCTTGGACATACTGAATACTGATAACAAACAGACCCGAACTTTCCGACTCTGTAAGTGCAGAACAGGGAATCAGTGATCATAAGGCCGTTGCATCATCCCTGAAAATGGAAGTAAATAGGAATATAAAAAAAAGGGAGGAAGGTTTATCTAAGAGTAATAGAAGGCAGATTTCAGACTACCTAACAGATCAAAACGAAAATTTCTGTTCCGACACTGACAATGTTGAGTGTTTATGGAAAAAGTTCAAGGCAATCGTAAAATGCGTTTTAGACATGTACGTGCCGAGTAAAACTGTGAGGGACGGGAAAAACCCACCGTGGTACAACAACAAAGTTAAGAAACTACTGCGGAAGCAAAGAGAGCTTCACTCCAAGTTTAAACGCAGCCAAAACCTCTCAGACAAACTGAAGCGAAACGATGTCAAAGTTAGCGTAAGGAGGGCTATGCGTGAAGCGTTCAGCCAATTCGAAAGTAAAATTCTATGTACGGACTTGACAGAAAATCCTCGGAAGTTCTGGTCTTACGTTAAATCAGTAAGTGGCTCGAAACAGCATATCCAGACACTCCGGGGTGATGATGGCATTGAAACAGAGGTTGACACGCGTAAAGCTGAAATACTAAACACCTTTTTCCAAAGCTGTTTCACAGAGGAAGACCGCACTGCAGTTCCTTCTCTAAATCCTCGCACAAACGAAAAAATGGCTGACATCGAAATAAGTGTCCAAGGAAAAGAAAAGCAACTGGAATCACTCAACAGAGGAAAGTCCACTGGACCTGGCGGGATACCAATTCGATTCTACACAGAGTACGCGAAAGAACTTGCCCCCCTTCTAACAGCCGTGTACCGCAAGTCTCTAGAGGAACGGAAGGTTCCAAATGAATGGAAAAGAGCACAAGTAGTCCCAGTCTTCAAGAAAGGTCGTCGAGCAGATGCGCAAAACTATAGACCTATATCTCTGACGTCGATCTATTGTAGAGTTTTAGAACATGTTTTTTCTCGAGTATCATGTCGTTTTTGGAAACCCAGAATCTTCTATGTAGGAATCAACATGGATTCCGGAAACAGCGATCGTGTGAGACCCAACTCGCTTTATTTGTTCATGAGACCCAGAAAATATTAGATACAGGCTCCCAGGTAGATGCTATTTTTCTTGACTTCCGGAAGGCGTTCGATACAGTTCCGCACTGTCGCCTGATAAACAAAGTAAGAGCCTACGGAATATCAGACCAGCTGTGTGGCTGGATTGAAGAGTTTTTAGCAAACAGAACACAGCATGTTGTTATCAATGGAGAGACGTCTACAGACGTTAAAGTAACCTCTGGCGTGCCACAGGGGAGTGTTATGGGACCATTACTTTTCACAATATATATAAATGACCTAGTAGATAGTGTCGGAAGTTCCATGCGGTTTTTCGCGGATGATGCTGTAGTATACAGAGTAGCTGCAGCATTAGAAAATTGTAGTGAAATGCAGGAAGATCTGCAGCGGATAGGCACTTGGTGCAGTGAGTGGCAACTGACCCTTAACATAGACAAATGTAATGTATTGCGAATACATAGAAAGAAGGATCCTTTATTGTATGATTATATGATAGCGGAACAAACACTGGTAGCAGTTACGTCTGTAAAATATCTGGGAGTATGCGTGCGGACCGATTTGAAGTGGAATGATCATATAAAATTAATTGTTGGTAAGGCGGGTACCAGGTTGAGATTCATTGGGAGAGTCCTTAGAAAATGTAGTCCATCAACAAAGGGGGTGGCTTACAAAACACTCGTTTGACCTATACTTGAGTATTGTTCATCAGTGTGGGATCCGTACTAGATCGGGTTGACGGAGGAGATAGAGAAGATCCAAAGAAGAGCGGCGCATTTCGTCACAGGGTTATTTGGTAACTTTGATAGCGTTACGGAGATGTTTAACAAACTCAAGTGGCAGACTCTGCAAGAGAGGCGCTCTTCATCGCGGTGTAGCTTGCTCGCCAGGTGTCGAGAGGGTGCGTTTCTGGATGAGGTATCACATATATTGCTTCCCCCTACTTATGCCTCCCGAGAAGATCACGAATGTAAAATTAGAGATATTAGAGCGCGCACGGAGGCTTTCAGACAGTCGTTCTTCCCGCGAACCATACGCGACTGGAACAGGAAAGGGAGGTAAAGCCAGTGGCACGTAAAGTGCCCTCCGCCACACACCGTTGGGTGGCTTGCGGAGTATAAATGTAGATGTAGATGTAGAAGAGTGTAGCGCTCCAAAGTATTGGAAAAGGGCACAGATCATCCCCGTTTTCAAGAAGGGACGTCGAATAGATGTGCAGAACTATAGACCTATATCTCTAACGTCGACCACTTGTAGAATTTTGAAACACGTATTATATTCGAGTATAATGACTTCTCTGGAAACTAGAAATCTACTATGTAGGAATCAGCATGGGTTTCCAAAAAGAAGATCGTGTGAAACCCAGTTCGCGCTATTCGTCCACGAGACTCAGAGGGCAATAGACACGGGTTCCCAGGTAGATGCCGTGTTTCTTGACTCCCGCAAGGCGTCCGATACAGTTCCCCACAGACGTTTAATGAACAAAGTAAAAGCATATGGACTATCAGACCAATTGTGTGATTGGATTGGAGAGTTCCTAGATAACAGAACGCAGCATGTCATTCGCAATGGAGAGAAGTCTTCCGAAGTAAGAGTGATTTCAGGTGTGCCGCAGTGGAGTGTCGTAGGACCGTTGCTATTCACAATATACATAAATGACCTTGTGGATAACTTCGGTAGCTCACTGAAGCTTTTCGCAGATGATGCTGTAGTAAATCGAAGGTTGTAAGAATGGAAAATAGTACTGAAATGCAGGAGGATCTGCAACGAATTGACGCATGGTGCAGGGAATGGAAATTGAATCTCATTGTAGACGAGTGTAATAGAAAGAAATATAGGTCAGCAACTGGAAGCAGTTAATTCCATAAATTACCTGGGAGTAGGCATTACGAGTGATTTAAAATGGAATGATCATATAAAGTTGACCGGCGGTAAAGCAGATGCCAGACTGAGAATCATTGGAAGAATCCTAAGGAAATGCAATCCGAAAACAAAGGAAGTAAGTTACAGTACACTTGTTCGCCCACTGCTTGAATACTGCTCACCAGTGTGGGATCCGTACCAGATAGGGTTGATAGAAGAGATAGAGAAGATCCAATGGAGAGCACCGCGCTTCGTTACAGGATCATTTAGTAATGGCGAAAGAGTTACGGAGATGACAGATAAACTCCAGTGGAAGACTCTGCAGGAGAGGCGCTCAGTAGCTCGGTATGGGCTTTTGTTGAAGTGTCGAGAACATACTTTCACCGAGGAGTCAAGCAGTATATTACTGCCTCCTACGTATATCTCGCGAAGAGACCATGAGGATAAAATCAGAGAGATTAGAGCCCACACACAGGCATATCGACAATCTTTCTTTCCACGAACAATACGAGACTGGAATAGAAGTGAGAACCGATAGAGGTACTGAAAGTACCCTCCGCCACACACTGTGAGGTGGTTTGCGGAGTATGGATGTAGATGTAGATGTGTGTTCAGTGTTTGTAGCGACGTCATCCAACTTCCAATTTTTCTGCCACTGGATCGTGAATTCCAGTCTTCATTGCTTACCGAATTTTGTCTGTTCCCAACATGTCATATGATAGATTATGAGACCTGGCAATGAGGGCTGATCAGTAGGGTCACAACTCTGGAAAACCTATTTTTAACCATTAGTGGTGGTACTTCCTTCGTTTGCGTTCAGACCCCCACAAGTAAATACTTTGTAACCTCCACTATTTCGCCTTAGTGGTAGAGGAATGGATGTTGCAACGCTGACATTACTGTGATATCTGTTGATTCCCGCAACTTCATATTAGGGACGTTTTTACTTCACGTTAAAAGTTTCATTTGAGACGTTCTGAGGTACCTTCTTTGCATTTTATCCTTCCAGTACTTCTATATCGAACTATATCAGTTTCCTGCTTCTTATGTTCCAGCGTGAAGAAACTTACGTTTGAGACACCAGAAAGATGTCAAGGTTGTTTTCAGTTATGATGTCATGCTAGTTTCATTTAACGTAATTCGTTACCACTCAAATACTCCATCTCTGCTGTTCGGTCATGTTATGAGTTACCACAGCGTACAAATTATGCATGCTAGAATGCACGCTAGAACCAGTTGCTAGTTGGCATCGTAACAATAACTCTAGATCCTGTAACGACCAAGTACATCTACGTACGCCGTTCAGCGTAGCTTATTACACACACTCAAGTTATGACAAGGGATATTCATAGTTTAAAGTGTTTTATATTTTTACATTTTCACACACACGTTCGAGGTTAAGGTCTTCACAGCAGTTTTTTTTCCACATTTATTATATATTCTTTCATTTTTCACGCACGCACACGCCACAGACGCACACACACACACACACACACACACACACACACACACACACAATAAAATCACTTACAAAATGTTCTTAAAGCTTTTCCTTTGTTAAGGCAGTAGAGACATCAACTTACGGTGTTTACATTAGGTACAGTTCTCATCAACTATATTTTTCATACGTATACTAAAATCAAAATTAATATTTTCACGTTTTCCTACATGTTATAAATGGAGGTTGTGATGCGTTTGGATACCTAGTTTAGGCTGATTCAGGGCCATGCAACCACCCACCTCGAACTACCTCTCAGCATCACCATCTAAAAGATGTATGTAGTTCATCATAACTAGGAGAGGTTTTAAAGGTTATTTGTAGGGTAACATGTAATAAAACAAATTTATGTTCACAAAATCTTTGTTAATTTTTGATCATCAATATACCCAAGAAACAATTTTATATTTGTTTAGTGTGGTTTTAGGAACATCCATCTTAACTTTAACTTACAATGTAAATCTATATTTAAGTCACCTGATTGTTTGTCCAACCACTAACTTCATAAATACAAAGAAAATACGTTACTGAATTCTAATACATATCTAATTTTTCTCCTACGTACTACCCCTTTTATCCCCTTAACAATCATCACCGTTGTTTCTAGTAATTCTTCTAGTTGAGAACTTTAGAGGATTTTAATGTTGCCTTTTGCTTCCCGCTTTGAACGGTTGGTAAAACATTCCACACCTTCATGGACGAAAATAGTGCACTCTTCACTGCCACGTTCTTGCAGAACTCCCATCTAAAATTTCCAGTTTAGTATGATTGTAAGTGATTGCTTGTTAAATTTAGTTATTCTGATGGTTTTAAGCTCTACAAACAGCTTTTCTGTTGCTGGATGCATAATGCTCAGGCCATCATATTTAGGTACAATACAGTTATCGTTTCTGAGCAGATCCGATTGGGAATGGATGTTTATAAACAGATTTTTCATATGTCTTTTAATACAGTAAACATCATCTGATCAATCCTTTTCTGTGTCTACCGGCGCCTCAAGATGCTGGAACATTCCTTTGATATCGCAGCATATGCTGTTGCCTTGTATTAGTTGTATGCAGATTTCTGCAATGGACTGTGTTTAAAGTAGTAGGTAAACATTGCTTCCACATCTGCAATGCTTTTTTTCCAGCAGTAGTTTATGTTCTTCCTTCACAACAATTTTTTCCGCCAGATAATCCAGTTTTTGTTTTTTGAATACAATCTCTCCTGTTTCCAGCGTTCTTTTGGGTACATGTAACACATTAACCGTACTTAAAGACATAATTACTTTAAATGAGCATGATTCAGTTCTATTTGATACTTTGGATCTTTTTATTAAACAAGAGTGGAATAATGTTATTTGTGGGAATGAGTCCCAATTTGGAAATGTCTTTATTTCACAGTATTGTGGACACCACTGTCCTTGATTTAGAAAAATTAGTTTCCTAAACTTCGATTTAACACACATGTATAGTACGTACATTCTCCTTGTTGGAGTCTGAGTTGACAGTTTCAAATAGTTTTCAGGTGTATAATTAAAAGTTATGTCCTTTTTCTGTACTGTCTAGAATGTTGATTTTTACACCCGTCGACTTTTGCATATTCTTACTGCTACAGCAGAACACTGTTAAACATAACACAGCAACTGATCTGCTAGCTATCCAGTAATGTATACCACAGAGAAGCATTTGGTGCAGAGTGTATTGGAGCACATTTTAAGTACTATTCGTTGGTTTTTAATATATTTAAACAGCCTTCCACTGGTTCGAACGCAGCAACATCCTTCCTATAGCTCTACATCGTAGCTTCCAGTCTGAGAATAATATGTTCTTTAGCCAAGGATAATGTAAATTTATTTTGTAGACAGATACGAGGACACTTTATAAAATCGATAAGATGTTGGTCAATATCCTGTGCTTGTAATTTGACACACATATCATTACAATTGGAGTTCAGTCATTTTAATCAGCCTAATCCAACTGTCCTATTGTTGCTCTCCATGACATTGCTTATTCGTCCGAAGTGTCCTTGCACTCAAAGGAGGTGGTTTAATGTTAGTGACCCCACATCTCTATTTTGCGAAAAATTACAGAAAAATCTTGTGTTATATCTAGTCGTCTACACAAAGCTGCTGCAATATCCGAGGCAGCTGATGCATTAGGACAGTCATTTTGATGTCATCCAATTCTACTTTATATGATAGAGCCATAGAATTTTTATATTTCCTGAAAATGGTTCCAGCACTTTGTAGCCGACATATTATCATCCAAGTGTAAGAGATATGACAGTTTTGCCTTCACGCCATCTCTTGCAGAGTTGACCATGGACAATTTACCACATAGATAATTGTTAAATGTAGCACACAGTTCCGTCTTTAATATTACAGACCGTCCCTTCTCCAAATTAATGTTCTTGGCAGTCCACTTGATCACCGATTTTAACCACCATAATATTGTTCTGTTATAGGTTTAAGCACATTAAAATTCTTCTGGTGAAAGAGTATGCCATTTTCGGAGAATTTATGTTCCCAATGTCAGTAACAAGACTGTCCAGGTTCTCTCATAATAACGACAAACCAAAGCCTTCTTCAGTTAGCCTCGTGCTCTTCCCTAATAGCTGAGTGGTGCTTAGCACCTTGGAGCAAGGCATGTTGACTGATTCTTCTACCACACAATACTGATGAGTTTTGCTTATCAAAGCTTGTTGTAGATGATAAAGCCCCAATATGGAGACACTATCATGAAATCATGCCTCCACTTTTAGTTGAGACGTTGATTATGTCTAGATCTAGGTGCCGTATACCATCGAGGCCATTGTTTATTATCTACACAAAAAGCAGTATTTAACATTTGTAGAGGTAGCAAACAGGGGTCTCTATGCTTTAAACAGTCGTCTTTCAAAGTCGGCCGAATGTAACAGTGACTCTATGCCTGCCATACGAAACATTTGTTACCCTATACTCATATCAGTAGCTTACGTTATCGCACAGTAGAAATTACATAATACGTCGCCCTCCACACATCATCAACTACAGATCAATTGTAAATAATTGCCCCACACATCGCTGTGTTATAGTAAAATCGTAACAAATTATGACAGTTAATTTACAGGGTGACTCCCATTACTCGCGTTGTGGGTCAATGAAGGTCAGTTCATTGGGTGGAGCAAACACAGTCAATTTATCGTTGTACAGTCATGGTCAGCTGACAGGGAGACGGCTACTCCTCACAGATTCTACTGCTTGGGACAAAGAAGGTTAGTCGACAGGGTTGCTCCTATTACCCCAATCTCGGTGACTAGCATTAGGCCTCGAATTTATGGTGACAGTATACGAGTACGTTGCAGAACTCTGCGGTAGGTGCAGGCTACTCTGCCTCAATAAAGTAAGATTGTAACCAGTTACTCAACATATCCACCTGAGACCTTACGGACTAACTGACTAAGTGCACGTAAAAATCTCAGTACACAGTGTAACATTATGTGATTGCCTTATCATTTTCAATCATTCACTAATCGAGCAGTCGCTCGGCAGCAGCTACAGTTAGCAAATAATATTGCGAGAATGTAAAAGGTGAACGACCTGTGACGTAACTTGTTTATTGTCGAAGCGCCGTCAGAGATGCAGTGAGTTACTGACTTTGAAAACCGCGCCGCGAAAAACGGACAGAAGAAGAAAACTTTTACACATTTTTTTTGATGTACGAGATATTGTCGATGAACAGTTACTCATTCGTCTCTTGTCTCTTGTAACTTGTGTCGGACGTGCATGTCTTGCCGCCGTATTCTTTTTCTTCTTCGCGGATGGATCACTTAGGACCACGCGTAATCAACATTTGTTGGCCTTCCTTTTCGCCCAGTATTCCTTCATAAACAACGAATGGGCTAGCTTTCGTTGCGTAGACCATGTATGTCGGTTAGTTTTTCTCTCTTCTTCCTCAAAACCCCGTGTGTTTGTGATTTTTCTGATTTCATTTCTATCATGTAGATTTGGAGACCCTAATTCTCTCAGGTCTTTCTCGATCTGTTTGTACCAGTTCGGTCTTGTAGTTTTGTCCTTTAAAAATGTATGGATTTTGTGCGTTAACCTGTTTGAGTCCATTCTTTCTAAGTGCCCCATGAAGTGGATTCTTCTCATGCGCATTGTGTCTGTTATTTTGGAGATATTTTTATATATTTCTGCATTGGATTTTGGATAATGTATCCCATCTTTAGTTCTTGGTCCTAGAATTTTCCTCATTATCTTACGTTCTTTCACTTCTAATTCCTCTTTTAGTGCTCTGTGTTGAAGGTTTAGTGTCTCAGATGCGTAGAGAGCTTCGGGTCTAATTACTGTTGTATAGTGTCGTATTTTGCAGTTCCACGACAGACTCTTTTTGTTGTAAATGTTTTTTGTTAACTGAAACGCCGTTAAAAATAATATTATTTTAGCGTAAAGTAAAAGTGCAATACTAAAAGTGCAATACTGCATAGCAGTAAATTTATTGTGCAACGTGAATGTGAAAACGTCAAAGGAATAATTTTTATTACAAGAAGAGAAGTGCCAGTCGAAATGGCATCCATGTTAAATCTTTCATTGCAGTGTAAGTTCATCTATTAATTGCCATAAATTCAGATTTAAATGGAACTGGTGTATGGACTATTTAATTAATATAGAATCTATGTCTCACTCCTTCATGAAGTTATTTAATTTTCTTTATGTTTCTGCCAAATAGAGAGTTCACAGTCACGAATTCTTTCGTCGAAATCGGACGGAAGTTGTATGCGGCGAAATATTATCTCCGCACCATATTCTACTGGTAAATGCATCATAAACTACGGTCCCTTAGGAAATTCATGTTGAGCTATCCAAAAATAATTATATTTTGAATAGGCATTTACTCTCCTCTGCAATGCAACTTCCGACTGATCAGACGATCCAACAAGAAACAGCCGCAAACGGTCGGCGTTCGCAAATATATTTCCACCGCTGATTATTGCTATATGTTACAGCACAAAAGTAAACATATTGTTATAATTAGCGACTACGAACGGGGACATTTATAACTGTATGTTTATGTATACACGTTACGTAAACATATCGTTATAACAAAAAAAAAAATGGTTCAAATGGCTCCGAGCCCTATGGGACTCAACTGTTGTGGTCATTAGTCCCCTAGAACTCAGAACTACTTAAACCTAACTAACCTAAGGACATCACACACACCCATGCCCGAGGCAGGATTCGAACTTGCGACCGTAGCAGCAGCGCGGCTCCGGACTGGAGCGCCTAGAACCGCACGGCCACCACGGCCGGCTATCGTTATAACAGTCCCCTTTTACGTGACTAACCCATAGTCGGCGAGTTGAGGTATATATGAACGCGTGTCAACCCAGCCTCCCTCGCATTACACACATGAGGCAAGGAAGGAGTGGACCACATACATCGAAACATGATATCTCTGTCATGCAATTAGCAACGTCTCCACAGTGACCTAATTACACGCTGACTCCATAAAACCGGCTGACACATACACACCAATTCACTGCCATGAATTACGTCAGCAAAGAAGGGGCACATGACCGCGAGGCAGCCGTTGTATACCACCTACAGCGCTCCAGAGTGGCTAGCGTCTTCTTTTCAAGCTTTGACCAATATTTGGTCCGGTGAGCTTACACTCATATACAGCGATGACAACCACTCTACCAATAATCGAGGACGACCAGGAATACGAACAAGATAGTAGAGAGTGTGTAGATGTAATGGAGACACACATTTCTATTACGGCACATCAGATTTACTGGCTGTGACTGTGCAATATTTCAGTAACAAGGAAAGACACACTGAGTGTATGTGTTCCTTCCAATTTAAGTTGTTCATAACTGTAATTCCCAGGTATTTAGATCATTTTGCGGCCTTTAGATTAGTCTGATTTGTCGTGTAACAGAAGTTTAACGGATTCCTTTTAGCACTCATGCGGACTACCTCTCACTTTTCATTATTTAGAGTCAATTGCCAATTTTCGCACCCTACACATCTTTTCTAGATCGCTTTGCAATTTGTTTTCATCTTCCGATGACTTAACTAGACGCTAAATGACAGCGTCATCTGCAAGCAGCCTAAGGCAGCTGCTCAGATTGCCTCCCATGTCGTTTATATGATAAGGAACAGCACATGGCATGTAAAACTACCTTGCTCAGTAACAAGGGAAGACACACTGACGTTGACGTTCGTCCTCACGTCTTTGTTTTCGGATTTTGGCAGGGTATAACGTTCACAGGGTGCCTGCAGTTTCCTTAGGTCCTATTCTGTGGAACCCGTTTAGCTACAGTCTGAGAACATCACACCAGAAAAAAGTAATGAGCCAATAATCACTCGAAAAATGGAAGAGGTACAGAACCGAGATGTAGCATTAAGAGAGTAAGATTGCTGAGCGTTCAGTGGTGCCATACCTTGTATAACAAGAAACATTAATATTAGACAAAGCGCGGTAAGATTAATGCCATTAAGTGAAGTGGAAACTCAACAGCTAGCGCATTAGCCGTCTCTCCTTTGCATGTGGCTCACTACTCGTCCGAAATTCAAACACATCACAACTTTCAGTCTCTCCAACTAGCTGTTCTGGCTTTGTTTACTGTATTCTCATGTTACCCCTCCACCTCTTCCTCTCTCTATAACGTCTCTCTCTGTCTCTCTCTTTCTCTCTCTCTCTCTCTCTCTCTCTCTCTCTCTCTCTCTGTCTCTCTCTCTCTCTCTCTCTCTCTCTCTCTCTCTCTCTCTCTCTCTCTCACACACACACACATTCACACACACATATTTCTCATTATTTCGTTGGATCAGTGGAATGGTGGCCCCACCTAGACTGCTTCGACATGTATTTTAATCTGTTCCAGGCTCCAGTGCCAGAAACGTGGTCCGTGGGAAGAAGCACCGCGCCTCCCGATCAAAGGGACATCTGGCGCCGGCCAGCCGACAACACGATTATGACTTCAGCACATTCTGCGCGTCTTGTTACGGCTCGGAGAAAACTGGAACATTAGTAAGCAGTTTCCCATCGCATACAAGACAGTTTATAGTAAATAATTTGAATAACCCTACCAAGGTGTCTTTCTATGAAGTATCTTGTAAGAAATAATCGTTTGGTATGCGTAAATTGGACCTTACCACGGTAGGTTACCACTGGAAATTAATTATTTACGGACATTAGTACTGAGACACGTTTACGAAAAATACTTTCTGTCTTAACATCTTTTTATAGTATTAACATCGCTTTCATTAACAAGTGTAGTGCGAGGTAGGTACTTCTGAGCGTACAATATGAACAGTAGGTCAGACGGACAGAAAGGTGGAAAACAAGGCGAACCTATAGCAATTCCCTACTAACAACCACTGTCCTATTGGACTGGCACAGTTTTCCGCTTACATAGGCACGATTTCAGCAACTGGAACCAATTAGAGACGGTTGAAATAACGTATGCGCGGATGGCGAGCTGTGCAGCTGACAGCAGTGCCAGTTAACCGCGGGACCAGTGACGTCACGGGGCACTAGGGGCCTACGCCTCGCGTGAGACTGCCGGTCCCGCATCCAGAGCCCGTCCGCACGGCCTACTAAATGTGTACCCTTGATCTCTGTTGAAATTTTATTTATTCTACTCGCGGCTAAGTCTTTTATAACAGAGTTCGAGCACGTTGACGCACGAGTCAAGACTCTCGGCTTTTCAGATTGTATTACGTGTCTATTAACCAGTCTATGCTCTGCTATGGCCGACTTGTCAAAGTCCCCTTGTTTAATATGTCGCTCTGCGAACTGTTTGACCAACACAAATGCTGCCGCATCCACAAGGGACATTATACACACCGGGCACACGAAAATCTACGTCGTTTTTAACATGGCGCAGCATATCTCGTATCTCAGCGGTGGGTCATTCCAAGTCTCTGCAGCACACGTTCTAACTCGCTACTCGTCGCCCTACAGTATGGTAGGACAGCAGGCGGTTGGCCTCTTCGGCCGATCTACAAGGCATCCTTCGTCGATGGCACCTATAAGCGTTGGCAGTGTCACCCTTGCTGTTACCATTCTCTCCGAACACACGTCACAAATGCTGCAATTAAGACTGTAGGTGGTCGTCATTAGAAATAATATTTGCTATGTGTAATAACGTGTCCAGGGCCGCTTTCTTGTGTACAGGGTGGTGAAAACGACTGGCAGCATGTATACAGGTCAAACGGTTCGCGCAATTGTACTGAGCACTAGTGACGTATTAAACAAAGGCATCGTAACAAGACGGCCTGAGTTGAGCACTGCCTGGAAAGTGGACACAACATACAATTTGGAAGGACGAGAGTCTAGCCTCGTGCGTCAACATATTGAGATTCCGCTAAAAAGGAGGCCCCCGGGATCAGAATAAATAGCAAAAATTTTAACAGAGCCCAGGGGTACGCACTTATCTGGGGGGGTGGTAACGGGCTTTGGATGTCGATAGGGAGCAAAGATGGACGCTTGACGTTTGTGAGGAGGCGGGTGCAGTTGTCTTAAACGTGGCGCCGACAACAAGCGCTAGAAGACATCACTGATCCTACAGCGGACTGCGAACTGCCGAAAGCGGCTTCCCCAAACGCATCACATCGGCCCTATCTGATAGGCACAAGATGCTACAACCGTTTCTACATAAGCGGGAAACAATACCAGCCCTGCACCATCCGTATCCCTGACTTTTATCTTACCAATTACGCCTGATCTCTCCAATTAACTAATCAGTTAAAATATCTTGGACTAACCCTCGACCGGCAACCTCAGCTCGTAACCATCCAACAGAAAGGCCGAAATAGACTAAAACTACTAACAGGCCGAACTTGGGTAACTCCCCTCCTCTATTCTCCACACATGGAAAACGCTGATTCGACCCACCCTCTACTACGCAGTTACTGCATGGATTTCCACCCCACCAAATTTCTATACGTTTCTCCATATCCTTGGACGACATGCACTCTCTCTCGATTTCCACATTCTTTTATCTGCCCCACAGGTATCCTCTACTATATCATCATATTACCGCCCTTCCTCACCTATTTCGAATACCTTTGGATCTCCTATACCATCCCCAAACCACATTCCAATATCCCATTGTCGACCCTCTGGTAACCAACCCCTGTACGTTGTTGCGTGTTTACAAGTACGTCCCACCATCCCTACACCAATATCCAATCCCAGCAAGACGTTAACCAACTCCCTCTCCCAGACAATGAGACTCACCCCGATATTTATCCCTCCAAGCAACCTTAACTCTTCCCCATCCATCCCACTCGCATCAGGGCTACTCTGTCCTTTTCCCTCTCCATCCTTACTCATCCATTTCCCCTTGTTAGCGCTAGCCTACCCACACACCAGAATCCTCCATGCCCTTTTGTTTTTCCAACCTGCTGTCTTTCCACTATCCACTCCAACACCAACCTTCATCTCATAGATTTCCTACTAAACAGACCCCTGAACCCTATGGAACATATTCTTTCAACCTGCAAACTTCTCTACCAGTTCACGTCCTTTAGATTTCAAGTGTAAGTGCAGTACTGCAGTGCTTTTAAATTTGTCTCTCTTTGATTTTTGATTTAAAAAAGATAAACAGTCCTAATGTTTTTCTCATGTTTGTTACATTTTTAAAAATGTTCTTGGCTGAAGAACAGAACATTGTACCGCTGGCTGCCAACCCCCACCCACAGGGGGTAGGAGGATGAAATAACAATAAACAAAACAGTTCTGCCAGTCAGCGGGTTTTTGCTCCTCACGATGATGGCAGAGACTGCCATCGAGAGCTCGAGTGTTTTAGTTCGCAAACCTGAAAAATTTTACTCAACCAAACTATGTGCAACCGCTTTTTTCCGTATAGGTGATCCAGAAGAGTTGGGTATTATTGGCAAAATATTGTATCACCGATTGTTTGGTAATCTATGAGAAGAGCCTCATTTGTATCTCATACTACTTACTGAGCATAACATGCCTGCCAGATGGACCAATGAGACGTTCTTGTTTCAGGGCCATTCGCCACCAAGCCGTGTGTTTATAATGCTAGTTTCTTTTAAGAAAGGGTAACAGATATATATTAATAGTAAAAAACTGCCACACAGACTAGGGATGATTCTATATGAAACGGTCCAAATACTGTCGACAAATTCGTTTCTACGTTTGCTCTTAGACAGCTTTCCGTTCAGCTGGCATCGCCATTGTACAATGTGTTTTAATGGTTAATTCTTCATCTAAAATATACCGTACGCCTCTTGCCGACGATTCTCTGGTGGTAGCTTTTGCATACAAAATTAACTGCCAATCTTCCGATACCATGTTAAACAATTTCTTAATGTTTTCATATGTGGGCAAAGTTTTGGGTCTTTGTATGGATCGATATTCCTGTTTCATCACTTCAACGTTAAGCAAACAACACAATTCTTCTGGAAAGCCGTGTAAACTAATCCAGTCACTAAATAAACACTACTCTTGAGTATGTTTGGACATCATGCACCAAAATGACGAAACTAAAATGTTATTCAAACATCTCTGACAGACCTTTTCATCTGGCCTTCATATATATTGTAACTCACATATTCTTAGTGTACAATGTACTAATGTCTGAAATTTTTACAGGATCGAGCGATCTCTTCAAGACAATCACAATCATTCCCTGCATCGATCGTGTCGACAGCGATGCGTAAGTTTCCTAGATGCACATACGAGTTAAGAGTTTAGAGTAAGTACAGTGCTCTTGTTAGACTAACAACTGTAATGAGCGTTAGTTTTATTTAGTTCCACTGCTTGTGACCAAACGCCACACACACAAGAGCAATGGGAAAAGGATTTTGGGTGAACAATCGCCATCAGTCATGTTCAATATTTTTCTACAATTCCTCAGATGTGCTATTTCTATATTAATTGAATTTATTCCACTTCAGAGACGACAAAAACAGTAGGTATATTGTGTTCATTCTTTCTTTGTGAGGTGTTTAGTGTGTTAACTGTGTAACTCTTCAAAGACGATTTTGATTTCCGTTTTGCAGAGAAGAATCTTCCTGTACTTGAATCAGCTCAGGCGTAAATAGTGATGACATTAATCTTAAATGTACTACCGTCATTTTGAGGCTTTCAGTTTTTGTCCAGTACAGGGCTAACAAAGAGTCCCTACTCAACATACCTATGTCTGTCCTGAGCTGTACGACGGAAACTAATGTTGTTAACAAGACAAATGTCTTCTCAGCTTACAAGTAATTCAGGAATTTTATTTTCGCTGCAAACCGTGTAGCGGATAATCAGTACATTTGGCCTTTGTGCTCCAAAGGCCAGCATGTTCGAGTTCTGACTACAGCAGTGCATATGTGTTTATATTTATTTTGAATTCAGAGTGCTGAGACTGTAGCAAGGGCGAATACTGTATTAATTGCTAATGCAAATGGAAATGAAGTCCCATACTTCTTGACAGAGCGTAAGGGAACGATACGGAAGAGAGGAAGAGAGGATATAAGGTGGGAATTTAAGGAGATGGGACCTGGATAAACTGACTACACCAGAGGTTGTACAGTTTCAGGGAGAGCATAAGGGAACAATTGACAGGAATGGGGGAAAGAAATACAGTAGAAGAAGAATGGGTAGCTCTGAGCAGCTTTGAGGGATGAAGTAGTGAAGGCAGCAGAGGATCAAGTAGGTAAAAAGATGAGGGCTAGTAGAAATCCTTGGGTAACACAAAGTATATTGAATTTAATTGATGAAGCGAGAAAATACAAAAATGCAGTAAATGAAGCAGGCAAAAAGGAATACAAACGCCTCAAAAATGAGATCGATAGGAAGTGCAAAATTGCTAAGCAGGGATGGCTAGAGGACAAATGTAAGGATGTAGAAGCGAGTATCACTAGGGGTAAGATAGATACTGCCTACAGTAAAATTAAAGAGACCTTTGGAGAAAAGAGAACCACTTGTATGAACATCAAGAGCTCAGATGGAAACCCAGTTCTAAGCAAAGAAGGGAAAGCAGAAAGGTGGAAGGAGTATATACAGGGTCTATACAAGGGCGATGTAGTAGAGGACAATATTATGGAAATGGAAGAGGGTGTAGATGAAGATGAAATGGGAGATACGATACTGCGTGAAGAGTTTAACAGAGCACTGAGAGACCTGAGTCAAAACAAGGCCCCCGGAGTCGACAACATTCCATTAGAACTATTGACGGCCTTGGGAGAGCCAGTCCTGACAAAACTCTACCATCTGATGAGCAAGATGTATGAAACACCCAAAATACCCTCAGACTTCAAGAAGAATAAAATAATTCCAATCCCAAAGAAAGCAGGTGTTGACTGATGTGAAAATTACCGAACTATCAGTTTAATAAGTCACAGCTGCAAAATACGAACGCGAATTCTTTACAGACGAATGGAAATACTAGTAGAAGCCGACCTCGGGGAAGATCAATTTGGATTCCGTAGAAATGTTGGAACACGTGAGGCAATATTGACCCTACGACTTATCTTGGAAGCTAGATTAAGGAAGGGCAAACCTACATTTCTAGCATTTGTAGACTTAGAGAAAGCTTTTGACAATGTTGACTGGAATACTCTCTTTCAAATTCTGAAGGTGGCAGAGGTAAAATACGGGGAGCGAAAGGCTATTTACAATTTGTACAGAACCCAGATGGCAGTTATAAGAGTCGAGGGACATGACAGGGAAGCAGTGGTTGGGAAGGGAGTGAGACAGGGTTGTAGTCTCTCCCCGATGTTATTCAATCTGTATATTGAGCAAGCAGTGAAGGAAACAAAAGAAATTCGGAGTAGGTATTAAAATCCATGGAGAAGAAATAAAAACTTTGAGGTTCGCCGATGACATTGTAATTCTGTCAGAGACAGCAAAGGACTTGGAAGAGCAGTTGAACGGAATGGATAGTGTCTTGAAAGGAGGATATAAGATGAACATCAACAAAAGCAAAACGAGGATGTTGTCGAATTAAGTCGGGTGATGCTGAGGCAATTAGGTTAGGAAATGAGACACTTAAAGTAGTATAGGAGTTCTGCTATTTGGGGAGCAAAATAACTGATGATGATCGAAGTAGAGAGAATATAAAATGTAGACTAGCAATGGCAAAGAAAGCATTTCTCAAGGAGAGAAATTTGTTAACATCGAGTATAGATTTAAGTGTCAGGAAGTCATTTTTGAAAGTCTTTGTATGGAGTGTAGCGATGTATGGAAGTGAAACATGGACGATAAATAGTTTGGACAAGAAGAGAATAGAAGCTTTTGAGATTGGTGCTACAGAAGAATACTGAAGGTTAGATGGGTAGATCACATAACTAATGAGGAAGAATTGAATAGGATTGGGGAGAAGAGAAGTTTGTGGCACAACTTGACTAGAAGAAGGGATCGGTTGGTAGGACAAGTTCTGAGGCATCAAGGGATCACCAATTTAGTATTGGAGGGCAGGGTGGTGGGTAAAAATCATAGAGGGAGACCAAGAGATGTATACAGTAAGCAGATTCAGAAGGATGTAGGTTGCGGTAGGTTCTGGGAGATGAAGAAGCTTGCCCGGGATAGAGTAGCTTGGAGAGCTGCACCAAACCAGTCTCAGGACTGAAGAGCACAACAACAACAACAACAACGGAAGGCTGCACCGCCGTACTAAGCAAGGTCCTAATGGAGGTGGTTTGCCGTCGCCTTCCACCACCCGGAATGGGGATGGATGATGATGAAGGCGACACAACAGCACCCAATCATCTCGGGGCAGGTGAAAATCCCTGACCCCGCCGGGAATGGAACCCGGGGCCCAATTTCGGGAATCGAGAACGCTACCGCGAGACCACGAGCAACGATTTCGATTCGATTAAATCATAGGTTTAAAATTTCCGAGCTCGCCGGAAAATACTATAATTTCAGTGATCTGTACGTAACTTGATTTTTTTCGGTCAGTTCGCAGTTAACCGGGAACTATGCCCTATCTTTGGCAGGTCACCTGCACTGGCACCGTCTGGCAGTCATCGGGGGTGCAAACCTTTACGGAACAGAGCCGACAAAGCCGCCAATCTTTTGTATCTTTCTTCCTCGTGCTGCCAATACCGATCTACAGAAAAGGGTTATTTGAACACCCTTGCGGGTTGATACTGGCTGCAATTTTCAATAACATCGTGAAGATGACTGCTATATACAAGTACAACACTTCCCCTTGCTGAACAACGTAATCAGAGTAGAAGTTTGCTATTATATGTTGACGAGGAAGACATGACGGTATCAGTCTGCAGTCAGGTTGATTTTGTTTCTTTTTATTTTCTGACTTATTCACCCCGGCAAGAATGACAGACCTTGCACAGTAGACTCCGAAGAGCATTGCCATGCTATAGGTGTGAGCATCCGTGTGAAAATATGTTCTCTATATGAACTGAGAGCTTTAAAAAGTCGGGGGGGGGGGGAGGGGGGCGGGGAATGGCGCTGGGCTGCACAGCACTACATACAATCATCGAGTTAGTTTTCAATCCTACAGTCGAGATCACCTTGGCTTAGTACTAAGCAGTTATAAAAATATAGCTTCCAGAACATGTCTGGTTGCCCTTTAATTATCCTAGTCGATATTAAATAGTGCAATGCTCGAACATAATAAAAACAACATTAACACTGTGGGACGAAAAAAAGGCGTAAGCCAGAAAAGTTTTGTATATGGCGTCACAGTTGAATAAATCACTTTTGAACCACTTTCTCCACTTTGAGGAGGCATGCTTTGATTGTTAATTTGGTTCCTAACCAACGGAATTTTCGCAATCATCCTTATTTTTCTATTTCATATTTTTAACTTTCGCTGATAACATAACATTACTCAAAAAGTAAGTTACGTTTCTTGTGTGTGAAAACAATAACGAGGATTTCATAACAAAAATGTGCGTCTGTTGGTATTATTAACGTAAAAAGACGTATTGTGCCGATGCCGATGAAATACGCTTATCACTTAATATCAAAGAAACATATTTTGTGTACTTTGTCAGTTTTAGTATTTTGGGCACATTACCTTTTCATTCTCACTGGAACAATTGCACATAAAATGTAAATTTTGGAATCTTGGCTCCTCTTGGATATATACCAACCGTCCAAAATGTTCCCGGACTGAGTTTATTCCTGGCGTATAATCGACATCGGTGCAGTAACTACAATGGATGTTTGAACTAGCAACACTTAGCAATAGATGTGCATTCGACTTGCCAACTGTGAACTGGGTGTGTGGAGTACTGGACGTGCAATCGTAATACGACAGTGCTGTTGCTTCACAAATCGTAAAGCAACAACATCTCTAGCTCAAGTGACAAATACATTGGCCAGCCAGAGTGGCAGAGTGGTTCTAGGCGCTACAGCTTGGAACCGCGCGACCGCTACGGTCGCAGGTTCGAATCCTGCCTCGGGCATGGATGTGTGTGGTGTCGTTAGGTTAGTTAGGTTAAAGTAGTTCTAAGTTCTAGGGGACTGATGACCACAGAAGTGAAGTCCCATAGTGCTCAGAGCCATTTGAACCATTTGTCAAAGACATTCCCCAGAATGTTTTGATAAATAATAGAGTGATACAAAATTTTCCCCCTACACTTTTCCTCAGAACAAGAACAGCCATACGTTGACGTCTACTGTTTCTGACAAAATTATCACTTATGACAAGACTTAGTGTAATCAATTGGACCATACCACAAAAGGACTAGAAAGTAAACTAAACTCCTCCAGAACAGGCCAAGAAGACCGAACGCTACCTACCTGCCACCGCGTCATAGGCGTCACTGGATGCGGATATGGAAGGGCATGTGGTCAGCATACCGCTCTCCCTGCCGTATGTCAGTTTCCGAGACCGGGACCACAAAAGGACAAAACGAAGAAATTCGAGTGTAGGGTTGGCTCTTTGACAACGTGACCGACATTGAAGGCAACGTGATGCGTAATTTGGGTAACATTCCAAAGTATGACTTTTCTGATACTTTCACGTGCTTGTATGATTGTTATGTGCATTTCACTCAAGACGGAATTGCGAAACATGGGTACATAGTATCAAAATTCAGAAAAAGATTGTCGATTTGACACGCTTCCCGACAACATGTTTTTGAACAGGATGAAAGTGAGGGTGGCTCTCCTGAAATGAGGCACGGTACAAGTAACTACAGTGGCCCTCCCAATGAAGAACGGCCAGTAAGGACTATTCAGGAATTCTCATGTGGAAATATGACAGTGGACGGATGACCACAAAGGTTTCATGATTCATACTAAGAGTTAAAGCAGTCTACCCTAGTACATCTACGTCTACGTGACTACTCTTCAATTCACATTTAAGTGCTTGGCAGAGGGTTCATCGAACGACAATCATACTATCTCTCTACCATTCCACTCCCGAACAGCGCGCGGGAAAAACGAACACCTAAACCTTTCTGTTCGAACTCTGATTTCTCTTATTTTATTTTGATGATCATTCCTACCTATGTAGGTTGGGCTCAACAAAATATTTTCGCATTCAGAAGAGAAAGTTGGTGACTGAAATTTCGTAAATAGATCTCGCCGCGACGAAAAACGTCTTTGCTTTAATGACTTCCATCCCAACTCGAGTATCATATCTTCCACACTCTCTCCCCTATTACGTCATAATACAAAACGAGCTGCCCTTTTTTGCACCCTTTCGATGTCCTCCGTCAATCCCACCTGTTAAGGATCCCACACCGTGTAGCAATATTCTAACAGACGAAGAACGAGCTTAGTGTAGGCTGTCTCTTTAGTGGACTTGTTGCATCTTCTAAGTGTCCTGCCAATGAAACGCAACCTTTCGCTCGCCTTCCCCACAATAATATCTATGTTATCTTTACAACTGAAGTAGTTCGTAATTTTAACACCCAGGTACTTAGTTGAATTGACAGCCTTGAGAATTGTACTATTTATCGAGTAATCGAATTCCAGCGGATTTCTTTTGGAACTCATGTGGATCACCTCAAACTTTTCGTTATTTAGCGTCAACTGCCACCTGCCACACCATACAGCAATCTTTTCTAAATCGCTTTGCCACTGATACTGGTCTTCGGATGACCTTACTAGACGGTATCCTTAGCGCGGTGCACTGCGGTTATTTATTGCACACTGAAGTACATTCTTACTTACAGTAATTACAAACTAAATAATGTTTAGTGCCTTGCAGAGTCGCTGACTCTGCCACATAACGACAGATAGGAACCAGTTCGCTAGTGAACAACTGTAAATTAACATAAAAGATAGCATGTCATGTCACACACTATCATTTAATGAAATTAGTCTTAGAAGGTACCAGCAGCTCGTAAAGCAACTTGTTTTTGTTTTATGTTACAGAGATTCCAGAAGAGGTAAGTCATCCAGTACATTTATTGAACGAACCATTTCCACAGAGATGCAGGTAAGTAGTTTGAATTAAACGGGACACTTTCAATGATCTCTGACCCTCGCCTCACGAGTAATCACGTAGTGGTGGTGGGTAGCACATTCTTTCCTGGTCAGCGGCAGAATGCATTCCTGCTGACGGTGTTCTGTTGCTTGTATCAGGAAATCCCCCTTAAAGTTGGGCCGACTTTACGGATGAAATTTCTCATCATTTTAATTCACATGTTGCCCACGTGCTACCAAAGTTTCTTAAGGTAAATTTTATTTCTTTCGTATTGTTGAAGTGCGACTCTAAGGTAACGCACATAAATGTGCACAATGAATGCAAAGAAAATTAGTGAACTGGGTGATATATACTATGAAAAATTTTCCACTATTTCTATGGTTTAATAAGTTGTACTCTGCCTGTGGTGGCTGTAGAGTTACTGTTTTATATAATTTTGATATTGTAGAGTTGGTAATGTAGACCTATTAAACCCTATTAGTTCTTAAATCCACTAGTGATAGTGATTTTTTATATATAAATTGAATTTTGGTGAAAATTACTTGATGTAAGGATTCGGTGATTCGATCATGTGAATGTCATGTTGAAATGACACTGTAAATGAATTCTGGTAGACGTCATATTCTATATGGATTTGGTGAGTCTAGCTCTGTTGCATTTCAGTTAAATCATCTTCTGGGCTACGACACTTACTGTTAGTTATCTCTTACCCTCGATCGAAATAGTAACGAAAGTTTCACTCTCTAACTGAACATCAAAAGTATAGCTAATGATGCCTCGTCAAGTACTACAATTTTGAAGTCTAAAAATATCGTAGTATAGTTCGAGGAAATTCTTTCCGTGTGAAAGTGAGCCGTTAGTACTGTTACATTATAAGGGTTTTGTGAGCCTCAGGTGAACATTCGACGAGGTGAAAACACTCTCCAAAGATCTTTAATTCATTAAACAAAGCTTGAAATGAAGCATTTCCTCGTAACTGTGTGCCTTAGGAAAGTAAATCTCTTTTGGCTTTCATAAATGAACCACCACAATATTAGATACACCTCGGTCAAGATGATCGGACAAATATTTAAAAATTGTTGACTACGAACATATGAATTTAGGATTGATGTGCTTTAATTTCTATTTACCACTAAGAAGATGAGTATACTCTAAGTAATGTGTAAAGACAGAAGTGACTAATTTCACTGGGATTGTCTGTAATACCTCAAACCCATATTGGTATGATTTATAGAGCCCCCAAACAGGAGAACAGACTAACAGCAGTGTAATCTCACATTATTTCTACATGACTTCGTGGTATGTCAGTTGTTATATTTAGACATGATATTCACTCTTTGTGGTTAATTCCCGTTTGTTACCAGTCTTTCTTTAAATACACAATTGCCCCACACTGAGGTGAAAAACGTCATCGGATACCTCCTGATACCGTGATGGACCTCCTTCTTCCCAACCTAGTGCAGTAACTCCACGTGGCGTGGACTCAACAAGTCGTTGGAAGACCTTTGCAGAAATAATTGCCTGTTTAGCAGCCCATAATTGTGAAACTGTTGGTGGTGTAGGATTTTCCTCACTAACTAGCCTCTCGATTGTGGCCCATACTTGACGTCGGGCAATCTGTGTGGCGAAATCATTCGCTCGGATTGCTCAAAATGTGCTTCAAACATGTTGCGGCCAATTGTGACCAGTGGACATGGCGCTCTCTTTTCTATAAAAATTCCACAGTTTTAAGTTGAAACTTCCGGGCTGAGAGGCCGTGGTCGATGTATAAAATTTCCGCCTAACGTTTCGTCTCCATCTACGAGAGACATCTTCTGAGGTCGTCCGGCTACTGCCACTGAGGCTCCAGGTACTCTTTCATCTATAGAGCTCATAGAGGGAATCACCATTTGTCACGTGATGCCGACGGTATGCCTATCTTTGGAAGGCGTCATCGTTCTCGGTTAAGGGTAATCGATTGTCATTCTGCTGGCGCAACGTCGACATCCGTATTTTGTCTAACTTTAAAATTTGCTCTTTTCTATTAAAATTTTTATGGTGTTTGTGAATCTCTATTGCTTCTCTATACATGCTCGCATGATAATGGGATGTTCATGCTAGAACGCTTGTCTCATTAAATTTAACTTCGTGCTTCCCATCTCGAAAAACATGCTCAACTACATCGAGTTTTCGATGTGTCCAGCGAAACCACCTACCAGCAGTTTGCCTCAAGCGGAAAGGCGGGCACTGAGGGAGATCAATGCGGATAAAAGCACTATAGTACTTGCAGCTGATAAAGGAAATGGTACGGTTTTGCTGAACACCGAAGATTGTCACAAGTAGATTAGTGACATTTTGGATCCCACTACGTATAAAAAACTTCAGAAGGATCTTACAACCAAAATTTTGAGAAATACCAATCAACTGGTAAAACAATCTTCTCTTTCTTTGGATGATATAAAGAACAACTCTGCAAAACGGAAGCTTATCCACCCAGTCTTTATGGACTCCCAAAGGTACATAAACCAAAGGTCCGGTTGAGACCGATTGTGAGTGCCATAGGATCTCCAACACAAGAGGTGGCCAGATATCTCGCCTGATTGCTACAACGATACATTGACAGAAAAGACAGTTACATTAAAAACTCGGCGCATTTTATTGAAAAACTGAGGGAGATTAACATCAGCCCAAGTGATATTCTTGTAAGTTTCGATGTAGTGACATTGTTTACCATGGTGGCTGTAAACGAAGTTATTTCATATATAGCAGATATTTTTACGACTGACATTGTGGCTTTACTTAAACACTGCCTGACGACAACTTATTTCCAGTACAACAACGACTTTTACGAACAGATCGACGGGGTGGCGGGGGAAGCCCTCTCAGCCCTGCTGTTGCAAATTAATTTATGGAGATCTTCGAACTGCGAGCGCTGCAGACTGC
The DNA here is from genome assembly GCF_023864345.2 of Schistocerca serialis cubense. NCBI lineage: Eukaryota > Metazoa > Arthropoda > Insecta > Orthoptera > Acrididae > Schistocerca > Schistocerca serialis. The sequence goes on along the minus strand of NC_064646.1, from coordinate 229,137,573 downwards.
CAGTAAAAAGCCAGCTAAATGGTACCGCTATGTTGAAGACATATTTGTAGTGTGGACTCATGGTGAAGAAGAGTTGGATGTCTTCTTGGTGCACCTGAACGGCATTAACCCGAAGATACGGTTTACGATGCAGAAAGAGAGCAACGGTGAACTCAATTTCCTGGATGTGTCGGTAACTAAACGGGCGGATGGGACGCTGGGTCACAAGGTATATTGAAAGAACACTCACAGGGATCGATACCTCCACAAGGAATCAAACCATCATCCTAGGCAAAAAAGAGGTGTCATGAAAACCTTGGTGGACAGAGCCAACAAAATCTGCGAGCCGGATTACTTACAAGATGAACTAAATCACTTACGGTCAGCCTTCATGAAAAACGGATATACCAGCAAGGAAATTGATCGAGCCCTCCATCAAAGAAGAAAAGAAGTCAGAAGTCCAGAGCAACAACGGTCACCTACTGGAAAAGTTTTCCTACCGTTCATTAACAAAGTCGCGGACCGTATCGGGAAAGTCCTGGCCAAGCATGGGATCCAAGGAATCTTCTGATCCACCAAGAAGATTAAAAAATATTTAAGAACTGCAAAAGAGGCCCGACACCCCCTAGCAAGACCTGGGGTATACAAAATTCATGCAGTTGTGTACTTTATATATTGGAACAACGAAAAGAAGTGTAAACACCCGCTTAGCCGAACATAAAAGAAACTGTCGCTTAGGACACATCGAAAAATCGGCCGTAGTTGAGCATGATTTTCGAGATGGGAGCCACGAAATTAAATTTAATGAGACAAACTTTCTAGCACGTACATCCCATTATCATGCGCGCATGTATAGAGACGCAATACAGATTCACAAACACCATAACAATTTTAATAGAAAAGAGGAAGTTTTAAAGTTAGACGAAATACGGATGTCGACGTTGCGCCAGCAGAATGACAATCGATTACCTTTAATCGAGAATGATGACGCCTTCCAAAGATAGGCATACCGTCGGCATCACATGACGAATGATGGTGCCCTCCATGAGCTAGATGAAAGAGTACCTGGAGCCTCAGTGGCAGTAGCCGGACGACCTCAGAAGACGTCTCTCGCAGATGGAGACGAAACGTTTGGTGGAAATTTTATACATCGACCACCGCCTCTCAGCCCGGAAGTTTCAACTGAAGACAACACCGGCCGTGAAAGCCTACACTGTATGATTAATTCCACTGTTGTTTAGGATGACTGAGACCTTGAATGGCTGCAAATTGTCTCCAAGTAGCAGGTGGAGCTAAGGATCCAATCCATTACAAGTTAATACGTCCCCACCATTGTGGAGCGACCATCAGCTTGCACAGTACCTCGTTCACAACTTGGATCTATGGCTTCGTGGGGCCTGCACCATATTCGATCCCTACTATCAGCTCTTACCAACTGAAATCGGGACTCATCTGACTAGACTACGTTTTCCTCTCTCTAGTGTCCACCCGACATGGTAACTAGGCAAGGAGAGGCGCTGTAATGTGTTATTAGCAAAAGGCACTCACGTCGGTTTTCTGCTGCCACAGCCCATTATCACCAAATTTCGCTGCACTGTCATAACGGATACGTTTGTCGTACGCCCTACCTTGATTTCTACGGTTATTTCACGAAATGTTGCTTGTCTATTAGCACTGACAACTCTAAGCAAACGCCACTGCTCTAAGTCATTAAGTGGCGGCCGCCGGCGTTGCGTTGTCTGTGTTGATAGGTAGTGCCTGAAATTTGATGTTCAGGACACACTCTTGACACTGTGGATCTCAGAATACGAAATTCCGTAACGATTTGTGAAATGGTATGTCCCGTGGGTTCTGATTACTGCTACCGTTCATTGTTTAAAGTGTGTTAATTCCCGTCGTGAGGCAATAATAAAGTCGGGAACCTTTTCACACGAATCACCTGAGTGCAAAAGACACCTCCGCGAATGCACTGCCCTTTTATAGTTTGTGTACGCGGTATTACCACCATTTATGTACGTGCATATCGCTTCCCATGTCTTATGTCATCTCAGTATATTATGTTTATATTCTTTCTCAAAAGTACAATTGCGGCTGGCATCACTCCAGCAATAACACTGTATGGCGGAAATTGGTTTCTAACAATAAACTGAAGAACTTACCATAAAAGCACTGCTCATCGTTTCACACGAGAGCTAGATGTTTGTTTCTCTGTAAAAATTTTACAGTCTATGACAGCACTGTATGGTAGTGAAACATGGACTATGGGAAAACCGGAACAGATGAGAATCGAAGCACTTGAGATATGGTGCTATAGACGAATGTTGAAAATTAGGTGGACTGATAAGGTAAGGAATGAGGAGGTTCTACACAGAATCGGAGAGGAATGGAATATGTGGAAAACACTGATAAGGAGAAGGTACAGGATGATAGGACATCTGCTAAGACATGGGGGAATGACTTCCATGGTACTAGAGCGAGCTGTAGAGGGCAAAAACTGTAGAGGAAGACAGAGACTGGAACACGTCAAGCAAATAATTGAGGACGTAGGTTGCAAGTGCTACTCTGAGATGAAGAGGTTAGCACAGGAAAGGAATTCGTGGCGGGCCGCATCAAACCAGTCAGTACACTGATGACCAAAAAAAAAAAAAATGACCAAGCGAACTTACATTTCAATAACACAAGAGATCTTTAAAACCCTCAAACCAATTTCGCCTCATGGTGACGCTGCGTGCGTGGATTAAATCGTGCTGACATAACGCGCAGCAACCGACGTACATGAAACGTCAGTACAGGTGTATTTAGAGAGTCTCAAACCATTTTCATGGGCGCACGCCTTCAGTATAGGTAAGGTTCCTGATGGAGAGTTCTGTGGATTCTGTGGAGAAGCAGGACGGCCCAGGGAACACATTTAGAAGACAATATGCACCGATGAGTCTTTAACGTGGTAGTGGGTTACTGTTCACCTTCAGGGTAAATTAAATTACAAGCTGACTGCCATCAGTAGAGTCGCTTTGCAGCTGTGGAGAGCATTCCAGGATTAAAATTCATTGGAAGTACTAAGAAGACCGAGCACATGCTAACGCTCAGTGTCAAGTTCGTTAGATTGTCTTACGTGCCACAAGACGTTCGAAAAGTAGTTGCTTTCTTAGTAGAGAGAGAATTTCGAGACCGCTATAGTATTCTCTAAATTGTTCCACTGGTGTAACTGAACTTAGGTAACGAAGCTGTACAGTTTTTTTCCAGTAACTGTAAAATTTTACCTTGAGTGAGAAGTGTGGGCTCTGTCATAGGTTTGTGAGTAGTGCGTTACAGTGTGCGATTTGTTCAAAGTATTTTCGTTGGGGATGGATACAATGGGGAAGACAGTGGACATTCTAGTGAGATCCTCTCTTGGGAATGCAGAATGCAGAATCTGTAATAGAAATAAGTTGATAGAGGGCAGGAACATAGGATCTGTGCCCTTCAGGTGCAGTTACAACATGCAAAGGAGGAACTAGCTAAGTTGAGGAGGGTTAAGGAAGCTGACGAATGGGAACTGGCAGTTGGCAAGAAGGCAGCTAGGAGGAGGAGGTATTCAGATGGTTATAATTTGCGTATATGCAATAGATTTGACAAACTGTCAGAGTTGAGCGGGGAGGAACCTCTTGTAGCTGTAGGTGTAGGGAACATACAGCAGTCCTCAGCAGTTAGCAGGCGTAGGTCAGTTGCAAAGGCTAACAGAAAGAGGAAGGTACTGCTGCTAGGTAGTTTGCACGGTAGAGGTGTGGGCCAGCAGTTGCAGGAAGTGTTGGGGAGTGAGTACCAGGTCACCAGCATTGTATAGCCTATTACGGCGTTGGCTCAGGTGACTGACAGCATATGGGGGTTATGCAGGAATTTTACGAAGGAGGATCAGATAGTGATAGTGTGTGGAGCAGGGAACAGTCTTAATAGGGACGGGGAATATGATTTAGGTGGTGACCTAGTAAAGATAGCTACTCAAACTGGTACCACTAATGTGCATTTCGTGCAACTGTATCAGCGTCGTGATCGGCCTCATCTTAACGTGGCTGTTAGTCGAGTTAACATGGGGCTGGGGAGGGCAGTGACGGCAGAGGGCATGGGTCACATTTCAGTGGTGCCAGTTGAAACTATCAGTAGATCTGGTTTCACTAGGCATGGCTTGCACCTCAATATGTACGGGAAGGTCAGGCGGGCAAAGCTCATAGGTAACAGTGTAGTGGGTGGTGGTGGGATCACTCATGGAAAAATTCCTGTAGTAGTTTGTGGTGTCACCGCCAGACACCACGCTTGCTAGGTGGTAGTTTTAAATCGGGCGCGGTCCATTAGTACATGTCGGACCCGCGTGTCGCCACTGTGTGATCCCAGACCGAGCGCCACCACAAGGCAGGTCTCGAGATACGAACTAGCACTCGCCCCAGTTGTACGGACGACTTTGCTAGCGACTACACTGACGAAGCCTCGCTCCTTTTCCGAGCAGATAGTTAGAATAGCCTTCAGCTAAGTCCATGGCTACGACCTAGCAAGGCGCCATTAGCTTTACATAGCAATTGATACTTATCGTATAAAGCATGTCTCATCAAGAACGATGTATACAACAAGGATGGATTAAAGTTAAGTATTCCAAAAGCTGCGTACTTTTCTTTATAGCATTCATTACGTATCCTGTTTCAGACCTCACGCCATCCTTCGTGTGTTTATAGCGTGCATTGCGGTCCCCTCAAATCACACTGTGTCGGCACTTCTGTCGACACATCATAGTTGGTGCTGGAATTCCACCTTTTATAGAGCTATACCTGCTCTCTAACTAATGACTCACCTTCAGAGAACGTCACGTTTCCAAGTAGAGAAGCAATTAGCATACTTCATCAAAATATAAGAGGTATTAGAGATAATGTTAGTGAACTGCTTATTGATATTGACTCTGAAATGATTGGTATATCGGAGCACCACTTAAATACTTTGACAGTTAAGAGGCTTCCTTTACCAGGATAGAGATTAGCTGGCTGTTTTTCAAGGAGTTCCTTGCGGGGTGGGGGAGTGGCCATGCCATAAAAAACAGTATTCCACTTGAGTCCAAAGACGTATCATGGCACTGCACTGAACAGATATTTGAATGTTGTGCAAAGACAGTTCAATTTAGTGAAACTAATTTTCTAATTATTGTTTATAGGTCCCCAAACTCTGACTTCAGACCATTTCTGCTCTAGCTAGAGATGGTTCTTGATTCACGTTGTAGAAAGTACCAGAAATTAGTTATATTTGGTGCCTTCAGCATCAATTTTGTATATGATGGTGGCAGAAAAGCAATGTTGATAGATCTCCTAAACTCAAATCATCTGATACAGACTGTGTTTTTTCCAGCTAGGGTGCAGGGGAACAGTAGGACAGCCATAGACAGTATTTTTATTCATTCTTCATTACTAGATGGGCATTCTGTTAGTAAAAGGGTGAATGGCCTTTAAGACAATGATGCTCAAATTTTAACACTAAAAGGTAAGAAGGAAATGACAAGTATTTTGGACAGATCAGGATATCTGCTGGTGAATCCTGTGGATGCCTTGGGCAGATGGAGGGAATATTTTGGAGAGTTGCTCAGTGTAGGTGAAAATACGATCATTAATGTTTCAGATTTCGAGGTAGAATGGGATAGGAATGATGATGGAAGTAGGATCACATTTGAGGAAGTGGAGAAAATGGTCAATAGATTGCAGTGCAATAAAGCAACTGGGGTGGATGAAATTAAGTCGGAACTCATCAAATACAGTGGAATGTCAGGTCTTAAATGGCTGCACAGGATAATTGAAATGGCGTGGGAGTCAGGACAGGTTCCATCAGACTGGACGAAAGCAGTAATCACACCAATCCTTAGACATGGAAACAGAAAAGATTGTAACAACTACAGAGGTATCTCTTTAATCAGCGTTGTGGGTAAATTCTTCTCAGGTATTGTTGAAAGGAAAGTGCGAGTATTAGTTGAGGACAAATTAGATGAAAATCAGTGTGGGTTTAGGCCTCTTAGAGGTTGTCAGGACCAGATCTTTAGCTTATGGCAAATAATGGAGAAGTGTTATGAGTAGAACAGGGAATTGTATCTATGCTTTATAGATCTAGAAAAGGCATATGACCGGGTTCCTTGGAGGAAGTTATTGTCTGTCCTACGAGATTATGGAATCGGAGGCAAACTTTTGCAAGCAATTAAAGGTCTTTACATGGATAGTCAGGCAGCAGTTAGAGTTGACGGTAAACTGAGTTCATGGTTCAGAGTAGTTTCAGGGGTAAGACAAGGCTGCAACCTGCCTCCACTGTTGTTCATATTATTTATGGATCATATGTTGAAAACAATAGACTGGCTGGGTGAGATTAAGATATGTGAACACAAAATAAACAGTCTTGCATATGCGGATGACTTAGTTGTGATGGCAGATTCTATTGAAAGTTTGCAAAGTAATATTTCAGAGCTAGATCAGAAATGTAAGGACTATGGTATGAAGATTAGCATCTCCAAAACGAAGGTAATGTCAGTGGGAACGAAATATAAACGGATTGAGTGCCAGATAAGAGGAACAAATTTAGAACAGGTGGACGGTTTCAAGTACTTAGGATGCATATTCCCACAGGATGGCAACATAGTGAAAGAACTGGAAGCGAGGTGTAGCAAAGCTAATGCAGTGAGCGCTCAGCTACGATCTACTCTCTTCTGGAAGAAGGAAGTCAGTACCAAGACTAAGTTATCTGTGCACCGTTCAATCTTTCGACTAACTTTGTTGTATGGGAGCGAAAGCTGGGTGGATTCAGGTTACTTTATGAACAAGGTTGAGGTTACGGATATGAAAGTAGCTAGGATGATTGCAGGTACTAGTAGATGGGAGCAATGGCAGTAGGGTGTCCACAATGAGGAAATCAAAGAAAAAACTGGGAATGAACTCTATAGATGTAGCAGTCAGGGCGAACAGGCTTAGATGGTGGGGTCATGTTACACACATGGGAGAAGCAAGGTTACCCATGAGACTCATGGGTTCAGCAGTAGAGGGTAGGAGGAGTCGGGGCAGACCGAGGAGAAGGTACCTGGATTCGGTTAAGAATGATTTTGAAGTAATATGTTTAAGATCAGAAGAGGCACCAATGTTAGCACTGAATAGGGGATCATGGAGGAATTTTATAAGGGGGCTATGCTCTAGACTGAACGCTGAAAGGCGTAATCAGTCTTAAATGATGATGCTGATGCTGATGATGATGCTGAGGCTTTTGTACTCAAATGTCACATGTAATTGCAGACTATGTAGGAAAGCTAATCCAATGGAAATTGAGTTTTTTAAACCTTGACAAGGAACAAGAGTGGCAGGATGTTTATAGTGCTGTTAACAGAAGGCAAATATAATGCTTTCCTTGACACATTTCTCATAATCTTTGAGAGTTGCTTTCAATTAGAACGTTCTAAACGGGCTATTAGCAGTAAAAGGCAGCCCGTGTGGCTACTAGTGGGATAAGGATATCATGTAGAAAAAAGTGGGAATTATACCAAAATGTTGTAAGTAGTCACAATTAAGATACAGTAGCCCATTACAAACAGTACTCTAGGGTGCTTAAAAGTGTTACTAGAGAGGCGAAGAGCATGTGGTGCGCAAATAGAATAGCTGATTTACAGGATGATATATCATATGGATGGATCATATGGTTAGTTGTGAAGGAAGTGTCTGGTCAGCAGCACAAGGTCAACGATATATAATCGGTTCATAGTATAAACATTTCTGTTACTGATAAGTCAGATATATGTACAGTATTTAACTCATTTTCTGAGCACTGCTGGTGAATTAAATAAAAATTTAGTTTCTACAGGGAAGCATATAACTCGCTGGGAAAAAGTCTTTTCGAGATTGATGCCTGAAATAATTCTCTATGATACAGAAAAGGCCGAAATCGAATCAATAATCAAATCACTGAAGACTAGGGAATCACATGGATATGATGGAGTGCCTAGCAGAATATTAAAGTACTGTGCTGCTCATGTTAGCCCGTATTTAGCCATTTTTGTAATTTTTCCTTTAGGAATGGTCAGTTTCCTGAAAGATTTAAGTACTTAGTAGTAAAGCCACTTTATACAATGGGAGAAAGGGGTACTGCAGACAATTTTAGACCTATTTCTATGCTACCAGTGTTTGCTAAATTTATTTAAGACTATGTATGTAAGAGTAATTGATCATTTTATGCCACACGATTTTCTATCAAGTGTACAGTTCGGCTTTAGAAGTATTTTAATAACTGAAAATGATATATTCTCTTTTTTCTGTGAGGCACTGGATAGGGTAAACAGAAGGATTTGAACTCTAGGCATTTTTTAAAATTTAACTAAGATGTTCGATTGTGTTAATCACAAAATATTGCTCCAGACGTTGGACCATTACAGAATACGGGTAGTAGCTCACAATTGGTTCACCTCTTACTTTAGCAACAGACAGCAAAAGGTCAGTATTCACAGTGTTGAGAATGGCTGCGATGTGGGCTCTGAGTGGGGTACATTCAAGTGGGGGGTGCCCAGGGATCAGTGTTGGGGCCACTACTGTTCTTTATTAATATTAATGATATGTCCTCTAAAATATTTCTGTTTGCTGATAACACTAGCTTGGTAGTAAAGTATGTTGTGTGCAACATTGGCTCGATTTCAAATAGTGCAGTTCGTGACTTAAGTTCATGGCTTGTAGAAAATAAACGAACGCTAAATCACAAAAAGACTCAGTTTTTACAGTTTCTAACACACAATTCTACAAAACCTGACCTTTTGATTTCACAGAACAGGCATAAGGATGGTGAAACTGAACAGTTCAAATTTATAGGTGTTCAGATAGATAGTAAACTGTCGTGGAAAGCCCACGTTCAGGATCTTGTTCAAAGACTTAATACTGTCGTTTTTACTATCCAAATGGTATCTGAAGTGAGTGATCGTTCAACACGAAAATTAGTCTACTTCGCTTATTTTCATTCGCTTATGTCTATGGTATTATATTTTGGGGTAACTCTTCCCGTTCTAAAAGGATATTTGTGGCTCAGAAATGGTCAGTTAGGGCAATGAGTGGTGTAAGTTCACGAACCTCTTGTCGACTCTTGTTTACGAGTCTGGGTATTTTGATATTGGCCTCTCAGTATATAAGGTCCTTACTGTCATTTCTTGTTAAAATAATTAGTTTATTCCCAAGAATAAGCAGCCGAAGTTTTAGAGTCCACGTTCAAGAAACCGTTCATGCAGGACAATCGCACAAACGTACTGCCGTTTGACCATATGACAGAGTCCCGTATGGATGGCATAGTAACAAACATTAGAGAAGCAACTGAGAGAGGGAAAAACAAATAAGTCGCCAGGTCCGGATGGGATCCCAAAAGGGTCTAACGAAGAGTACTCTACGTCAGTAGCCACTTACTTAGTTTGGATTTATCGCCATTCTGTCGACCAGTTCAAAGTGCCAAGCGATTGGAAAAAAACCGCAGGTGTCTCCTGTATACAAACAGGTAAAAGAACGGACCTGTACAGTTACAGTACTATATCCTTAACGTCGGCTTGGTGCAGAATTCTAGAACGTATCGTGAATCGAAAATCTCATGTCTACGAATCAGCACGATTTTAGAAAGCATCGCTGGTGCGAAACCCAGCTTCCTGTTTTCTCACATTATATACTACGAACCATGGATGGAGGACAACAGGCAGATTCCATATTTTTAAATTTACGAAAAGCATTTGGCACGGTACCCCTCTGCAGACTGTTAACGAAGGTACCGGCATACGGAATAGCCTCCCAGGTATGTGACTGGCTTGAAGACTTCTTCAGTAATAGTACCCAGTATGCTGTCCTCGGTGGCAAGTATTCATCGTAGATAGGGGTAACATCACGAGTTCAAGGAAAGTGTCATAGGACTGTTGCTATTTCCTGAATACATAATGATCTGGTAGAAAGGATGGGCAGCATTCTACGTTTGTTCGCTGATAACGTCTGGGGGCGCAGGAAGGAGTCGAAGATAAGTGACTGTAGGTTTAGTTCGTGTGCTGAATGGCAGCTGGCTCTCAATGTGGAAAAATGTAAGTTAATGCGGGTAAGTAGGAAAAACAAACCCGTAATGTTCGGATACAGTATTAGTAGTGTCCTGCTTGACACAGTTACGTTGCTTAAATATGTGGACGTATTGTTGCGAAGCGTTATGAAATGGAACGAACATGTGAGGATCGTGGTAGGAAAGGCGAATGATCGACTTCGGTTATTGGGATAATAATAGGAAAGTGTAGTTCATCTGTAAATGAGTACTGCTCGAGCGTTTGGGATTCGCACCAAGTCGGATTGAAGGAAGAAAGCGAAGCAATTCAGAGGCCAGCTGCTAGATATGTTACCGGTGGCTTCGATCAGCATGTAAGTGTTACGGACGTGCTTCGCGTGCGCAAATGGGAATCCCTGGAGGGAAGAAGACATTCATTTCGAAAAACACTACTGAAAAAGTTTAGAGAAGTGTCATTTGAAGGTGACTGAAGAACGATCCTACTGCTGGCAATGTACATGTTTCGCTTAGGGATGCCGAAGATAAGATACGAGAAATTTGGGCAATACGGAGGCATACAGACAGTCGTTTTTCCCTCGCTCTACCTGCGAGCGGAACAGGAAAGGAAAGGAATAGTTGCGGTCCACCACGCATCGTTCGGTGACTTTCGGAGTAGGTACGTAGATGTAGATGTGAACGCCATTCTGTTCAGAGTTATAAGAGGTTTATGACTTCTCTGTCACTCAAAGTAATACTGAAACGAGGTCCCCCGATTGTGATCATGTAGTTTGTAGTATTTTGGCGAAACAGGGCGATGGACGCGTGTTCCCGTGTGAATAACGTAACGAATTATGGAGCATGACAAATTTTGCACTCTGGTTTTTGGATTATGGTCGCAGAACCTCGACCCAAAAAAACACAGCACGTTCCTTTGTACCTTTGGGCTTAGGTGTAGCATTTAATAAGTAATTGCGTAAAGGACTTAAACGGTACGCCTCACAAACTACGCAACGGGCTCTGTCTGTGACATATTCTCGCCTTCACCAAATCAGATTACTTTATTCACTTTAGATCCAATTGAAAGGTCTATGAAGATAATTATTTTCCCCTTTTTGTCTTTAGTGATAAAAATCACTCCGTCTTCAGGCCACAAGTGTCCCATCAGGACCATCCGACCGCCCTGTCATCCGCAGATGAGGATGCGGATGGGTGGGGCGTGTGGTCAGCACAGCACTCTCCCAGTCGTTAATTTTTTTTTTTTTTTTTTTTTTTTTTTTTTTTTTTTTTTTTTTTTTTTTTTTTTTTTGCTGGAGCCGCTAGCTGTTCAGTTGAGCAGCTCCGCAGTTGGCATCACGAGGTTGTGTGCACCCCGAAAAATGGCAACAGCGTATGGCGGCTGGATGGTCACCCATCCAACTGCCGGACACGCCCGACAGCGCTTAACTTCGGTGATCTCACGGGAACCGGTGTATCCACTGTGGCAAGGCCATTGCGTGTCGTTAGCAACAGTAACGTTGAAATTCCGACAGGAAATATTAATTATTTTCCCCAGCTAGCAAACAGTTACGTGAAGCTAGAAATTTTTAACTATACATTGCATTCAGTTCCCTCAAACAAGTGACTACCATGTAGCGTGGCGCTCATTGTTTGAAAATTCCGGTAACTAAAACTGAAAGTAATAACCTTAACTTCAAGCTATTTGATTTGCTTTTAACTGTTACTGACTCTCTGTTTATCTATCCAGCATAGAAAACACTGCTTGATATTCTTTAATTAATTACAGTTTTTAGGGAAACACTAACTTTTGGGAAATGTAATTTCCATTTTAGTGATGCATTTAACTTTTCATAAATAATGAGATACGCTATTTAAATGAATCTGGTATATATTGCTAAACACTTCTTTTTATCGAAAAATTTGTATAAGGAATCATATGCAGAACTTATTCCGAAAAAAAATGTGCGTACACGGACGAGATAACAACGAAATCTAAAGCATACATATATTGTCCCTGGCAATCTAAGGTAGGGAGCTATAGCTCCCTAAACTTTTGCGTCCTTTGCCTCTTTCTTCCACCCTTTTATTACGTTTATATCGAAAATCTCCAAACATTTTCTCAAAAACTCTTACTGAAGGAAAAGAACAACTAATCTAGGCTTTGTTTCACTTACCAAAAATGAGCGAATGCTTACAATAACAAAGGGTGCGAGAGGCTGAAAATACCGCTTCAGTTGTAAAGTTCTTTTATTATCACACGACCGGTTTCGGGCTCTCATAAGGCCACTTTCAGGTGTCGTGACTTGGTGCTCTGACGTGTACTAGGCGCTGTGTGCTGCGTACCTGTTCTGCGCTCGTAGGTAGCACGCCGCGCCTAGTACACGTCCACCGCGGCGCTCAGGGGTCACAGTATCAAGTTACGATACCCGAAGATGGGTAGAGTCCGAAACCGGTCGTGTGATAAAAGACCTTTGCAACTGAAGCTCTATTTTCAACCTCTGGTATAATGCTCAGTTGCGGATGTTCCATCAACAGGATTGTTTGTACCCCAGATATGATTTATCTTTCCTTGCACATTTGATCCCATTTATGCAATTTTTTTCAAAGAACATATGTAAAGTATACTACATACAGGTCTTTCAACTTCTTTTCCCACGTCCTGCAGAAGCCTATGAAGTTTTTGTTGTTTAAAGTTAGTGTTCAAAATCCACCCGTTCACTTCGAAAATAAAACAACACTAGTTTGTGTTCGAGGAGACGACGTTAGTCTGATCGCTTGGCAACGCAGTCGTCAAGTCACTGGAGGCGATTACTAGCACTTTGCGAACGATTTAGTGATGAGTCACTCTTCAGCCTGAGGCATCCCATTCAAGTACGCAGAAAACGATTCCCCCGCGACCAGTCACCAACTCGAGCCGTCAACGAGTTTCATTTGAATTCCTCCATGTGGATAGATCATTACTTGTAATGTGTATGTAGTCTACCGTATGAAACTACTCATCTTCATTGTCTATGCCTATGTACTGACAAATACTCTCGCCAGAGCAACACCAGCTGGTGTTTCATACGCTACTAACAAATTCTGAATTATAACGAAAGACACATTTTAATGTTATGAACTAACGATGAATTTCTTTACATTGTTGCAGGCAATGAGTGGCGTCTTTGGTGGATCTGGTGGATCTGGATCATCGTTTCGTAAGTTCATTTACTGTTTAGGTTAGCAAAATGGTAGTCTAAGCAGCTGCATTGGGAAATGGGTCCGACGGGAATAATAAGACACATTTTCAGCTAGAGATTACAGAGATTCTGTTAGTTACCGTAGTTAATTCAATAGAGAGAAGGGTACAGTCATGTAGCCAACTATATCCTTAGAGACGGAGCGTAAGTACTTTCAAAAAAGATAGTTTCTGTATTTTGGTCGTAACTTTATTAAAGAATTTATCTCCGTGCCATGGGTCCCTTAGATTCTCATGTCACATAATAGTGCAAGGAGTAAGGAGAGCTAGAGTGTTTATTTATACCATTGGTGGTAGAAATGGGAAGGCAGGCTGGTTGCTGCAGCAGCAAGTATGTAATGCCAGGTGGACGATTTTTGTGAGTTAATAGAAACATTGAGAAAATAACAGCCTGTTTATTATTCACTGGCAGTACAGCAGTTGAAGTAACATCACGCTGCAATCAGCGCCAGGTAGCACAGCTGACTCCGCATGGTGATATAAGCTTCGTCAGCACGTGCCCTCAGCAGATGGCTGGTTCACAAGTTGTCAGATAGCCGCCAGCGGTGACAGAGTTCTTTCGTCAGCCTCTTGGGGAGCGTAGCGCTGCGTCAGGCCAAGGCAGGAGGCCAACGCACAAAGACGATAGATTCAGTAGTAAGACGGTCAAGCCGAACGGCTCTGGTGTGCTTCTTTGTGCAAGAGGTACTCAATCGGATGCATTCCAAGGACCAGCAGTGCAGGAGGCAGAGGCAGCGATGCACTGCTTCAAGCCTACGGTGGTGGAGTGCTAGCACACAGGGCAGACATTGGCTTCGCAGTGAGTCAGGCCCAAGTGCGGATCGTGGACTCCCTGGGTGGACAGCCCGAGATTGGACAGTCAGACACCAGCTGGCCCCCCAGCGTCATCAGGCCTGAGCGTGCAGGTAGCGTCTGGTTGTACCAGATTGGTGATCTACAGCAGATCGACAACTGTTGTGGTGTACGGCTCGCAGCTGGCTTCCGATGACAGGTACAGCATATCTGGGACAGATGGGATTTAGGGTCACTCGAGCCAATTTCCTTTGACAGAACATCGTTCCTAATCTCAAAGGCTTGGAATTGGGGTAGTCCCAGGCTTGGTATAATCCAGGTCATCATTACGACAGTATGGCTCTCCCATTTTGCTCTGTTAACTGTGTTCCAAACCTGCCAGCAGTGTCAAGGCTGGATATGTTACAGGCGCCAAGTTAAAAGGCAGCGTTGGAAAAATAGCAACTGCAGAGAAAGTAGACGAAGCGAGATAATTTGTTAATGGATTAAGGGGGAATGGCATGACGCTATGCCACACCTACAGCTTGTTAGCTGAGAAACGTTTCTTTCTCTCATCCTGAGTCCTAATACACGGTACAAAACATTACAGATAATTGGCTCACCTCGAAACGCGTGCCGGCCGCTATGGCCGAGCGGTTCTAGGTGCTTCAGTCCTGAATCACGCTTGTGCTAAGGTCGCAGGTTCGAATCCTGCCTCGGGCATGGATGTGTGTGATGTCCTTAAGTTAGGTTTCATTAGTTCTAAGTCTAGGGGACTGATGACCTCAGATGTTAAGTCCCATACTGCTTAGGTCCATTTTTTTCGAAACGCGCGACTCAGAAAAATCTAGTAATATCTGTGGCGGAACAGAACCCGAAAGTCGGAGCGTATGGCACTTCAGATGCTACAGTGGAAGGGGCTTTTGAATCGTGTGTTTCGTAACTGGCTTCCAACATCATCTAACAGAACGTGGCTTAATTCTCTTCTATGAGATGTATTAAAGACTCCATCTCTGCGAAGAATTTTCAAACGATCTTGGGTCATCTGCCACGCTGCACAGCAACAGCAGTTATTGCAGTAACTCAAGATACAGGCAGATTACAAGTAAAATTGCAGTTTCAAAATTCTCTAAGAAGATAACAACTGCTCAGAATGGCTTCAAATTCGAAAAAAAAAAAATTACAGAAGAAGGAGGAAATGTCGTGGGAAAAAAATCTTCCCACTAGATGGGGCTGTAAGTCTCACAATGTAAATAGATTTGGCTATAAACGACAGATGACGCGCAGTAAGATAGTTATGGTCTGAGCTGCAGTTTAAACCAACCATACTGTGCAGTTTAAAACCAAACAAGTTTGGTATTCAGCAGCTGTGACACTGTTCGTTAGGTGAGCACGTTCAGTACAGCAGGGCTGTAGCACGTTCAGGGAAAAATCGCAGGAAAAGCATCAATGAATCTGTTTTTAAATGCCGTGAGGCCAAAATCCGCATAAAAAGAATCAATGAAATTGGTTGTTAACCATGCTGTTAAAGGGTTGGAGTGAAGTTGGTATGCAAAAGACTCTCATAGCATATACTAGCAGAAGTATAAGTAACAGAACCCGCAGGATCCATCAGAAAAATATGGTCCGATGATAAATGATGCCGTCAAATCGCAACACACAGCTACCTTTGCAGAATGAACCGGTACCGGCTGACTTGCGAGCCGATTTTCATAGCTCATATTTTGCAGTTTCGTGTATTGACAAGCCATTGAAGATGGAAATAGGCTTCGTCTGTCCACAGAACGTTTCATGGTCATCCATTGCCCACTTCAGTTGGAGGAAGAAATTCTGGAGCAGAAAACTGTTTGTAAATTGTATGATCGCACTCGACACCGCCTGAAATTCTGTGGCCATATCTTATACTGGCGTCGGATCAACTGTTTTCCTGCCTGTCTCACGCTGCACTTGAAAAGAGCCTTTTTCTCCGAAGTTAACAATCATTCTCTCGAGACCCGTGGCAGATTTCGGACAAACGACTTTCTCATGCCCTTCACTGCCCGGAACTTTTGTGCCGAGCTACCGGCGCTCGTTCACCGTTTTTGTGTAAGACCTTTGACAGCAGCACGTGGTCCTGTGTTTAAACCGTGAAGACAAGCGCCTCAAATGCAGGCTGAGACAGCCGTGTATCCTACATAATTTATCTTGCATATTCTGTCGCTTACAGCACCATCTACCGGTAAATCTTTTTTCTTTTATTTCCATAACGTTTCCCCTTTATTCGATAATATTCTGTTAAAATTTGACGTCATTCTGAGCAGTAGCTCATCTTCTTACAGCGTTTCGGAACTGCAACTTTAACTATAATCACCGGGTATACTTGCAGAAGTGTGGGACAAATTTGTGTGACTTCTGTACGATTGACACGCATTGTGGGTGACATGTTAAATACTTGTGTAAAGAAACTAAAGGTTTTACCCGTAAACACAACTGTAAACAGTACTGCAGCGTTGTATATACATGCTAGTAAGAGATACAGCATTATAAAATGGAATAGTCCCTTCGGAATGAAAAACTTTCTAGCCCTATGCGTACCGCATGTTCAAATCTATTCCAGGTTTCTATCTTCACTCATGTAGAAAAGACTGCACTGTGAAACTGGATAAATCTTTCTGAAACGCTCTCCATTTTTCTCTGTCTTGACCGTCTCGCTGTCTAGATGGGAACCTAAGACAAAATACATACTTTCGTGTGTACAAAGTTCAATGAACGGCTCGAACTAAATGAAAATGTGTGCAGTGGATTTGGGAAATTCTGTAAACGATAGTCACAATAAATATATTTATTTATCGCCGTTGCAAAATATCATTTGATTAGCAAATATTAAATTACTGTAATGGTGTGCAATCATTTATTTAAAACAATCGAAACTTCCCTATCTGAAAAGTTAATTATATTGCAATTTTTGAAACCTTAATTAAAGTCAGTTTACAACAGCAATTAGGTGAAGAAGAGGGCTTTGTTAGATTAGTACCAATTATTTTATTAACGTTACAAAAAGAAGAATTGTTAAACAGAACCTTAAAGAAGTTACAGCCAAAAGCCATTTAACATTTGGTACTAACGACTGTAAAAATTGCACTACCATAAGACTATAGGTGACAGAAATTACCTCTACAGAAGGCGGAATCTGGATCGAGCTCTGAAAGGTTTCCAATATCTGAGACTAGACAGGAGAACGTTCGATGGAACCCGACAGTTAATGTCAGACAGTCGCAGATCTATTTGTGACAATAGCTGACAATCTTTACATACTAACTCAGTGTTCTGTGTATTCATACCACTTCCGTTGAGTCTAATGAATAAATTTTCACAATAAGTATAAGCAAGGACTGAAAGTCTCCAACTTCAAAAGAGGCTATGTAACTTCTTTAGCAGCTACAGTTAGTGATCCGGCACTCTTCATACTAACTACTTGAAGTACAGTTGCTTGTAAACGTTCATTGAAGTCCGCAAGCAAGGGGAGATGGAAGGAAAGGAAGGGCTTTAACGCCTGATAGTGGAAGGGGTCATTAAATGTTCGAAATGGACAAGAGTGTGAAAGGATTACTATCTTGATCGTGTCACAGGAACCTTCCCGATATTTGCCTAAAGTAATATGTGGAAATCACAGAAAACATACGTCTGGAAGTCCGGACGGAAACTGGAATGCCACCCTCCTGTATGGGCGTCCAGCGTGGTAACTACTGGACCACATTTCCCAGTAACCACTCCTCCGAATGTGAGTACAGAGTGTAAACCATGTATCCGTGTTACACAATTTAAAATCTGTAAATCAAACCTCACTGACTAACCCCAAAATGAAATGAATTACGTACTGTCCATCTGTTGGAGATTCCGCTGTGAAATTGACGGCTATTGCATGAGACGTGAAATGGTTGGAGTAGTCAGGTGTTAAAATTAATTATCTGCATAAATTAGATAGAAAACCATCGATTCACACCTGATATTACATTAAACTGTACAAAGCTAAGAGGAAGTAATGCACTATTATTTGTGAAAATTGTTTCATTGAGATGAAAGTGAACGGATTAAAATCGATCTGATATGCCAGCCTTGATGTACATTGGAATATCATGATGGGTTTCAGGTGAATTTATTGCGCTGCATTTGTCTGTAGAAAAAGTTCTATGAGAGAAGAATTCTCCTCTTCGGCTTGATAGTGTACAGTATCGCTAAATTATGTAGTCTGAATGGAGGAACAAGACTGTGCATTGTGGTATACATTTTTCACGTTCTGTGTTTACAGCACTACTCAGTGATACCAGCGCAGATGAAAAAAAACAAAGAGAATTAAAATAAAACATTTACTTCAACGTGTAAAGTGATGACAGGTATTGCAAGTGCAGGGTCTAAACTCGTTTCGTAATCATCTGATATGTGAAGAATTCGAATACTACTGTTACAGCCTTACCACTTCCTCTCCTCGCCGCTTTAAGCACACATATTGAATTGTGAACTACGTTTAGAAATCAAAGAAGAAGAGACTTGTGCCAGACTTACCACATTTGCTAGGGATTTCATTAAATGCAGGAATATTTACAAAAAAGATATTTGTTTCGTTTTCTAAAATTTTGAATGACACTAGGGCAAGAGAGTAATTTAGTAGAACATTTTGAGAATCTTAGTAAACTGTCATTAATTCTTATGCCAAATCTTGCACATACATAGAATGTACTACCAAATGTACTGTGTATTAACAATTAACACCGTTTCTCTCTTTTTTTCAGTTTCTGGCTTCCCGGTAAGAATTCCATTCACTTCTAACGAGATACGTTGATACTGACTTCAGTAATTTTCATCGCAAATTGAAGTACTTTCTGACCGTTATTCGACCCATGTGTCAATGTAAAGCACCCACCCAGGGAAGTATCTACTTGTATAATACGTATCTCATATGTACATCACTATGGTTAGTTTAACTCAGATTTATAAATTTTTATCTTTGAGCGCCAGTATAAAGCATCGCTGTTGAAATGAATGTTAGGCTCATATAACTTACGAAGAATCTTCTAAGATAATAATGTTTCCAGTTTTCTCATTTAATCTTCATAACTGATGAAAGAGGAGTCGAATATGGATTAGCACTAACTTAGAAGCAAAACTAATGATACATCCCCCACAACAAGAAGACCCATGTGCTTATACCTAGTCGCTGTTTAAGAGAAAAGTTTTCAGTGTCCACTAAATTTGTTACTTATTTGATAGGCACTACACACTATCCTAATATGTTTTAATATGCCTACGCATTTTTTCAACGTAGTCACGCTATAGAGAAGCGTGACACGTGACCCAGATTTTCTTAACGCGAATGACTATTGCCTCATTATATCAGATGAATGAAGCATTACAACGGAGTAGAAAGTTAATTTTTCAACACAGAGACGATAACAGTGACGTAAATTAAAAAGGACGTCGTCAGCTCCTAACATGTAGCAGCCTTTGCTTATGTGAGACTAGCGATCCGCCTCGACTGTATGGTTAGCACTAAGAAATCAATGGCCGTATGACTTACATGGCGCTGCACCAATTTCGTTTCCAGCGCAGACTTATGATAAAAAACCCGAGAACGTGGGCAGGCAACTGCATATCATCACTTTCATATAAATTAAACAATTTAACCAGCATAAGCCGCTTGCTGTACTGCCACACCACAACCCGCGGGAGGTAGATCCAGTCTGCCGCGATAATAGCTTGCACATACACACATAAGAAATGTGTTCAGCAAGTCTGCATCAAAAGTTAATAAATTATATGAACCTTCCTCGCAAAGCAGTGTACCCTCTAGTGAAAATCTTATCAAAATTCCTGCTGTAGTCTATGAAATTAGCGTTCATATACTGCCAGTAAAATGCGGTGGGGTACTTTGATTTACAGCCCCTAAACAAGGAATGTGCACCACTTCAAAAATGCCCTGACGGAGGACAAAAATAGCAAATATGCCCGTTTTATAAGATTCTGACAGAAAAGTCTGAAACCAACTGCCTGAATCATCATTCGCACTCTTTGAATATGGAGCTTTGTAAATCCTTTTACTCATTATCCCTTTGTAGCGAAGCCTCAATACTCAGCATCTCGCGCACAGTGGTACTGCCTCCTGTTCCTCCCATTCGAACTATCCCCTCACTGTCTCTCCCACTGTCACTGTCTTCATCTTTTTCTCTCTCTCTGCCTTACTATTACCTCCCCCTCTGCCACTTTCACCGTCTCTCTGTCCCACTGCCGTTGTCTTTGCCCCATTCCTTTTCCCTCCGCTCAATTTCTTTCTCGCTTACAGTCTGCTGTCTTTCCCTTCAATCACCATTGTCTCCTCTCCACATACGAGTTTTGGGATGGTTTGTTCGAGATATTTACTCCTAGTCCTGGAAACTTTAATATATGTTTGTAAGGGATGGGTTAATGTGGGAAATTTTTTTCATCAGTAAGTTCGTCAGTCATGGGGGGGGGGGGGGGGGGAGGAGGTTGGAGGGTCTCCACGCGTACGTTTTGCATTTCCAGTATCACCCCTTTCTTTAATTACCACTGCTAGTATCTCACTCATATCTCTTTCTCTTTTACTGCTACTGCTCTTCAATCACCATCACTATCCCTTCTGTCTTTGGCTCACATTCCTGCTGTCTCCATCCACCCATCTATCTTTTTCACTTCCTCTCTCTTTCTCTACAACTGGCAGTGTCTCGCAGTGGAAGTGCATCATGACGTTTTATTACTGAAAAACTTGGTACTAAAACCGTAGTTTGATGACGTCAGAACCCTTATCATAACCCCATAAACCTTACCATTTCTTTACTACGTCAATTTGAATAACATTTACACCTCGCACCGGATATTAGGTGCATACGCTATGAGTACGGTAACTCTCAACTCTGGCTCTCGGTAACAGGTAATGACAACGAAAAAATTTCGTGTTTTCGCGAGAACGTTACCTTAAGAACACATGGTTAAAATTTAGACGATTTGACATGAATAGAAATTATAGACGTAGCCATCCCCTCAACTTGTTCCTTTATTACCCAAAACTGGTGGTTTTTTGGGGGTTTCTCAGGTACTGCTCATGAACTGACAGTGCTTTTATAAATCATTTGAGGTCCATCCTAGACCACACATAACTCAAAAGCAGCAACCGATTTGCTCAATTTGCCTGGACTGGAGGAAGCGTTTAACGTTTAAATTTTTGACACTTAACTGTGGCATAGCTACAGTATGACAGTTCTTCCGATAGGTATACAATTGGTCGCTAGAATAATGGATATCCAGAACTCGTCACCTCCCACCGCTATCATCAACAGAACCCGAGATATGAGATAAATAAAATCGTAATTTGGGCATGCGGCTTTTCGGAACATGTTAGTGCCCTGCAAGGACCGATAGATTATAGTAGTACCAACTGCGCCTGGTTCAGTGTCCTGGTGCAAACCTTTAACTTACGTCTTGCCAGCCAGTTATACAACTGGCGAAAGGCGACCCACAGATGAAGATGGAATCCGACAAACGTTTCATTTATGACTTATTTCCGCATCATTGATAAGCAATTGCGAAAGGCAAAGGTCCCGAGTTCGAGTCTCGGTCGGGCACACAGTTTTAATCTGCCAGGAAGTTTCATATCAGCGCACACTCCGCTGCAGAGTGAAAATCTCATTCTGGAAACATCCCCCAGGCTGTGGCTAAGCCATGTCTCCGCAGTATCCTTTCTTTCAGGAGTGCTAGTTCTGTAAGATTCGCAGGAGAGCTTCTGTAAAGTTTGGAAGGTAGGAGACGAGATACTGGCAGAAGTAAAGCTGTGAGGACGGGGCGTGAGTCGTGCTTCGGTAGCTCAGATGGTAGAGCACTTGCCCGCGAAAGGCAAAGGTCCCGAGTTCGAGTCTCGGTCGGGCACACAGTTTTAATCTGCCAGGAAGTTTCAAGTTTCAAGCAATTGATAAGTTTGAAATGCTTGCGTTGTTTTTCTTGACACCTATCCTAATACTGGATTGATGCAGTTCTCCCAGCTACTCTGTCCTGTGCAAACCTCTTTACCTCCAAATAACTAATGCCACTTAGACCCACTTGAAACTGCTTACTGTATTCGTCTCTTTGCTTTCCTCTGTAGTTTTTATCTCTGATACTTCCCTCTAATGCTAAGAAGAAAATCCCTTGATGTCCCAGAATGTGTACCATCTACCGATTCTTTTAGTGAAACGGTGCCATATAATTCTTTTCTGCCCACTTCTGTTCAGTACTTCCTTATTAGTTACATCATCTATATAGTTAACCTTCAGCATTCTTCTATAGAACCGTATTTCAAAAACTTCTATTCTCTTCTCGTCTGAACTATTTATCATCTTCGTTTCACTTCTATACAAAGCTACTCGCCAGAGAAATAACTTCAGGAAAGACGTTCTAACACTTAAATCTCTATTCGATGTTAATTAGGCTACCATCAATTATTTTACTGCCCAAATAGTGAAACTCATCTACTACTCAGCCTCGTTTCCTAATACAGCTCCCTCAGTATCTAATGATTTAATTCGATTACATTCCATTGCCCTTTCTGTGTTCATATTACATCATCCTTTCAAGACATTCTCCATTCCATTCAACTGCTCTTTCAAATCATTTGCTGACTTTGACAGAATAACAATTCTTTATACCTTCTCCATAACTACAAACTGTAATTATAATTTCAGTACATTATACTAACTCACATGTTGGTTACATTTTCAGTTAAGTTATTTCCTGCGTTTCCAACATATACAGTAGGTTACAATTTTAGTACATTAGATTCACATTCAATAGGCTGTAATTCCACTTTCATCCACAATCAGTATTTTACTACGTTTGATTCCATCGAAACACTTGTGGTATTTTTCAAAACAGGAAATGGAATTCAGCAATCAGTCGCAAATGCAATCTTTATTTTTTTGCACATCTGGATTGTAGCTATTCAACAGCAATAACATCGTCAAGCATATGACAACTCATTTTACTATACGAGTTGAATACCTTCGTAGCCAAATTCTAACTCAGTTAACTGAATTCCTTTTCGCGGTATTTTACTGCTAAATCATCTGTAAATCACGTTTCCGCTTGTCATAGAGTATGAATGATAATTTCTTTTGCCGATAATGACAGTTTACATGCATTGTAATGGAAACTGTGTAACGTGGTTTGAATTATAATATGAAGTGTCGGTTTATCAACATCAGTTATTACACGTTCTTCGTAATCATCAGTGTTCGATTTCTCAGGTAATTAGATTCTGGCGTCTTTCGCTTTTCACATTACTCGTTATGTTTTCTTCTACAGTGTATATCTTTGTGCTATGAGTTATATAATAATGCCTTCTCTACAATAATAAATCTTTTATTAAACTCGATTTACGTTATAATCAGTCAGGAGCCTACTTTTTGCAACGGTATATCTATGCGAACAGACCTCTGAAGTCACACTAAATAATTTTTAATTGTTGTTTGTCCGTTATAAGCTGAATGGAAATATATAATGTTATCATCAGGCTATCTCTAAGTGTAAAATCACCTATACATATCAGTTTTCATAACATCATAGGTATGTGAGGTAGTCACGTGATATATCAAGGTATCTATGTCTTAAATGTGAGTGTATGCTTTCCCGGCGTATACAGCTGGCGAAGAGTTCTCGGGCTTCCAGCCGGGTGGCGGTGTCTTCAAACAGCGACGTTTCGACGAGTGACATACTCATCATCTTCTGGCGAAGTCGCCAGAAGATGATGAGTATGTCACTCGTCGAAACGTCGCTGTTTGAAGACACCGCCACCCGGCTGGAAGCCCGAGAACTCTTCGCCAGTATCTATGTCTGTTTAACACATTATAACACTTCTTGCGTCAAATGTCCTTAACATATGCCGGTAATTGAAATAAATAGGAAGAGTCTTAGCACTATCTAAATTAGCTATGAAATATTCCTTAAATACGACACTGAGCCTTGAATTTTGAATTGGTGTACAGTTCGGCAGTTTCGTAGCTACCTTCTCAACACGTTCCCTGCTTCACATCACTCATATTTGGGATATTCTACACAATTTTGCCAAAAGTAGTGTTACACAAAAATTTGCATGGATTATTTATAATTGTGTGATTGTAAGATACAGGCGCTGTTACTATAACGTAATGAAATTGTAATGTATAGGTTATAAATGTAGAAGAGATGTAAGGGTTGACTGACCTGAACTGCGTGTTACAGAAATATTGTCAAAATGAAGATGTAACATACTGGTTATAGATGTATTATGAAAATGTAACTATAACACACTGCCTGTATGTGTAGAAAAGGTGTATTCGATGTTTTACGAAAAACTCACGTACTATGTTTACGTACTTACCTTAGTGTTTTCCTTGTGATAGAACGTTTCACAAATGGAGTAATAATGACAGATTTAAAAGAGGGTGGTCATGCCAAGGTAACATACTCGAATTGCCACTGTAGAAGTTTCTGTTATAGATGTAGTAGGGACGTGCATCAGCAATTCCCATCTTAAAACTCAGCTGAAGATGGCTGCCTGGTTGTCAGCCGAAACATTGCAACTAGATCGTTACATCATTCAGCTGTAGTCCTGAAATCTCGTGGAATAATCATTATGGTTGGAAGAAATCAATAATCTCATAAGCTGCCTTCGCTTACTTCCTTTCGTAGTCAGTTTTCTCACCACCGTCTTCATTGTGACCATATGCTATCTTGAGCCTTGCAGCGTTTTGAGTGTAATGGCTGTTACTGAACTCGATTGTTTATTGTGAATATAATTACACAGCAGTGGAGCCTTATGTACATTTTTCTCATTAACTAATAATTAAAAATAATATATATGAGTTCACATCCAACCATATGACATGAAACTTCATTCCTTAATACTAATATAGCTAATGCATACCCACTTAAACCTTGAACATAAAGGCATTTTGACTTTATATGGAAGTTAAAGGTATCACAAAAGGGTTTGCAGCATTTATCCATATTTGAACAGTGAATGGATTTATACTCTCACGACAGACCTGAGACTGTTAATAATGTGCCACTTGCCAATGAACCAAGATCTGTGTAGGTCTTCCTAACTTCTTACTTCATTACATCTCATTAACGGAACTCTAACTAGTGCACTTATTAGTATCAGATCCACGCTCCAAATATACTGTTCCACGTAATTTGTAGTTCAAATAAATGTCTTTAAGCTGTCTATATTGCCGATATATAACTCTTCGTCAGTCTGTTAGAACATTATACTACTGATAATGAACAAACTGAACCGATTGCCAAAGTGCGAAACGATATGTACTGTATTATTTCTGTTATCAGTGTATGTATTACACGTTTCATTGTTTTTAATGGTCTTCTAGTGGACTCCATTATTATAAAATACTATTATAATTTATTTTACAGGTAGCATTCATTTAGTTTATGAGTTATAAGATACATGACTGTGTCGATATATTAGTCTCGTAAACGTCACACTCTGTAGTCACATGGTGAGAATTATTGAACTATATGAAAGAAAGAACTCATATCAGTTACAAACCACGGCGTTCACACACTGTATTCAGCACGTAAACGTCACTACAGATATTTGGATTTAGGTTATGACATTTTCGGTATGGGTGCCATCGTTGGCGATGATGTGGCGCAGACGAATAGCGAAATTCTGCATGACCCGCTGAAGTGTCAGAACGTCAATGCTGTCTGTGAACTCCTGAATGTCTATTTCAGCTCAGCAATGGTTTTCAAATTGTTGCTGTATACCTTGTCTTTAATACAGCATCACAAAAATGAGTTTCATGTGTTCGGATCCGGAGAATATGGCGGCCAATAGAGGCCCATTCCAGTGGCCCCTCGGGTACCCCAGAGCCAGAATGCCGTCCCTAAAATGTTCCTCCATGACATCAAACACTCTCCTGTTTCGATGGGGTCGAGCTTCATCCTGCATGAACCACTTATTGTCGAAATGAGGGTCACTTTGGATAATGGAAATGAAATCATCTTCCAAAACCTTCACTTACTGTTCCGTATTCACCGTTCCATCAAGGAACGTCGCAACTGGACGTTGCCCACCACACAGGTACCCGTTGAGGGTGAAGAAAGAGACTTCTCGATAGCGAAATGTTGATTCTCAGTAACCTAAACGAGCCAAGTTTGCTTATTGACGAATCCATTCAAATGAAAGAAGGCTTCGTCGCTAAACCAACCTAAACAATGCCCATCATGCTCCTGCGGCCAACCATGTAGGGTGAGCGTCCTAACGCAAACCGATCAGAACTTATGACGATTTTATTTCATATAGTTCAATAATTGTCAACCTGTATAAAGGCAGGTGCAGCAATTTCCAGGCTGTCTCGTTCTACGTAAAAAATGCTGTTGTACGTGTGCGTAGTGTGTCAGTTACCAAAAGAACCCACCTCCACCTGAATTATTTATTGGGCTGGAAACGTTTTTCTTCTACTCATAACTTCAGATGTTGGACTATGTATCGATCTGAGAAGGCAAATCTGTTCAGTGGGATGTATGTGTCTATTCCTTCTTCATTTCCTTTGTCTCACCGTCGTGGCAACCCGGTAGTTGGGTGCAATACCCAAATGAAAGATTATAATCGTTTTTGCACTGTAACTCTATTATTCATATAACTGTTTAGAAAATTTCCTTAGCCTTTCCCACCTATTGATTTGTACTTTACAAGGCGATAAACACAGAAACACTTTAGCAGATCAAATCACACTCTCCACAAAATTTGTCGTAGACTTCAGTTTCTTTTGCAGCTCTAGTACAGACGTTTTGTACCGGATTTTCGTTTCTGCAAAGGAATCGTCGAGTAACGTCTTATCCGCAGTAACAAATCAACGTAAAATATTTTCATGGAAAGAATCCTTTCAGTAATAACGTTATCAAGAAATCCGTTTCCACATATGATATGTATCGGAATTATACAAATTAGACACCAATCTTCAATACAGATCTCTTCCAGTTCATTATTAAAGTAACTATATTGTATCCTTTCTTCTAACATGTCTGTGATCCCAACTGTTCGATGCACGTTCCGTGATAAACGATCAAAAATTAAAAATAAAAGCATAATATTATTTTCATCTACGAAATATCAGTGACTGATCCAGATATTTTCACATTATTTTGCATGATAGATTGTGATACGCATACTCCACATAGTACATGCTACCAATGTCTGGTTATTTTCCAGAATCCGTTCAGCATCTTCTCATCTGGTTCAGGATCATCTGAAAGCGGATCTGGATCAACCGGTGGTGGCTCGGGGTCATCTGGTGGCGGAATCTTCGGTACGATTTCTAGCAAACAGTATGTCTTAAAATAGGTTCAAGTACGTCCATTAGTCTCGACAGCCTGTGTTTAGCATCAATTATTAACCGTAGAAATACCAAATCATTTTCAATCACGTGTATTGTCAAGTGGATTGGGGTGGTACTTTACGCCCACTCTTTAAAAAAGTTAAAGGAAAATAATTTGTTAAGTGAAGATGATTTATGTTAGCAACATATTTCCTGAAGAGGATGTGTAGCCATAAAATATCTTGTAGCACACTTAACAACAAACATTCAACAACGTGTACTACCGAGGGCAAGAAGGGTGTACTGTATAACCAACACAAAAGAATTAAAAATACCTGTTTTGTTAATTGTTGTTGGCTATTTCTCATTACATCCTTTTTAAAGAGACACTGGTTCGTATGTAGGATCTTGAGCACGAAAATGTGGAATATGTGGTTCATTGTGAAAGGTCATTGCTACTACTTAGACTTATATTTTCGGTTGTGTAACTGAAAGATTAGAAACATTGATGGAAACTTAACATAAGACTCCATGATTATTTTTCTGCAGAATTTTAAAATAAAGTGTACCGCACTATATTACAATACTTTCCAAGGGTGGCCATAAGGTACCCTCACCCCCACCCCCACCACCACTCTTGGCATTGCGAGTGATAATAATAATGAGGATTAAAATAAAATGAATCACACATCTGAAACGGTAGCAATATAAAGATCCTGCTGATGTACATCAGTAATTCCATACCAGACTAGCGTAGAGGTACAAGTACGGTCTGCAAAAAAGGATCATATGAAGGGAAATGCAAAGCAGTGACTGTAAATAACCGTCGAAATTTCCCACCATCATTCTTTTCTCCATCTACATACTACTCGAGCCACTCCTACTTCGAGTGCGCACATAACCCAAAACATCGAAACCGATTATACTGAATCCTTAGTCAAATGAATTTATGTGGTTCCAGAGAGGTTTTGAACTCTCAAACATTTATGATACATAGATGCAGACTAAAGTGACTAATTAAAATTTATACAAAGGTCGGGATTTGAACCTAGGGCCACTGATCACTAGGCAGAAACGGTATCCGTTATGCCTCCCTGGCTCTGTGGCTTTGCACAACTGCACAGATTATCCTAGCACGTCTCAGCCCACTTGGTATTCTCTGTAAGACCGAACACAGTTGTTGAGTTTCTCCGTCTGCATTGGGATATCATCTCAACAGCGAATGAAAGCTAGCATTTCGCTTGAAACCCAGGCAATGGTACTTTAATCAAAGGAACCTCTATGGTCCCAGAGATCTCTTCAATTATCAAATATCTGTGATGTATATGGATACTGAAGGGACGATTGAAAATTTGTATCAAGGCTGGGATTCGAACCTGGGTCTCGTGCTTATCACCGAGAGGGCCGGCCGATGTGGCCAAGCGGTTAAAGGCGCTTCAGTCTGGAACCGCGTGACCGCTACGGTCGCAGGTTCGAATCCTGCCTCGGGCATGGCTGTGTGTGATGTCCTTAGGTTAGCTAGGTTTAAGTAGTTCTAAGTTCTAGGGGACTGATGACCTTAGAAGTTAAGTCCCATAGTGCTCAGAGCCATTTTATCACCAAGATGGGTGAGGCATCAATGGGAATTTGGATTGAGGAGGGAGACGTCCTAGGCCGCTGTGTTAGGGGGCCTTGTGGTTAGCGCATCTGTCTGGTGAACAGGAGACCAGGTTCAAATTCTGACCTTGGTACAAATTTCAGCCTGCAAATATATATAAATCCTCTGTGTTGTGTTTCCTATTTCTTTGCGACTTAGTGACACTAAGAAAAGGACATTCCACAAACTGATATTTGGCTTCAGTTTTTGAACGGTAAAATCTTCAAATGCCTAGAGAAAGGGAGGGCGTATAACATACTCTCAACAGTATAAAAGAGACAATATATTTAAATAAGGCTTTATCGAATGTTCCTTATGTACAGAAATGACTCCTACGGTTCTTTATAAGGCTTACAGACAGCAAACACTCCACAACGCGGCCAACTACTACATCGGTATTGCATATAATTATTCAGATGGTTTAAAGGTGCAACAGGACCAACAATTTCTTGACTAATTGCGTATTGTAAGCTGAGACGAGTTACTGTAAGTTTGAAAAGCCCAGTTGCACATGTGCCACACAAAGACGAGACGGATCACTGTGTAGACGACAAAACTGAAGCTGAACAATTAACTAAATGAAACGGTGAGATTTTTGGACTCGGCCATTACTTCCGTTAGCAGAGTGAGTCTCTTCGGCCATTTGTCTCGAGGACCAGTAGTAGACGAGGCAATCACAGGAATATCAAGGAAAGAGACCAGTGTGATGACGGTGCAGCCCTGGTATGGGAGAGGGGTGGGGTTGATATGAGATCTGATCGACGTATGAAGCTAAACATCTTCATTAATGACACAGAAGTAGAGGAACACACAACGAACAGAGGTAAAATACTGGAACCAGAGATGCCGTCTGGTGGTTGAAGGCCTCATACTTCCTAGTTAAAGTCAAGGCGTGTACGCCACTGGTGTAACTTCAGTATTCATGCCCTAAAAATAATACTTTTCTTGAACAAAATTTTCACCCATGAACGAACCACAATGCGATCTGCCCTTTTCTGATGGAAATATTCGTTAGTTTATAGGATTCTCATGGTGTATCGAGAAAATATAGTGTGATCTTGCACACACAGTTAAGAGATGATAAATAGGACCAAGAGGGTCGGGCATTATAACACAAACTAAAAGTGTGAATGTGAGCTCCCGCACAAAGACAACGCGGACTCTGGAGATATATAGTGCGCTTTTCATCACCGACCATCTATCCACAAGAAGTGTGGATCACAAAAGCCATTCTCAACATATTCAGGATGGAAACATGTGTCTCTAATTTCTAAGCAGCTCACGCCTATCCCAAATTTAATTTTATATGCATGCAAAGATACGAATATTTCATTTTCCGACTGCAGTTTAGCACTATAGTGATTCGATTGAAGAGAGAACAGACGCAGTGAGTTGTGCTCGGATGAACTTCTGAGACAAAAGATAAGTGACTACATTGGAACTGACTGTGAGAAAACAAAATAATTTGTAACTTCTGGATGCAAAACTATTAAAGAGAATTTGAAGTAACTTTCGGTTATTATTCAATTAGCAAACGCGAAAGTCAGTAACAAGGTTACTTATGTCCTCCAAGGGACATTGTGGCAATGCGATGGCTCACATTATCAAAAACATAAATCGTTATCAAAAATAGAACACAGAGAAACAACATGTAATATCAACTCACCGAGGTAATATAAGGAGAACATAACGTAAACTACAAAGGATAACTCAATTAATCCTTGTACAGGGGTCAAAGACTCGATCGGCACAACAGCGTTAACCTTGATCGCACAGAAAACACGTCTGTAGAGCTGAAAATCATGTAATAAAGTGAAACACCAAAAGCACGTTCGCGGGCAACGGTCTCACCGTGAATTCCCGAATCTTGCTGCTTATAAATGACCACCTTGGCAGTACACAAGATAAGGGCCTTTGAACTCTACAAAATGATCCATGTTGGTTTCACTCGGTGTCCAGAGAAATACATCTACACGACTAGAAGCATTGCCTGACCCAAATCTGAAGCGCCAAGTCACCTGGCAGTTTCTTCGAACGGGGACTATGCGTTGGATGTCACCTGAGTAAAAAGTTGTCCGGGCCATTTGTAACCTTCTACAGTTGTTAACTTCGGCTGTCGTGACTATGATGTCGAACGCGAAGGAACACCCACAGCTAAACCAAGACTAGTCCGACCTACATCTACATCTACATACATACTGCGCAATCTGTGGTGTCACCGCCAGACACCACACTTGCTAGGTGGTAGCTTTAAAGCGGCCGCGGTCCATTAGTACATGTCGGACCCGCGTGTCGCCACTGTGTGATCACAGACCGAGCGCCACCACAAGGCAGGTCTCGAGATACGGACCAGCACTCGCCCCAGTTGTACGGATGACTTTGCTAGCGACTACATGGACGAAGCATTGCTCATTAGCAGAGCCAATAGTTAGAATAGCCTTCAGCTAAATCAATGGCTACGACCTAGCAAGGCGCCATTAGTAACATTGCATGTATCTAAAGAGTCTCACTTGTATCGCCACAATCTCCAGATGTACCAAAAGGATGGATTAAAGTTAAGTATTCCAGAAGCTACGTACTTTTCTTTATAGCATTCATTACGTATCCTGTTTCAGACCTCACGCCCTCCTGCTTTAGCTTAGCGCGTGCCTTTCGGCTTCCTCTCATTGTGTCTAGGCTGTCTTGTCTAGACACAACACAATCCACAATACGGTTCGTGGAGGAGGGTACCTCGTACCACAACTAGCACCTTTCTCCCTGTTCCACTGCCAAAAAGAACGAGGGAAAAATGACTACCTATATGCCTCTGTTTGAGCCCTAATCTCTCTTATCTTACCGTTGTGGTCTTTCCGCGAAATATAATTTGGCGGCAGTAAAATTGTACTGCAGACAGCCTCAAATGCTGGTTCTCAAAATTTTCTCAGTAGCGATTCACGAAAAGAACGCCTCCTTTCCTCCAGAGGCTCCCACCCGAGTTCCTGAAGCATTTCCGTAACGCTCGCGTGATGATCAAACCTCCCAGTAACAAATCTAGCAGCCCGCCTCTGAATTGCTTCTATGTCCTCTCTCAATCCGACCTCATAGGGATCTCAAACGCTCGAGCAGTACTCAAGAATAGGTCGTATTAGTGGTTTATAAGCGGTCTCCTTTACAGATGAACCACATCTTCCCAAAATTCTTCCAATGAACCGAAGACGACTATCCGCCTTCCCCACAACTGCCATTACATGCTTGTTCCACTTCATATCTCTCTGCAATGTTACTCCAAAATATTTAATCGATGTGACTGTGTCAAGCGCTACACTACTAATGGAGTATTCAAACATTACGGGATTCTTTTTCCTATTCATCTGCATTAATTTACATTTATCTATATTTAGAGTTAGCTGCCATTCTTTACACCAATTACAAATCCTGTCCAAGTCATCTTGTATCCTCCTAGTCACTCAACGACGAACCTTCCCGTACACCACAGCATCATCAGCAAACAGCCGCACATTGCTATCCACCCTATCCAAAAGGTCATTTATGTAGATAGAAAACAACAGCGGACCTACCACACTTCTCTGGGGCACTCCAGATTATACCCTCACCTCCGATGAACACTCACCATCGAGGGTAACCTACTGGGTTCTATTACTTAAGAAGTCTTTGAGCCACTCATGTATTTGGGAACCAATCCCATATGCCCGTACCTTAGTTAGGAGCCTGCAGTGGGACACCGAGTCAAACGCTTTCCGGAAGTCAAGGAATATGGCATCCGTCTGATACCCTTCATCCATGGTTCGCAAGATATCACATGAAAAAAGGGCGAGTTGCGTTTCGCAGGAGCGATGCTTTCTAAAGCTGTGCTGATGCATGGACAGCAACTGGACCTCATATATTGACGTACAGGGATCATCGAGTATGGCAGAAGATTGTTGTAAAAATCCCATTAATTCACCTGAAGGAATCGTTCCTGGATTCTAAACTGCCACCAGCTGTCCTGGCCGGCACAATGACTATCCATCAGGGATTAAAAATAACATGGTGCGATGTTCGAGCAGCTACTTATGAGCCATACTTAAGAGGCGATACTGGACAGTTGATGACTCGGAACAAGTGATTTGTGGCGATGAATCACCCAATACCCTGTCACAGTGTGATGGAACGGTTTGGGTTTTGTGAATCCCTGGAGAATATTTACTGGAGAATATTTACTGGAGAATATTTCCTGCCATCATTTGTAGTGCTAACAGTGAAGTATGGAGGAGGTCGTGGTACGGCATGGGGCTGTTCTCCGTGATTGGGGCTCAGTCCACTTACTGTGCTTAAGAAAACACTAACTGCGGAACAATTCAAGCACATTTTACAGCATAGTGTGCTGGGTGGAGTAGACGAATTGTTCTATGACGCTGATTATATGAACTTGACTATACATTACGTCATAGGGCCGCATCAGTGAGGCAGTGGTTTGTAGACAGTAACGTTCCTGAAATGGATTGGTTTGCCTAGATTCGGAATCTAAACGCAGTGGCTCTTTGGGACATGTTACAACAAACAATTACCTCCAGAATCCAGCGCTCAACGTCAATAACTTAAGCCCTGTCAAACAAGAGCGAAAATAGTCGAACAGAGGAAAAATCGTGCAATGCCTAATTTTTGTGCAGTGGAGGAAGTTGACGAAGAATACATTAAACATTCCCATCGTTGAGTTGCGAGCATTTGCCTGGGAGGGAGGTATGTGGTTTCTTTAGAAACTCTACAGGCGCAGTTTCTAGCAAAACGGTTTCTCTGCATAAAATTAAACTACATTAAATTTTCTAATAGAAGGTCCTATTTTTTTCTCTAAAAGTAATTGCTTCCGCCTTGCAGATGATGGAAAACTCACGAATTATTAAAGTAGTGTTTTAATGGTAAAGAATTATTGCTTGCTATTAAATGAGCAAATAATAACTGATTTGTAAAATGTTTATACGCAGTAGAGCTGTACTGGGGGTGAAATTTTGCTCTTTGTATGTAACTGGATGGAGAGGGCAGGGGTCGATGGTAGAAGAGCGAGGGGGGCAGGTCGCCGGATTATGGTCACGCACGTCGTTTGTTTATAGGCCTCCAAACTAAAGAGCGAGCAAAAGAAGCACTACAGGGTGTTTCAAAAAGTTACACCAACAGTCTGTAATTCGCCTTATATACCGTGGGCGATGGAATGTGATGTAATGTGGCTTGATTTTGTACAGGGAAATATATTCGCTAGAAATCGCTGTTTTCGAGTTTTAAAAGAAAAAAAGCTTCAAAATGCGACATTTAAGCTTCACCCACACGCCTACGCCCCACGAGTAGGGAATTTCAGTATGTTGTTCATGACACTCCTTCCTACCACTGTATAGGAATTTGCAAGTACACGAGTTCTTCCCTTAATTTTGTTTGGTTGATCGGAGTACTTATTCGGGTTCGGCCTTTGTGGAAGAACAAACTGTCATTTCTTCCCAGACATTACACACCAGCTGAGTTCAGGACATCGCAACAGCGAAGGGTAGACACATCCCGTGTTAACATTAGCTAATAGTCCTCTGGATATTTTTGATCACGAAGTGTGTCAAACGTGTTTAACTTAACACCCCGCTAACTGTTTTCTGTTACAAAAGAGATTTTTAGGAATAATAGCGTACTGTTAAAGACATTCGTATATTTGGTTAAAAAACACATTTAACTATACGTTACAAACACTAGCGAATGCCGAAAGCCTTTTGATGCACCATAGCCTTTCAGCACGAATCTTCCTTCAACTTTCCTACGAAAATTATTAACATTATTTAAATGTTCGCTAATATTACTAGAGGAGAGAGGAGTAACGTGCCCATTATATGCCTGAGCTAGGTTATTGTTGTGATCAATGATGACTTAATCGACCATTCACCGTCAATGAAGGATTACAGAGACTTGAAGTTTCAGTGACCCAGAACAAGAACAATACCATAAAGAGTTGGACGTGTGGGGTGTCGCATTGTCCTACTGGTATTTCCCAAGTCCGTCGGAATGCACAATGGACATGAATGGATGCAGGTGATCAGGCGGTATGCTGGCGCACGTGTCACCTGTCAGGGTCGTGTCTGGATGTATCATGGGCCCCATATAACTCCAACTGCACACGCCCCACACCGTTACAGAGCCTCCACTTGAACAGTCCCCTGCTGACATGCAGAGTCAATGGATTCATGAGGTTATCTCCATACACGTACACATCGATACAATTTGAAACGAGACTCGTCCAACGTGGCAACATGACTCCAGTAATCAACAGCCCAATGTCGGTGTTGAGGGGAACAGGCGAGGAGCAAACCTTGTGTGCCGTGCAGTCATCAATGGTATACGAATGGGCCTTCGGCTCGGAAAGTCCATATTGATGATGTTTCATTGAATGGTTCACATGCTGACACATGTTGATGGCCCAGCATTGTGATCTGCAGCGAATTGCGGAAGGGTTGCACTTCTGTCACGTCGAACGATTCTGTTATGTCGTCGTTGCTCTCTTTCTTGCAGGATCTCTTTCCGGCCGCAGCGATATCGGAGATTTGACGTTTTACGGGATTCCTGATATTCGCGGTCGTATTGTAAAATCCTCACTTCATCGCTACCTCGGAGATGCTGTGTCTCATCGCTCGTGCGCCGTCTATAGCACCACGTTCAAACTCGCTAAAATTTTGATAATGTGCCACTGCAGTAGCAGTAACCGATCCAGCAGTTACGCCAGACGCGTGTTGTCTGGCGCCGTATGCTGCCTGTTTACATACCTCTGTATTTGAATACGCATGCCTATACCAGTTTATTTGGCGCTACAGTTTATTTATGAATGAGTATTAGCATCAAGTATAACTCTGTTCAGTTGATGCTCAATTATATTTATAAATATTTTAATAATAGCTTAAAATCGAGGTAGGGCTTAATGGGGATTTGCATTGTACTACTGAACTCATGGTTAAGCTCAAGTTTTAATTCACCAACGTAGGTTCACATGAATTCAATTGGCAAATAAGGAGTTAATATGCATACTCAAGGGACGAGTGAAAATTTGTACCAAGGCTGGGAAGAAAACACGGATAGGAGCTCATTAGGCAAATGCGCTAACCACTGCGCCACCCTGTCACAGTTGCTTGACACACCTGCACGGACCACCCTGTCGCGCCACTCTCCATAGTCCAAATTCCCATCAACGTCTCAGTCCACTTGGTATTCTTCCTAAACTCGGCCAGAAATGCAGAGGCTATGTAAATGTACTGCAATAGCATTTCAGGATCGAACGAAAGGGAGGATCCTGCCTGAAACCCAGGTATTAGTTCTTTAATCAAACGAAATTATATGTTTCCAGAGATATTTTCAAGTCTCAGACAACTCTACCTATTGAGCAGGAGGCCAGGAACAAATTTTCATGTGTCGTTTCCGCCTACATACACTACTGGCCATTAAAATTGCTACACTACGATGATGTCGTGCTACAGACGCGAAATTTAACCGATAGGAAGAAGATGCTGTGATATGCAAACGATTAGCTCGTCAGAGCATTCACACAAGGCTGGCGCCGGTGGCGACACCTACAACGTGCTACCATGAGGAAAGTTTCCAAACGATTTCACATACACAAAAAATGGTTCAAATGGCTCTGAGCACTATGGGACTTAACATCTATGGTCAGCAGTCCCCTAGAACTTAGAACCACTTAAACCTAACTAACCTAAGGACAGCACACAACACCCATCATCACGAGGCAGAGAAAATCCCTGACCCCGCCGGGAATCGAACCCGGGAACCCGGGCGTGGTCTCATACACAAACAGCAGTTGACCGGCGTTGCCTGGTGAAGCGTTGCTGTGATGCCTCGTGTAAGGAGGAGAAATGCGTACCATCAGGTTTCCAACTTTGATAAAGGTCGGATTGTAGCCTATCGAGATTGCGGTTTATCGTATTGCGACATTACTGCTCGTGTTGGTCGAGATCCAATGACTGTTAGCAGAATATGGAATCGGTGGGTTCAGGAGGGTAATACGGAATGCCGTGCTGGATCCCAACGGCCTCGTATCACTAGCAGTGGAGATGACATGCATCTTATCTGCATGGCTGTAACGGATCGTGCAGCCTCGTCTCGATCCCTGAGTCAACAGATGGGGACGTTTGGAAGACAATAACCATCTGCACGAAAAGTTCGACTACGTTTGCAGCAGCATGGACTATCAGATCGGAGACCATGGCTGCGGTTACCCTTGACGCTGCATCACAGACAGGAACGCCTGCGATGGTGTACTCAACGACGAACCTGGGTGCACGAATGGCAAAACGTCAGTTTTTCGGATGAATCAAGGTTGTGTTTACAGCATCATGATGGTCGCATCCGTGTTTGGCGACATCGCGGTGAAAGCACATTGGAAGCGTGTATTCGTCATCGCCATACTGGCATCACCCGGCGTGGTGGTATGGGTGCCATTGGTCACATGATCGGTCACCTCTTCTTCGCACTGACTGCAACTTGAACAGTGGACGTTACATTTCAGATGCGTTACGACCCGTGGCTATACCCTTCATTCGAGGCCTGCAAAACCCTACATTTCAGCAGGATAATGCACGACCGCATGTTGCAGGTCCTGTACGGGCCTTTCTGGATACAGAAAATGTTCAACTGCTGCCCTGGCCAGCACATTCTCTAGATCTCTCACCAATTGAAAATGTCTGATCAATGGTGGTCGAGCAACTGGCTCGTCACAATACGCCAGTCACTACTCTTGATGAACTGTGGTATCGTGTTGAAGCTGCATGGGCAGCTGTACCTGTACACGCCATCCAAGCTCTGTTTGACTCAATGCTCAGGCGTATCAGGGCCATTATTACGGCCAGAGTTGGTTGTCGTGGGTACTGATTTCTCAGTATCTATGCACCCAAATTGCGTGAAATGTAATCACACGTCAGTTCTAGTATCTATTTGTCCAATGAATATCCGTTTATCATCTGCATTTCTTCTTGGTGTAGCAATTTTAATGGCTAGTAGTGTATATATGTCATGCATGTTCGGGACTTGTTAACGTTTCTGGGACCATTCTGTTTCATTTGAAAAACCATGGGATTGATGTCTTGAGATGTGATAGTGTGCAAATAAAGTTACAGAAAGGAATAACTAGCGGTCAGGTTAGGAATAGTGTCACAGTCTCCAGCACACTGTCTTTGTAATAATATGCAACTACATGCGTCTCATTATGATCAAATTACTCAAAGAAATTAAACAAATGTTTCCTACTTTCTTTGATCGTGCGGTGTAGTACAGTGGTGTCACGCTGGACTTGGTTTCAGGAGTGATTTTGCATGTAATCGACGAGACGCGAAGCAGGATTACATAACATAAGTGCTAGTTTTTGGAGGCATGAGCAGCTGCTAATGTGATGTTTAAAATTCTGTGTTTCAGGCCTTCCAGCAGAGGTAAGCCATCCAACACCATGACTGGACACACCATTTCTAGAATGATGTCACTAAGAGTTTGGCATACGGTATAAATTGTTATTGAACTGTAATTCTCACTTACTGAGTGAAATTTTCGTATAGGTAGGTGATGCATTGTCTTACGATTTGCGAGGTAGTGAATACTTTTTAATCTTATGCTGTTACATGTGTCTGAAATCCACTTTTAACTTTCTGTTGAAGACAAGTGTACGCGTAAACGTAAGTACCCGTATAGTAACAATACATATTACCAATTTCCTTCATTTCATTTCTTAGTGGAATTAATCGAACATTTACACCTCGACTTCCTGACCATAGATACGCTGAAATTAAATACACTCCTAGAAATTGAAATAAGAACACCGTGAATTCATTGTCCCAGGAAGGGGAAACTTTATTGACACATTCCTGGGGTCAGATACATCACATGATCACACTGACAGAACCACAGGCACATAGACACAGGCAACAGAGCATGCACAATGTCGGCACTAGTACAGTGTATATCCACCTTTCGCAGCAATGCAGGCTGCTATTCTCCCATGGAGACGATCGTAGAGATGCTGGATGTAGTCCTGTGGAACGGCTTGCCATGCCATTTCCACCTGGCGCCTCAGTTGGACCAGCGTTCGTGCTGGACGTGCAGACCGCGTGAGACGACGCTTCATCCAGTCCCAAACATGCTCAATGGGGGACAGATCCGGAGATCTTGCTGGCCAGGGTAGTTGACTTACACCTTCTAGAGCACGTTGGGTGGCACGGGATACATGCGGACGTGCATTGTCCTGTTGGAACAGCAAGTTCCCTTGCCGGTCTAGGAATGGTAGAACGATGGGTTCGATGACGGTTTGGATGTACCGTGCACTATTCAGTGTCCCCTCGACGATCACCAGTGGTGTACGGCCAGTGTAGGAGATCGCTCCCCACACCATGATGCCGGGTGTTGGCCCTGTGTGCCTCGGTCGTATGCAGTCCTGATTGTGGCGCTCACCTGCATGGCGCCAAACACGCATACGACCATCATTGGCACCAAGGCAGAAGCGACTCTCATCGCTGAAGACGACACGTCTCCATTCGTCCCTCCATTCACGCCTGTCGCGAACCCACTGGAGGCGGGCTGCACGATGTTGGGGCGTGAGCGGAAGACGGCCTAACGGTGTGCACGACCGTAGCCCAGCTTCATGGAGACGGTTGCGAATGGTCCTCGCCGATACCCCAGGAGCAACAGTGTCCCAAATTTGCTGGGAAGTGGCGGTGCGGTCCCCTACGGCACTGCGTAGGATCCTACGGTCTTGGCGTGCATCCGTGCGTCGCTGCGGTCCGGTCCCAGGTCGACGGGCACGTGCACCTTCCGCCGACCACTGGCGACAACATCGATGTACTGTGGAGACCTCACGCCCCACGTGTTGAGCAATTCGGCGGTACGTCCACCCGGCCTCCCGCATGCCCACTATACGCCCTCGCTCAAAGTCCGTCAACTGCACATACGGTTCACGTCCACGCTGTCGCGGCATGCTACCAGTGTTAAAGACTGCGATGGAGCTCCGTATGCCACGGCAAACTGGCTGACACTGACGGCAGCGGTGCACAAATGCTGCGCAGCTAGCGCCATTCGACGACCAACACCGCTGTTCCTGGTGTGTCCGCTGTGCCGTGCGTGTGATCATTGCTTGTACAGCCCTCTCGCAGTGTCCGGAGCAACTATGGTGGGTCTGACACACCGGTGTCAATGTGTTCTTTTTTCCATTTCCAGGAGTGTATGAAAGTCAAAGGAATAGTAACTGACAACTTTTTCCATGGTTTATCTCATAAAACAATTGGTAATGTGATTGAATTACACGTAGAGGTTTCTTTTCTAGTGTTGTATAAATATTGATGCAGTAGTTGTCTAACCATTCTGAGAACTCTCTTCTTTTATAAAACATTCCTTGCTCCTGCATGTTATTCATATATCAGAATAACTGGTTTAAGTTTAGTGCATATCAAATAGACCTTCTTTTCATGAAAAGTGGTATGTAAAGGAGTGTGGTATACGTTTCAGAAACTGCTAATATTGAAGAAATGGTATCAGTACTCGTTAATTAAATGGTCTGAGTGCAACTCGCAGTTATTTAGTGCTTCTTAACATGGCAGCATATCTTTCCATTATGAGTGGCGTCAGTTTCTGACTGTATCGCTCAGTCCATCGGAAAA
Source organism: Schistocerca serialis cubense (assembly GCF_023864345.2). NCBI lineage: Eukaryota > Metazoa > Arthropoda > Insecta > Orthoptera > Acrididae > Schistocerca > Schistocerca serialis. Next base: position 229,096,941 of record NC_064646.1, on the reverse strand, counting down.
GAAATATTGTTCATGAGTAGTTCTACGTAGAGAATTCACTACCTTTTTCACATTCGCGATATGAATAGCTCATGACATTACACTCAGTGTTAAAGGATCACCTATCAGCAGTGACATATCACATGTTTGCATGATGCAATATTGGTTAAGGTTATGTTCTTGTGAAACCTTCCTTATGATTGCACTGTATTTTTCCTTAGCGTGATATCTGAATATTGTTGCAATTCATACACACTAGTACATTAATATACGAACAAGATGATAACTGTGTGTAACTTACTGTTCATACGTTGGAGAGACTTTTGAGACCTACGAGGAAATACAATTTCTTGACGATGCTGCAATGGCCCCCTCATCCCCTCCCCCATGAACTATTGCCGTCGGTGGTAAGTCTTGTGTGCCTCAGCGATGCAGGTAGCCGTACCGTTACTGCAACCACAACAGAAGGGTATCTTTTCAGAGGCCAGACAAATGCGTGTTTCCTGGAGAGGGCACAAACCCTTTCAGCAGTTGCAGGAGCAACAGTGTGGATGACTGACCGATCTAGCCTTGTAACATCAACCAAAACGGCCTTGTTGTGCTGGTACCGCGAGTGGCTGAAGTGTACAGTGTAGTTTTTCCCCAGGGTATGCACCTCGACTGTATGGTTAACTTATGATGGCGTCCTTTTGGAAAAATACGCTGGAGGTAAAATAGTCCCCCATTCGGATCTGACTAGTTTTATAGGGGCCGCCACGAATTTCTCTCTCACGCCAGCTTAGTCATCTCAGATTAGAACTTGCACCCTGCATCCTCAATTATTTGCAGAACGTATTCCAATATCTGTCTTTCCCTACGGTTATTACCCTCTAGTTTTGTCAAGTGTCATGGAGATTATTCTTTGATGCCTAAACACATGTCCCATCCTTCTATCCCTTCTTCTTGTCACTATTTTCCTCGTGTTGCTTTCTTCGCCGTTTCTGCTGAGAACCTCCTCGTTCCTTATGTTATCGGACCTCCTGATTTTCAACGTCATTCTCTAGAACAACATTTTGTTGGATTCTCTTCTGTTCCGGTTTTCCCAGTGTCCTTGTTCGACTACCGTACAGTGCTGTGCTCCAAATGCACATTCTCAGAAATTTCTATCTAAAGCTAAGGCCTATATTTGAAACGAGAGGACTTATCTTGGCCAATAATGCACTGTTTGCCTCTGCTAGTCTGCTTCTTGTGTTCTCCCTCCTTCGTCCGTCAAATGTTCTATTCCTTGTCAAGTAGGGGAGTACCATAACTTCGTTACCGCAAAGTTTGACGCTAAGTTTCTTTTCTACTTCTCGTTACTTTTCTCTTTTTCCTGTTAAGTTTCAAGCCATACTCTGTCTTCATTAGACCGCTCCATTGAACTCTAATTCTTCTTCACCTTCACTGATGACAGAAACATCATTAGCGAAACTCTTCATCGAAATCATTTCAATCTGAATCTTAATTCGCTACTGAACCTTTCTTTTACCTTCATCATTGCTTCTTCGCTGAACAGATTGAACAATAGAGATATTAAACAATTACAATGGACGTTCGTGTTCGTAAACTTCTCCGAAATCCAAACTGATCTTCCTCAAGGTCGGCTTCTATCAGTTTTTACATGCTTTTGTAAGGAATTAGTGTCAGTATTTTCCAGCCATGACTTATTAAACTCATATTTTTCAGACCTATCAGCAACTGCTTTTTTTGGAATTACAATCACTAGATTTTTCTCTGAGCTGAGGATACTTCGCCCGTCTCACACATCTTGCTCAACTGATGGAAGAGTTTTATCATAGCTCTTCTAGTCTATCAGTAGTTATTTCTCCAAAAGTCTCTAATATTCCTGTATGCGGTATCCATTTTTTCACTTGAGAAATATGCTTGTAAATCCTCAAATTTTTCCTCTAGCCATTCCTGCTTAGTCATGTTGCACTTCCTGTCAATCACATTTCTTAGACATTTGCATTCCCTTTCGCCTCCTTCATTTGCTGCTTTCTTATATTTTCTCCTTTCGTCAGTTAAATTCTGTGTTTCCTGTGTTATCGAAGGATTTCTGTTACCTATTCTATTACCTATTTGGTCTTCTACTGCCTTTACTATTCCATCTCTTGAAGCTACCCATTTGTCTTCTACTGTATTCTTTTCCCCTGTTCTAGTCATCCGTTGCCTAATGCTCTGTCTGAAACTCTTAACAACCTGTGGTTCTTTCAACTTATCGAAGTTCCATCTCCTTAATTTCCTACCTTTTTCCAAATTCTTCAGTTTAATCTACAGTTTATAAAAAATAAACTGGTCAGAGTTTACATCTGCCTCTCGAAACGTCTTAAAAATTAAGATCTTGTTTCGAAGTCTCTGTTTTACCATTATGTAAACCTTCCGGAGTTTAAAGGTTTCTTCCATACATTAAACATTCTTTCATGATTCTTAAACTAGTGTTAGCGATGACTGAATTATGCTTTGTACAAAATTCTACTAGGCAGCTTCCTCTTTCATTCCTTACCCAAAATCCACTTTCACCGACTATGTATCGCTCTTTCAGTTCGTCATCAGAAATTTTCGTCTTCCATAACTGTCTCAATAATTTCTTTTATCTCATCATACGTTTCTTCCATCTCTTCGTCATCTGAGAAGCTACTTGGTATATACACTTCTACTACCGTGATAGGTGTGGATTCTTGTATGTTTTGGTTGGAGTAATGGATGGATCGATGGATGTGCTGTTTATATTAGCTTACCCGAATTCGTATTTTCTTATTCGCTATTAAAACCACTCCTGTATTATCTCTGTGTGGCTGTGTTTAAAACCCCGCGTTCACCTGATCAGATATCCTGTTTCTCCTGCCGCCGAACCTCACTAATACCTACTACAGCTAAATTCAACCTATCCATTTTCCGTTTTAAATTATATAGTCTTCCTGCCAGATTAATGGATCCACCATTCCACGCTCCGATCCGTGGAATGTCTGTTTAGTTTCTCCTGATGGCGACATCCTACGAATGAATGCAAAATGTACTGCAGACCTGTCACATTGCTTACTTTCTCACACCACACCACGTTTCCTGTGTGAAATCCCTCCTCAGAAAACCGGAAGCTTATAATTGTGTAGAGCTAATGAACTCAACCCACTTGTTCATTTTCAAAATAAAACAGCTATGTTCTAGGAGATCACATGGCGAAGTGGACGCCGAGTTGTCGCTTCTGACTGTCAAAACTTTGCTGACGGTTTACTGATGTGCGACTCTGAAGTATGCGAGATTCTATTCAGCTACGTTGGACACAAATTGCAAGCGACGAATCAAAAACTCGTGACGCCGACGAGTTCCATTTGGACTGTTCTGTGTGCACCAGGCGTTATTCATTCCACATACGTTGTCTCCTCATGAAATTACATATCTTTATAATGATATAAAGGCAAATATTCTTGCTAGAATAAAACCGGACGTTGTTTCATACACCAGTAACAATTTATTAGTACCCACAAACAAGTTTTTGAAGTTATGATCTAATGAAAAATTTCTCTTCACCCTTGCAGATGATGAACAGCATCACCGGAGGATCCGGGTCATCGTCACTTCGTAAGTTCGTTTGCTGTTTAGATTAACAAAATAGTAGTTGTGTAGTTGCGTAGCAGAGCTTGAATGAATGTAATTTACATTATTTGAACTACAGAATGTACGTAGAGATTCGGATGGTAATATAGCAACTGATTAGAAAGAAATGTACCGTCCTGTAGCCAAACATATTCTTGGAGATGGAGCACGAAATCGTTAATAAAACATAGAGTTAGTACTTTGGTCGTGACTATTGAAGACTTTCCTCGGCATCATAGTTTCGCTACATCACATATACACTGAATAGCCAAAGAAACTGGTACACCGGCCTACTATCGTGTAGGGTCCCCGCGGACACACAGAAGCATCGCTACACGACGTGGCATCGACTCGACTAGTGTCTGAAGTCCCGCCCGGTTAGTCGAGAAGTCTGATTCACTGCTTTCCGGGCGGAAAGGCGTGCCGGCTCCCGTCACGAATCTGCCGGTCGGATTAGCGTCGAGGTCCGGTATGCCATCCAGTCTGTAGATGGTTTTTAAGGCGGTTTTCCATCTGCCTCGGCGAACGTGGGCTGGTTTATCTCTTTCAGCGTCAGTTACAATACGTCGGCGATTGCTGCGCAAACACTTTCTCCACGTACGCGTACACCGCAATTACTCTACCACGCAACCATTGGGGCTACACTGGTCTGGTGTGAGACGTTCCCAGGGAGGTCCACTAGGGACCGAACCGCACAATAACCCTGGGTTCGGTGTGGGGTGGCGGTAGGGGGAGTTCACTGCTGTAGATTGTCGTGGGGTTGCTGACCACTGCGGCTGCGGCGGGGACGGATCCTCTCCGTCGTTTCTAGGTCCCCGGTCAACATACAATACAAGTGACCAGGCACTCTTCATTCAAAGTAACTCAAGTGCAATTGCTTGGAAACAGCCAAAACATTCGTCCAATTTCGCAAGTTTTCGGAAGATGGGCAGGTATTTGGTGTTTTAACGTCTTGTAGATATAGTGGTTATTACATGCTCGAAACGGACAACGATGAGAAAGGATATTGAACTTCTCTGTACCACAGGAACCGAACTGATATTTGATTTCAGTTATATGTGGAAGCTAAAGGGCACAGAAAGCATAAACGAGAATAGCTGGAAGAGGAACTGAGCTCCGAAAACCAGAAAAGAAAGGAAGACTAGGGTTTAGCGTCTCGTCAACGACAACGTCATTAGAGAATTAGCACAAACTCAGGTTAGGGAAGGTTAAAGAATCAGTCGTCGGTGTTCTTTTCAAAGGGACCACTCGAGCATTTACCTTAAACGAGTTAGGGAAACCACAGAAAACCTACGTGTCGACGAACGGGCGGTATTTGAAACGCTGCCCTCCCCCATGGGAGTCCAATGCGCTAACCACTGAACACCCTTTTTCGTTGGCGGCTGTCCCAAAGAGCAGTCCAGTGTGTGAACCATAAATCCGTATTACACGATTTCAAGGCTGAACATGAAACGTTATTGACCTCCCTAATATAAAACGAACCACATACTGTGTAGTTGTCTGAAGATTTCGCTATAAAATTGATCTTTGTCGACGGATATAGCATGCAGTGGGAAATCGTTAGAGGGTTCATGTTTTCCGTTCCATTATCTGTACAAATTAGGTAGACGACAATCGTTTCAAACCTTATACTGCATAATGCAGTAATTTTTTTGCAAATTGTTTCACTGGGATGAAAGAAAGCGGATTAAAACCGATGTGATGTATCACCCTTGATGCATTCTTTGGAATTAAATGATTAGGTGAGAATTTTTTGCGGCGTTTGATTATCTGTTTGTAGAACAGTTTCATGACAGAACAACTCCTCTCTTTGATGTGAAAGTGTATGGCATCGCGAGATTATGTAGTCTGATAGGAGCAACAAGAATGTGTAATGCTACAAGGATTCTTCATATTGTGAATGCATGTTTACAGCACTACTCATTGAGACCTATGCAGATGACGGGGAACTAAGGAAAGTTTTAAAACCTGTGGTTCAACGTGTATTGCAATTGTATGACAAAGGCATTTCCAAACCATCTAGTATGTTAGAAATGCAAACAATACTTGCACAGCCTAACCATTTCCTCTCCTCACCTAGTTAAGCAGATGTATTGAATTCTGCACTACACTGTGATTACAAAGAAAAAGAGACTTGCGTCACAGTTCCAAAATCTTTTTGGGTTTTGATAACATCCAGAAACTTTCACAGCAACTACTGTGTTTCATTTTCTAAACTTTTGAGTGACATTAGAGGAAGGGAAATGTTCAGTAGAAGATTGTGAGAACATTAGCAACAGTTCATTAAATCTGACGCCAATTCTTGAGATTATATAGAATGTACTGCCAAATGTGTTGTCAATTAACCCAGTTTCTCTCTCTTTTTCAGCTTTCGGCGTCCCGGTAAGAATTCCTGCCACTTCTAACGACATAATGTGATACTGATCTTCCTAACTACCATCGCAAATGGAAGTATTATCTGACCGTCATCTGACCCATGTGTCTATGTAATGCATGCGCCAGGGAAGTATGTAATTGTGTAGCAAGTAACTCATAAGTACATCACCAGGGTTATTTTAACTATACATTTATTAAAATTTTCATTGAATTAGATTAAAAATCATTGAAATGGGAATAAATTTTAGGTACATATAATATTTCAACAAACGTCTTAGACAATATTTTTTTCCATTTTCTAATTTAATTTTTATAATTAAAGAAAGAGGAGTCGAATGTGCTGAAGCAAAACTCACATCAACAAAACGCACAAGTTTATATCTAGCCGCTGTTAATGAACAAAAACTTGTCACAGTCCAAAAAATTCGTAAGTTAAATGACAGATACCATAGGGCATATCAGTATTTTTTAAAATGTTTGTATATGTGTCTAGCATAGCCACGCTATTGAGATGCGTGATACATGAGCCAGCCGTTTTTACTGATAATGACTATTGGCTCATTAAATCAACTGAACTAAGCTCTTTAACTCAGTATAAAATTAATTTTTCAACTGAGTGAGAATGCTAATGATGTAAATTAAAAAGCGACATCGTCAGTTCCTAACATGTAACAGCCTATTCTCACGTAAAAATAGCGATCCGCACCAGCTGCATGGTTAGCTCTACACATCTACGGCCGTACGACTTGCTTAGTTTAGCGCAAATATTGTTTCTGTCACCTTGAACAGAAAAATGATAAAATAACTCCTAGAACAACGTTCTGTAACTGAATATCATCACTCTAATATATGTATGTATCTACCAGATGAAAAATGCTCCTGTCAGAGCACGAAAGTGGCGAATATGCACCTCTTTAAAAGACACAGAGGTCAGGTGCCTCAATACTTCTTACGCCTCTCTGGAATAAAAATTGGCCTGTGAAAATAATCACGCTCTTCGAACACAGTGTTCTAAATCCTTTTACTCAGTCTCTCTCTGCAGTGAAGCCTTAATACTCAGCATCTCCCGCTCAATGATGCTATCTATATATCTCTCTTTCCCACTGTCTCCATTTCCTCCCATTGGCACTTTCTCCTGTTTGCCTCTCCCTTGGTCACTGCCTTCATCCCTGTCTTTCGATCTTCCTTACCAGTGCCTCCTTCTTTGCTATTTTCACTGCCTCTCTGGTCTATTGCCATGATCTTTGCCCGATTCTTTTTCCCACCCATTGCCACTATTTCTTTCTTTCTCGCTTACAGTGTGCTTCCTCTTCAACCACCACGTCGGCTGCTCTCCACACAGACCGAGCGAGATGGTGCAGCGCTTAGCACAGTGGGATCGCATTCGGGAGGACGACGGTTCAAACCCGCGTCCGGACATCCTGATTTAGTTTTTCCGCGATTTCCCTGAATCGCTTCTGGCAAATACCGGGGGTAGTTCCTTTGAAAGGACACGGCCGTTTTCCTTCCTCATCCTTCTCAAATCCGAGCTTCTGCTCCGCTTCTAATCATCCCGTTGTCGACGGGACATTAAACACTACTCATTTCCTCCTTCTGTCCTCTACGTAAATGTCCTTTTGGGGTGGTTTACTCGGAGTCTTTAACCCTATCCTGGATTATAGAGGATGGTAGGCTCGCCATTCGTGGGGGGAGGGGTGTTCATATCCTCTCCCTTTTGCTCCCATTGCTACACTCTCGATCCACTATCTTGCTCTTTCACTGCCACTTTCTCTCTCCCACCACCACAGTCTCCACTCTCTTTTTCCACTACTAGCAATGTCCGCTCTCTCCCTATTCCACTGCCACTGTCTCTCTGCTATTCTCTTTCAGAAAGAAGACTGTATGGGAATGAAGAGCCCATTATACAGAAAAAAGCGTCATGAAGTTTTATTGGCAAGAAATAGCGACCAAAAACATAGACTGGTGATCTCAAAACCCTTATGATGACAACAGATACCCTGCCGTATGTTCACTAAGTCAGTCAGAACTACGTTTACGACTCATATGGGATATTATTCATATAATTTGCGTGCATAAGTACGGTAACCTAGAACCTCCGGATCTCTGTAACGGATGATGTTATCGCTTAAAGTTTCGAGGTTTCCCGAAAGAATTATTTTAAGAACTTATGGCAAAAATTTCTACAATATACCATGAACTGAAATTATAAAAGTGTCAATCTCCAGAGTTGGTCCTTCTGGTACCCAAACATGTACCTTGATATCGGACCAAGATTTTCTAAATCGGGAAAACTGCGTTTCTAGATCAATGTCTAAAAGGTGTACAATTAAATTTTGAGTCATTTATGTGAATAGTTATCTAGATATTTGCGGTCAACAGTGAAAAAACGGCTAAAACCAGTTTTTGTGGTTTTCTTCATAATTTCGATAACTTTGAACCTCTGAATCTCGGTAACAGATAATAAAATCGAAAAAATTTTAGGATTTCCCCGAGAAAATCATCATAAAAACATATTCTAAAAATTTAGAAATTATAGAAGCAGTCCTCCACACCATCGATATTTTTGGTAGGTAGAAGTCACGGGTTTTCCAGGTGCACGCAACGTTAGATTCCGGTATTAAAAATGTCGGGTGACTGAATGTCCTGAAGCAAGTCTTTGAACTTGCGTCTCCCTTGACAGTTATCCAACTCGTAAAAGGCAACCTACAGTTCAACGCGGAATATGACAAACGTTTCTTTTTGACAAAACTCCACATTATTGACAAGTGATTGCTAGGTTTGAAATGACGTTGGTTTTTGTTGCCGTTGTTGTGGCCTTCTGTCAGATGAGTGGTTTGAAGCCACTCTCCAAGCTACCCTGGTTTCGCAAGCCTCTTCATCTCTGTGTAAGTACTACAACCAACATCCATCTCTACGCACTCTCTGTATTCATCTCTAATCCTCTCTGTGCAGTTTTTTTCCTCCCACACTTCTCTACAATACTAAAATGACGATATCTGATGTCTCAGAATGTGTACCGTCATCCGATCCCTTGTTTCAGTGAAGCAATACAACAAATTTTTATCTCCTCAGCTTTCTTCAGTACCTCCGTATTCTTCTTTAGACACATATTTCAGAAGCTTCCGTTCTCTTCTTATCTGAACTGTTATCCTCGTCCACTTTTCACTTCCACACAAGGCTACCCGTCAAGCAAATATCTCTAGGGAAGACTTGCTAACACTTGACCCTGTATTCTATGTTACGAATTTCTCTTCATTAGAAACGTTTTTCATGCCATTGCCAGTCCATATCCTCAGTACTTTGGCCATCATAGCTACTTTACTGCCCGTAGAGCCTCATTTCATAAATCAACTCCCGCAGCATAGCATGATTTAATTTGAGAACATTCCATTCCCCTTTTTCATATTCATCGTATATCCTCCTTTCGAGACACAGCTCAACTGCTCTTTCAAGTCCTATGCTATCTCTGACTGAATCACAATTCTTTATGCCATTTTCCATATCTACAATCTGTAAGTTACAATTCCACATGTACGCTACAGCTTTAGTTTAATTATTCTCTACGTTACAGTTTTAGTACATTAGATTCACAACCAGTAGCTTACAATTTTACTTACATCCACAACCACTATGTTACTAAGTTTGATTTCATCGGAAGAGTTCTACGGAACAATTGCGATATATTTCAAAAAAAGGAAAAAGAATACAGCAATTAGTGTTTTACTGATAAATCAATTGTAAATCACCTCTTGTTGCGCAAACACCTATTGACAAGCCATGTCTTCTCGAAAATTAATTCATGTTATAGTGCTCACGTCATCATAGAATACGGAGTGACTATCATCTTTTGGGATAATTACAATTTACAATGCTTTGTACTAGAAACTGTGTGTATGTTGTATTGAATTAAATTCCTAAGAGTCGATTTATCAACATCATTTAATACATATTCTCTCTAATCATCAATGTTTAGGTGATTGGTGAATGTTTCACTCGTTATGTTTTTCTTTTTTTTGTGACTGTATGTTTCTGCTTCCAGTCCTAGCAGTTCTGTAATGATTCTCCCCGACCCCATAATTCATTTTTAATTAAAATCATTTTCTTCCTATTGATGCATGGGTTGCCACATATGTCATTAAAGGACTAATACAAAGTGTAAAACCACCTGTACACATCACACTTAATAACACTGTACATATTTGACGTACTCATACGATACTGTAAGCTATCCATGTCTGTGTTACATATTTTAAATTTTTTTGCGGCAAATTTCTTCAATTTATGCCCATAACGGATAGCAATAGGAAAAGTCTTAGCAATATCTATAATAGCCGCCAAATTTTCCTTACATACGATATTGCCCTTGAATTTTGATTTCGCTAATAGAGCAGCGGTTTAGTAGATACCTTCCTAATGCATTTATGGCTCATTTTTCGGACTCTGAACATAATTTTGTCTAAAACAATGTTTGACAAAATTTGCATAACTTTTTTATAATATTGGAGCCTACAGGATATCTTATATAATTTGTTGTAATTGTAACTTATATGTTGTGGACACAGAAAAGATGTAAAAGTAATATTTATTAATCTGAATTGAGTGTAATAGACACATTATCAAAATGAAGATGTAACTTACTAGCTACAGATGTTCTGAAAATATAATTGCAACATAATGGTTATATGTGTAGAAGAGATGAACTCAATGTGTTACGAAAATGTAACGGAAAGCTCCCATGACATGTTGACCTACATATCTCAGCGTTTTCCTCGTGATGGATCACTTCATCGATGGAACGATAATGACAGACGGCACTGAAATCGACGTAGGGTGGTCATGCTAATGTAGCTTATGCGCATTCGCCCCAGTTTCTGGTTTAGGCATCAGCCATTTGCAGATTAAAACTGCCTAGTTGGCAGCCGAAACATTATGGCTGGATGGCTACAGCTTTCAGGTGCAGTAGATAGCTTAGGGGTTGCGAAGCAACTCAAATCGCTTGATACGGGCAAGTCTTCAGGTCCAGATTGCATACCGATTAGGTTCCTTCCGGATTACGCAGATACAATAGCTCCCTACTTAGCAATCATATACAACCGCTCACTCACCGATATATCTGTACCTACAGATTGGAAAATTGCGCAGGGCGCACCAGTGTTTAAGAAGGGTATTAGGAGTAATCCATCGAACTGCAGACCTAAATCATTGACGTCGGTTTGCAGTGGAGTTTTGGAGCATATACTGTATTTAAACATTATGAATCACCTCGAAGGGAACGATCTATTGATACGTAATCAGCATGGTTTCAGAAAACATCGTTCTTGTGCAACGCAGCTAGCTCTTTATTCGCACGAAGTAATGGCCGCTATCGACAGGGGATCTCAAGTTGATTCCGTATTTCTAGATTTCCGGAAAGCTTTTGACACCGTTCCTCACAAGCGACTTCTAATCAAGCTGCGGGCCTATGGGGTATCGTCTCAGTTGTTCGACTGGATTCGTGATTTCCTTTCAGGAAGGTCGCAATTCGTAGTAATAGACGGCAAATCGTCGAGTAAAACTGAAGTGATATCAGGTGTTCCCCCGGGGAAGCGTCCTGGGACCTCTGCTGTTCCTGCTCTCTACAAATGACCTGGGTGACAATCTGAGCAGTTCTCTTAGGTTGCTCGCAGATGATGCTGTAATTTACCGTCTAGTTAGGTCATCCGGAGGCCGGTATCAACTGCAAAGCGATTTAGAAAAGACTGCTGTATGGTGTGGCAGGTGGCAGTTGACACTAAATAACGAGAAGTGTGAGGTGATCCACACGAGTTCCAAAAGAAATCCGTTGGAATTCGATTACTCGATAAACAGTACAATTCTCAAGGCTGTCAATTCAACTAAGTACCTGGGTGTTAAAATTACGAACAACTTCAGTTGGAAAGACCACATAGATATTATTGTGGGGAAGGCGAGCCAAAGGTTGCGTTTCATTGGCAGGACACTTAGAAGATGCAACAAGTCCACTAAAGAGCCAGCTTACACTACACTCGTTCGACCTCTGTTAGAATATTGCTGCGCGGTGTGGGATCCTTACCAGGTGGGATTGACGGAGGACATCGAAAGGGTGCAAAAAAAGGGCAGCTCGTTTTGTATTATCACGTAATAGGGGAGAGAGTGTGGCAGATATGATACGCGATTTGGGATGGAAGTCATTAAAGCAAAGACGTTTTTCGTCGCGGCGAGATCTATTTACGAAATTTCAGTCACCAATTTTCTCTTCCGAATGCGAAAATATTTTGTTGCTCCTAACCTACATAGGTAGGAATGATCATCAAAATAAAATAAGAGAAATCAGAGCTCCAATAGAAAGGTTTAGGTGTTCGTTTTATCCGCGCGCTGTTCGGGAGTGGAATGGTAGAGAGATAGTATGATTGTGGTTCGATGAACCCTCAAGCACTTAGATGTGAATTGCAGAGTAATCATGTAGATGTAGAAATCCGAAAAACACATGGAATTACAGTTACGGTTGGAAAAAAATTAAGAATCTGATAAGTTGCTTTCCTTTACTTCCGCTGGTAGTCAGATTGCTCAGCACCGTCTCCATTGTGACCATACATTATCTTGAGCTGTGCAGCGTTTTGAGTTTAATTGATATTACTGAGCTCAGTTGGTCATTTTGAGTACCACTACATGGCTGTGGAACATTTTTTCTCATTAAGTAATAATTAGAATCACTGTATATGTGTTCACAGGCAATGATAGCAACATTCATCATATGACATGAAACTTCATTCCTTAAGACTGATAAAGTATATGCATAGCTATTTGAACTTCGTATTTGGGAGTAATGAGAAGTTAGAGTTTACATGCAGAAAATGTATAACAAAACTGTTTGTATGATTTATCTGTACCTGAAAAGTGAATGATTTTATACTCTTATGCATTATGTGCCAGTTGCCAGTGAATCGAGTTCTTTGAAGATCTTGCCAACGTATTGTTTCATCACATTTTACTAACGCATCACTAAGTAGTGCAACTGCCAATATCAGATCTTTGTTGCAAATATATCGTTCCAATTAATTTGCGTTTCGCATGAATGTCCTTACGCTGTTTATATTGCCTTTGTAAAGCTCCTGGTGAGTGCGCTGGAACATTGCGCTACTGACATAGCTAATGCTAATGGACAAACTGAACTAAACGCCGAAGTGGGAAACGAAATGTGTTAATTCTCTTATCAATGTGTTGATTACACATTTCTTTTTTGTCGAATAGCCTTGTGGCAGACCAAATTATTTTCTAACACTATTATAAATTATGTAACAGGATGCATTCACTCAGTTTATGAGTAACAAAATGGATTAACGTATTGATGTATAAATCTCTTAAGGTCACACTCTGTAGGCTAGGACTGTCATTTTCAGGCTGTCTCGTTACACATAAAAAACTCTGTTATGGGTGTACGTAGTGTGGCAGGCGTTAAAATCAGCCCCTCCATCTGGATTACTTACTGGACTGGCAACGTTTTTCACCTACTGATAACCGCAGATGTTGGACTATGCATCGATCTGAGTAATAAATGCAGAGAAACTTTGTCAAATCAAATGACACTCTTCACAAAATATATCGTAGCCCTTATTGTCTGTTGGAGCTCGAGAACCGACGTTTTGTACCGCATTTTCCTTCCTGGAGTGAAATCGTCGAATAGCGTCTTATCCGTAGCAAAAAGTCATCGTAAAATACTCTCACGGAAAAAAACCTTTCAGCACTGTCAAACATCGTCGATAAATTCGTTTCTGCATATGATTTACCGGGATTTAACAAATTAGGCATCACTATTCAATACAAATTTCTTCCAATTCATTGTTAATGCAGCCGTACAGCAATCCTTTTATTAATATTTCTGTGATAACAGCTGTTTGACGCACTATTATGGACGAATATAATAAAAGAATAATTTCATTAACATCTACGAAATATCAGTGACAGGTCTTGGTGTTTTCGCATTATTTTCCTTCATTGACCGTGGTATACGTATTCTTCAAAGCTCATGGTACTATTGTCTGGGCATTTTCCAGAATCCACTCAGCATCTTCTCTCAAGGACAATCATCATCCGGTGGACGCGGATCTTCTGACAGTGGATCGGGATCATCTGGTGGTGGATCTGGATCATCTGGTGGTGGATCTGGATCATCTGGTGGTGGAATCTTCGGTAAGTTTGCTAGCTATCAGGTGTTAAAATAGCTTGAAGTACGCCTATTAGCCAGGACAGACAAAGAAAGGATTTGATAGTTTTAACCACTAACCGTAGCAATACCAATAATTTTCAATAACGTGTATTACCACGCGGATTGGGACGGTATTTTTTTAATGCAGTAAAAAATTAAAGGAAAATAATTAGTTAAACTAGCAGATTTACATTAGCAACATATTTTCTAGATAGGTTCTGATGTGTAAGTAGGGCGCAGAAATAGAAAATATCTTTGAGCATGCATAGCAACACCAGTGTACTTTCATAAACGTGTACTACCGAGAGGAGGTGGGTGTATTTTAAACCACCACAAAAAACTGTAAAAATTTATATTTCGTTAATAGTTGTTGGCTGTTATTCACATCATTTTTAAACGGGTGTTGGTGTGTAAGCAGAGTCCTGTACGTGGAAATACTGAGTGTGACATTCTATGTGAAAGGACATAGCTATTACAAAATTCTGGTTAAATGTAACTGAAAGATTAACAATATTTGTGGAAACTGATTAATACTTAACCAGAAAAAGATAAATACTATTCGAAATTTTAAAATAAAAAGTGACGATCTAGATTACAATATTTCCCAAAGGTGGGTATTGCGAAAAATAATAATAATGAGGATTAAAATAAAATGAGTCATAGATATGAAATGGTGGTAAAACAGAGATCCTGCTGATGTACATAAGTAACTCCATACCGGGTTTGTGTACAAGGGGAACTACAGTCATAAAGAGAGTCACACTTGAGAAATGCGAAGCACTCACTGTTAATGACATTCAAAATTTTCCAACACCGTTCACGGCACTATCTGTATACCACTAGAGTAACTCCTTCTTCGAGAAGGCACATAATTAAAAACAATGAAATACATTTTATTAAATCCTTAATCTTGTATTCCCTTTTTGTTTGTGACTGCAAGTCCAGCGACTTCCACGTAAAAAATTCCAGTTCACGAAGATAGTATTTGGCTTCTCTTTTTGAACGGTACATTCTTCTAACGGCTTGTAAAAGGCAGGTATATAATTTAGCCTTATCAGTACAACATTACATAACATAGCATTAAATAAGACATTATCGAATGTCCCTGATTTACAGGATATGCCTCCCACCAACAGTAAACAATGCACAAATTGTCTCACCTACTTAATTCATCGGTGTCTGTTATACTGCCGCTCAGAGGGTGCATCAGGAACAGCAGTTCTGTGACGAACTGCATTCTGTAACCTCAGAAAAGTTAGTGATGTGTGCATAAAAATTGCAACTGGACAATGAACAAAGTGGAACAGTGAGATATTTTCATATGGCAACTACTTCCGTTACCAGAATGAGTCTCTTCGGTCGTGTGGCTCGTGGGACAGTGGTAGAATAGGCAATCCCAGGAACGCCATGGAAAGAGACCAGTTTGATGTGGCGAGGCCCTGGAATAACACAGGGATGTGGCTGACATGGGATCTGATAGCGATGTGTTAATGTCTTCATTAACAATGATACAGAAGAGACCTTTCAGTATCACGAATACGTGGAGAGGAACACACAACGAACAGAGATGAAATACTGGAACTAGAGATGCCTCATACTTCCTATTTGAACTGAGTATGCAACTGGTATGTCTTCAGTGCTTATGCACTAAAAGTATTCTTAATTGTAGAAAATTTTGACCCATGAATGGGTAAAAATGCGATCTGACGTCTATTGATGGAATATTCGGCAGTAGATAGGATTTTCATGGTGCACTAATGAAATATAAAGAGATTTTGTACATGCAGTTAAGAAATAAAAAGTAGCATCGGGACGGTCGAGTACTCTAACATACACTACAAGAGTGAATGGTTGCTCCCTTATACAGGGATCGTGTACGCCGAAGATGTAGACCGCACTTTCCTTGACGTAATACCTATCCATAAACAGCGTGAATCACAAAAGTTATTCTCAAAGTATTCAGGATGGCAGCACGGGCCTTGAAGTTCTCAGCAGTTCAAACATATCCCATATTTGATGTAATTTGCAAGCCGATGGCAGTTTACTCCACTGAAGACGGAATATCCGCTTTGAATTGTGCTCGGATAAACTTCTGACACAAAAGATTAGTGACTACATAGGAAATGTACGTGCGGCAACATAATAACTTGCAAGTAATTTTTAAAAGAAAAACTATTAAAGAGAATTTGAAATAACATTTTGTTACTATTCAAAAAGCAAACGCGAAACTCAGTAACCCGGTTACATATGTCCTCGAAGGGATCTTGTACCAGTACGATGTCTCATAGTATCAAAAACAGAAATGCCACTTACTATCCAAAGAAGAACAAAAAAAAAAAAGACACGTTATCTCGTCTCGCCGTGATGAACGTAACATAAACTACCCAGGATGACGCAAAGACAGACCGATGTTAATCCTTGTACAAGGAAAAAAGCCGCGATCGGCCCAACAGCCTTCATCTTGATCACAAAGAAAACAAGTCTCTAGAGCTGAAAATCATGTATAAAGTGCTACGCCAAAGCACATCTGCGAGCAACGGTTTTAGGGGGAATTAATGAACCTTGCAGATTAGAAATGAAGACGTTGGCAGCACACATGATCAGGGCCACTCAATATAATAAAATGACCCTTGTTGGCTGAACTTGGTGTACACAGGAAGAGGTCTACATGGCTAGAAGCTTTGTCTGATCGAAATTTTAAGCGCAAAGCTACCTGATTGCTCAGTAGCGCTCCTTGTTGAAGCGCGGTGTATAGATATGCTCTTACAATATGCAGAAGATGTAACTTCCCTAACAGACGAGAACATTTTTTTTTTCTTTATTGTATTTCCAATCCCCCATCTGGGGCGAGCTGCCAGCAGCATAGGCGCTGCTCTTCAACCGAAAGACATTACAGGTACACAGGAAGACATTTAAAACAATATAATGAAGAAAACATGTCGGAACATACAAACAAAAAAGGCGGAACATACGAGGCATACAAAAAGCGGCGACTGTAAAACGGAGGTAAAAAATCTAAAAAGACGAGAATAGGGCCTAGAGAGACTTTATACTTCGCTGAGTATACTTAATGTGAGAAACGTTTCCTCACAGAAGTTCACAGTCAATATTAATATTTTTCCAGGATTCCGATAAGCTGTTTGTTTTGACCGTTTTCGACTTTCGATAGGTCTCTTAAAACATAGAAAACACCGCCCCGGTGTCAATTATACTATGTGATCGTAAGTACATGAACAGCCATATTTTAATACGGAATCGTCCGCTGGATGTCATGAGAGGAGACACGCCCGTATAAAAGAAGGCTCCGTGCACAGTGAAGTCAGTAGAGAAACACTACCATTTGAGTAAGTCAGTCAGGAGAGCTCAGTTTCATCAAATGGGGACTAGACGTTGGATGTCACATGCGTAACAAACTCGCCAAGGGTATTTCAAACCTACTAAGACTACCCGAGTGAGCTATACTAACTACGAAGTAGAACGTAAGAAACACCTACAGCTAAACCAAGACGAGTACAAGAACGCGAAACTTACGTACTGACCTACAGGGACTATCGGGTATCGCAGAGAACTGCTCTAAACAATCGCATTACACGAATCACTCCTGAATACCAAGGTTCTCCCAGGAGTCCAGTTGGCACAATGAATGTCCATAAGAAGTTAAGAATAATATGATTTGGTGGTCGAGCAGATCCTTATCTGTAATCGAGCAGCTACTTATCTGGAATCATGTTTGAGATTTGTAAAGAAAGACGCTACTGGGGAATGAATGACTCGAAACAAGTGACTTGTGGTGATACATCACGCAATACCCTGTCACAGTGTGATGGAAGGGTTTGAGTTAACTGAATCCCTTGAATACGTTTCTTGCCATTATTTGTAGTGTTAACAGTGAAGTATGGAGCACGTGGTGGTACAGTATGGGAGTGTTCTCCGTGATTAGGATGTAGTCCACTTACTGCGCTGAGGAAACACTAAATGTGGGACGATATAATCAATTTTACAGCATTGTGTACTGCGTAGAGTAGACGAATAGTTCTATAACGTTGATTATGTGAGCTTGACAATATATGTCATAAGGCACCATCTGTGAGGTAGTGGTTTGTAGACAGTAACATGTCTGAAAATAGATTAGCTTGGCCAGGTTCGGAACCTGAACACAATCAATCATCTTTGGGATGAGTCATAACACTAGTTCTCACCTGAAACCAGCTTCCCACGTCACTAGTTTAGCTCTGTGAACGAAGACAAAAAGAGTCGAATAGAGAAAAAACTCGTGTGGTTGCAATTTTTTTTTTTTTACTGTGGTAAGAGGAGTGTCATACACAACATACTAAAAATCCCCAACTTTCGGGTATTAGCATGGGTGGCTGCGGGAGGTGGGGGGGAGGGGGGTAGGGAGCGTTTTTTTTATGTTTCTCTTCAAAAACTTGAAAACCGCAGCTTCTAGCAAAAATGTTAATTCAAACAACAATGGATTTCGTACAAAAAAGATAGAGTTCTTTTTTCCTACAATCAATAGTTTCCGTGTTGCAGGGGATGTAAAACTCACATATTATTAGAAACAGTATTTTAATGGTATAAATGATTGCTTGCTGTTAAATGAAGTGAGCTGAGAACAAGTATTAAATGTCTGTACTATGGTAAGTCATCGGATTGTGATCATGAACTTCACTTCCTTATAGATTTTCGGACTGAAAAGCGATCAGGTAATTCCGCATTCTTTCTACCCCATCACGTCAGAGGAAGGAACTACAGCGTGTTTCACAGAGTTATACAGACCCTATGTATCGTTAGCAACGGAGTGCACAAACATGCCCGGGGAGTGTTCATTGTCCGCAGTGTGTGTGAACTCTGTATGGGGTACAGATGTAAGCTACTAGTCATACTAACGCAAGAAACTCATATGGACAGAATCCACGTGAACCTCTGCAAAATGTTCTTTACTGCTAGAAGGGAAATTGATTCTTAGTCATACTGTGCTGTAACTATAGCATTCTTTGTGAAACACCTTGTAGCTGCTTCTTACGACGTAGTGGGGTAGAAAGAGTGGGGGAATCATCTGCTCTATCTTCGGTTTGCAGATTTGTAAAAAAGCGAAGTGCACCTTCTAAATCCTACGAACTTCCTTCCCTGACGCTTCTACTTCCAATCCCATACTTCCACCTGCAATCCGTCCCTTAAGGTGGGTCCACTGCATTTAGAGGTGGCACACACATTTAATAATAGTTCTAAACCCACTCCATTTAAAAGTAAACGTTAATTTCATAGCATTATAGTACTATTTTTAATAATATGCTTCGCCGAAACTATTAGTTCTAGAGGAAAAAAAGAATGGGGCTTTTGGAGTATGAAATGTCATGTAGCTTAATTTCGCACAGGGAAACATTTTCGTTAGAAGTCACGGTTTTCTAGGTGTTCGAGAAAAAATTTAGGAAGTGACATTTAAACTACCCCTCATACCAACGCTTTTACTTAGCTGGTTCGAAATTACAGTATGTTGTTCATGACACTCCTTGCTACCGCCGTACAAGGATTTGTGACTACACGCAATTTTCCCCTAATTTTCCTTCGTTGATCGGACTACTTCGGCTTCTGCTCTTGAGGTACAACAGACTGTCATTTCTCCACAGACATTCATATACCTCATTGAAAGTGTCACCAAGCAAAGTTCTAGACATCACAACGGCGAAGGTGGACACACCCAAATTTATGTTTGATAATAGCTCTCCGTATACATTTGATCATATAGTGTGGCAAAGATTTAAAACCCAATATCCCATCAACTCTTTTCATTCACAAAAGAGACTTTTAGCATTAATATTGTATCGCAAGAAAACAGTCTTTTCTTCCTTACAAAACACATATAAATGTACGTTTCGAACGTTACTGAAAGCCGAAAGCCTTTTGATTAAGCAGCGCCTTTCAGTGCGAGTTTTCCTTCAACTTGCCTATGGAAATTGTTGATACTGTTAAACTATTGGCTGACAATACTATATTACTGGATGACTATATGTCAGTTATATATCTGAGTTTTTTTATTGTTGTTAACACTGGTGACTAAATACATCGTTCATGTTAATGGATGTCTTCGGATGTCTAACGAACAATTAAGATTTTAATGACACAAAAATGGTTCAAATGGCTCTGAGCACTATGCGACTTAACTTCTGAGGTCATCAGTCGCCTAGAACTTAGAACTAATTAAACGTAACTAACCTAAGGACATCACATACATCCATGCCCGAGGCAGGATTCGAACCTGCAACCGTAGCGGTCGCTCGGCTCCAGACTGTAGCGCCTAGAACCGCACGGCCACTCCGGCCGGCTTAATGACCCAGAAGAAGAACAATACCGTAAAAGATAAAAAGTACTGGAACATTTATTTATCGAACGCTTTGATATGATCACTGAAACATGATATGAATTAGTATTAGCTTGCCGGCCGTTGTGGCCGAGCGGTACGAATCCTGCCTCGGGCATGGATGTGTGTGACGTCCTTAGGTTAGTTAGGTTTAAGTAGTTCTAAATTGTAGGAGACTGATGACCTCAAATGTTAAGTCCCATAGTCCTCAGAGCCATTTTGAGGTATTAGCTTCGCTCTGACTCTGCTCAGTTGGTGTACCAATATATCGACAAATATTTCAGTTAATAATTCGAAGATAATGTAGAGCTTAATGGAGACCTATTGTACCTTGTGCTACTGAACTCAGGCTTCTCTTCGCACTGTAATGCATCAACGCAGGTTCACATTAAACCTACTGACAGATAACCTATTTATCTAGGTAACACGTTGTCTAACAATAAAAAAGAGAGAAATATACATGCAGACTGAAGCGGCCAATTACACTTTGTACCAAGGCTGAGACTTGAACATCGGTCGTCTGCTCACTAAGCAAATACCCTAACCACTACACTACCCTGGGACAGAGGCCTTGCCTAAATTCACGGACTACCCTAGCACCCCTCCCTCCTCAATCCAATTTCCCATTCACACCTTAGCCCACTGAGCATTAGCCCTAAACGCGAGTAGCAGTGCTGAGGCTTCTCAACTGTATTGGTATAGCACCTCAGCGTCGAACGAAATGAGGAATCCTGCCTGGAACCCACGCATAGGTGCTTCAACCAAATGAAACTACACTCCTGGAAATTGAAATAAGAACACCGTGAATTCATTGTCCCAGGAAGGGGAAACTTTATTGACACATTCCTGGGGTCAGATACATCACATGATCACACTGACAGAACCACAGGCACATAGACACAGGCAACAGAGCATGCACAATGTCGGCACTAGTACAGTGTATATCCACCTTTCGCAGCAATGCCGGCCGCTATTCTCCCATGGAGACGATCGTAGAGATGCTGGATGTAGTCCTGTGGAACGGCTTGCCATGCCATTTCCACCTGGCGCCTCAGTTGGACCAGCGTTCGTGCTGGACGTGCAGACTGCGTGAGACGACGCTTCATCCAGTCCCAAACATGCTCAATGGGGGACAGATCCGGAGATCTTGCTGGCCAGGGTAGTTGACTTACACCTTCTAGAGCACGTTGGGTGGCACAGGATACATGGGGAAGTGCATTGTCCTGTTGGAACAGCAAGTTCCCTTGCCGGTCTAGGAATGGTAGAACGATGGGTTCGATGACGGTTTGGATGTACCGTGCACTATTCAGTGTCCCCTCGACGATCACCAATGGTGTACGGCCAGTGTAGGAGATCGCTCCCCACACCATGATGCCGGGTGTTGGCCCTGTGTGCCTCGGTCGTATGCAGTCCTGATTGTGGCGCTCACCTGCACGGCGCCAAACACGCATACGACCATCATTGGCACCAAGGCAGAAGCGACTCTCATCGCTGAAGACGACACGTCTCCATTCGTCCCTCCATTCACGCCTGTCGCGACACCACTGGAGGCGGGCTGCACGATGTTGGGGCGTGAGCGGAAGACGGCCTAACGGTGTGCGGGACCGTAGCCCAGCTTCATGGAGACGGTTGCGAATGGTCCTCGCCGATACCCCAGGAGCAACAGTGTCCCTAATTTGCTGGGAAGTGGCGGTGCGGTCCCCTACGGCACTGCGTGGGATCCTACGGTCTTGGCGTGCATCCGTGCGTCGCTGCGGTCCGGTCCCAGGTCGACGGGCACGTGCACCTTCCGCCGACCACTGGCGACAACATCGATGTACTGTGGAGACCTCACGCCCCACGTGTTGAGCAATTCGGCGGTACGTCCACCCGGCCTCCCGCATGCCCACTATACGCCCTCGCTCAAAGTCCGTCTACTGCACATACGGTTCACGTCCACGCTGTCGCGGCATGCTACCAGTGTTAAAGACAGCGATAGAGCTCCGTATGCCACGGCAAACTGGCTGACACTGACGGCGGCGGTGCACAAATGCTGCGCAGCTAGCGCCATTCGACGGCCAACACCGCGGTTCCTGGTGTGTCCGCTGTGCCGTGCGTGTGATCATTGCTTGTACAGCCCTCTCGCAGTGTCCGGAGCAAGTATGGTGGGTCTGACACACCGGTGTCAATGTGTTCTTTTTTCCATTTCCAGGAGTGTATATTGTTCTACAGACCTTTGCAAGTCTCAAATATCTCTACCTACTGAGCAGAATATCCGGGTTCAAATCCTGATCTTGGCGTAATTTTTCATTCGTTATTTCAATCAGCACATGTATGTCATAGATGTTTGAGACCTGAAAGGGGCTGTGGAAACAAACAATTTCATTAACAAAAAATTCTGTTACTGAAATGAACAATTAAGTTAGTACCGAATCTCTACCTCAGTATCTTTAGCACAATGCATAACCACATGTGTCACATTATGATCCTATGCCATTTACAGTAATTATAGAAAATAAATATTTTCTACCTTCTCTGTTCGTGCAGTGTGGAAGGGTGGTGGCTCATTGCACCCACATTCGGAAGTAATTTTGCATGTAATCGATGTGGTGCAAAGCAGTATTACATAATATATTTGTTAGGTTTAGAAAGTGTGAGCAGCTGCTAATCGACCGTTTCAAAATTCTCTGTTTCAGGACTACCAGCACAGGTAAGCCTGACTGACCACACATTTTCCAGAATGTTGCCAGTACGGGTACGGCATATCATACACGTTTACGTTGAACTGTAAGTCTCATTTAATGAGTGAGATTCTAATAGCGGTAGGTGATTCATTGTCTTACAATTTGTGATATTTCTGATCTTATGCTGCTAATCATGTCTACATTTGACTTTTAGCAACTTTTTTATTGAAGACAACTGCATGCAGAAACTAATACTCTTGTATAGTTTCAAAATACTTGTTCCCCACTTTCCTTATTTTCTTTCTTAACGGAATTCATCGCACACTCGTGCCACAATTTGCTGACCAGAGATAAGTCCAAAGGAAATTTCGAAGTGAAAAGATAAGTAACTCACAACTTTTTCAAGAGTTTACCTTATAGCCTAAAAAAATTTGTAACATGATTAAACTGCCTGAGGAGACTTATTTTCTGGTTTTGTAAAAATATTGGTGGCGTAGTTATCTAATTGTTCTTAAAACTCTTTTCCTCTTTAATTCATAGCACCTTAATATTATTTATGTATCAATATGCATGGTTTAAGTTTACAGTTAAATATCAGTTTAAATGCGCTGTAAAAGTATGAGATACATCTTGTAAAAATACTCAATATTGCAATAGGATTACCAATACTCATTAATTCTCCAGACTGCAACTCACAGTTATTAGTTTCTTCTCTACAAGGCAACATATATTTCTATAACGAGTAGTGTGAATTTCAGAACGTACCATTCGGTCCGTCGATTGAGTAACATAGAAAACTAAAGACTGAAGTTTTATCGTAACCTGTGTTCAGAATATTGAAAGTATCACTGAAATTGTCACAAGAAAAACAACTATTCGGTATTAAAATGCTCCGGATAACTTAATTAGTAAAACAAACAACGTTTATTTCAGTGGGCAATAAGATAACGTTCTCGTTTATTATTATCTCTTTTGTGAATACTGCAAAAATTTAGCAATACATTTAACGCAATAAACCACAGAGTTGGAAGATTTGCGTAAATTATGCCACGAAACACTAAATCGATAGGAAATGCTGAAGTATAAAACAAATTGGACATATAGGTGCGAGATAGAGATTTGAACCCAGTCCCCCGAAGAATCACCACTGGTTTCTTGTTTGTGGGCCACCTCCTTCGCTGCTACTGACTGGTGCACACAGCTAATTTGTTGCTGATGATCTGTGCTAAGATACGAAACATGTACTTCTGTGTAGAAAAGCTACTGTTTCACGTCAGCGGTATGAGTTGTTCATGAGTAGTCCCGTGTAGACGATTCACTAGCTGTTTCACATTCGCAGTATGAGTTACGCATCACATTATGACTCTGCGTAAGAGAATCATTTGTCGGCAGTCAAATATTACATGTCTATATGATTTGATATTGATTGAGGTAACGCTATGTTTGGGAAATCTTTCATACGATTGCTCTGATACTTTACCTAGCATGATATTGTCAAATATTGATACAGTTCATAGACACGTGCACAATAATTTAGTATACAACAGGAAGATAACGATCTGTACTTCAGTACACAATCACGTTCACAGGTTAGAGTGCTTTTTGAAATCCACGATGAAATACCACGTGTTTACGAGGCGCTTGGACCGAACTGTGCCGGGGCAAAAACTGCACACACAGTGTGTCACTCCAGTATGGGACCACTTTACGTTCTTGCAATAAGCTGTGTGGGCAAAGATATGGAATTCAGTGGCACCTGTTGTCTCCTGTGTTTACATTTTGCAAAGGGTAAACGAGTCGTATAGAAGCAGAGTGGCACGTTGAACACATTTGTGTCATCTGCGTGGCTGCATCGAATACCAGAGGAATCTGAGCCCAGTCGTTGCCGGTACGAAACTGGTGTCCACTAGTCATTCACAGCACTGAAGTGGACTCCTGGATGAATGGAATACCTCTATGTCATTACGAGGAAGGTTAACTATATGCTTCGGCACAGTACCAGTATCGTTACAGTGCCTGTTGTACCCAAAGATATCTAACTGGTACAAAAAAAAGTTTGTGTATATAAGTTGTACGAGATATTTCTCTGCATGCCTGGGCTAGATCAATTTCATCCCACAAATTTTGCATATGAAATCATGTGCTGTGTTTTGTCAACCATTGGCGATTACAAATGCAATGGGATGACTTTAGAGAATGGTTATCCTATATTTTCATTTGATCCATACGGAGGATCTTACAGTCCTTACGATAGGATCGACACGGTAGCGCTGAAATTGCATTCTTGTGTGAAACAACGTTAATAATACCTACGTCACTGCAGATATTTCTAGGTTCCTTGACTATGGTGATTCAAACCTCTAGTGGCAGTTGATATTTTGCACGGTACATAGGAACTTTGTTTCCGTACGGTTGATGATAGTTTTTCGCTATGGCTGTTCAGTCAGGTAAATGACTATAGCACATGGCTATAGTGTGTAGCCCACATTATGTCCTTAACACGTTCAACAAACATAAGACTAAAGCCTCAACAAGACCACAATGCGCAATGACTCTCCCATAGACGCTGTTGATCCAGAAGTAGGATGTTTTATCGGGAACCACGTCCATAGTTCCAAACCAAAGTAAAAGTTTCAGTTTTGCATCAGATATTGCCACTAAGCGAGTACCTCACACGCCATATTGAAATTCTGCATATACTATCTAACATCCTACCCCAATCATTTGAAGTGTAGACCCAGTAATTTTGTTTCGATTAGCAGGAGATACCACGAGTGATCCAGGCAGTCCGCTTCACCATAGCAATGCATAAGGTGCCTCAACTGTTTCCTACTAATGCATATTTCGCCACAAGGATGAAGATATTGTGATCACTGGTACTTTTATATTTTACCACTTCAGTGCGTTAGCTCTTCTTTGCATTTAACAGTCTTCTAGCAAGCACGTCAGATAATTTGCTGCCTATGTTTTCCGCTCGGTCGTAAGTGCACCACTAAGTGGGCTACCGCTTTACGTCCACGCGTCTACCCGTTGCCCATGACAAAATAAGCATCAATGGCTTTCTCTTGCCACATGTGCTTGGAAGAAATAGCCAACCTAAAAACATATTACTCCTAATCGCTATAATTATTAATCCGCAAATTAAGTGCATATTAATGTAATGCTGTTCAGTACACTGTTCTCTGGCAATAAAAAGAATATGTTTTCTTATACCCATAACAACCTGTATACATATGAAAACTTGTAGAGTTTAGAGTAGATAAAAGGAAATAATTTTTAAGTTACAGAAAATGGCACTAGTGCACCGTTTCCCGACTAGGAGTCCACGAAGAGACCAAGTTGAAACTGCCATGTGATGAATATTGTTTTAGAGATGTTGCTGAAAACGTCATTTCTATAGATTAATGCACACTGCCATTTGCATTCTAATGATTGTCTAATACTCTCAAAACTACCAGTTGCTTCATGAATAAACGTGAATCCAGTCCTTCTGGAGTGTCTATCGGCGCCTCGTAAACCAAACGTTTCATCACCCCCACAAAAACAAACCGATTTGAGTGAGTTAGGGAGAACGGGTGGCCACAATATTGGCCCACCCCTCCCATTCCAACAACTGGAGAAAACGTTTGCTGAAATATCCTCTGACACAAACGACAAAGTATGTTGAGGCCCCGTCGTGCTTAATTGTTACCTGCCCGACGGCGCCACATTCTCCAACATATCCGGTAGTATTCGTGGAGAATCATACGGTGATTTGCTCCACCGATCGCGTTACGCCAAAGATACGCCTCAATCATGTGGTCATGAACAACACTAGGCCAGGCATGTCGCACGGAGATACCAATTGTGCGCTAATGTAAGGTGACGACGTTTTCAGCAACATTTCTAAAACAGTATTCATCACACGGCAGTTTCAATGCCGTCTCTGAACAATAATAGCATCAAAACTTTAATACACTTCAAGTGTGAAAATGGCATACCAGTTACCTTTTCGTCAAACTAAATAATTCATTGTTTTGTCTTCTCTATGGACTCTAAATTTTTGTGTATGTAGTTTTGTTTTACCCTGTATATATACTTGCTCTGCTCTCTGCTAGCTGTAACACATAACGTGCCACAGCCACGTCTCATGGTGGTTAATAAAGCGTGCCATGTGCTTACTGTTACAGAGAGTTGGCGGTGCTCATTAGCCCTTGTAACAGGAAAGTCGATTTCACCATACCCTCATTGAACTTCCGATTCCCGGAATTTGGCACACTTTTTAATTTACTAATTGCTGTTTTTATATATAATTTATGCCCTGGAAACAACTACAGATCCTATTTCACTGTTATTGAGTTAATCGCCATAGTTCACAGCACATCAATAAAACTGGTTCCATAATTTATAAATATTTGGCTTAAACGTTGGCACCGGCTAAGCTTACAAAATACCACGGACGTACCGATCTTTACTATATTCATAAAGAGTTATATTTCCTTAAACGTGCTGGGAAAATCTATCAACGTTTGGCTTGTTACCGATTACGAACGCATTCGGTACCAATTGCCTTGTTATAAGTACTACGGCTCTCTAATACTCTAACAAGCCCGATATGAAGTTTTTGCATCCATGATGTTCGATAAGGTAGCAGATGATACACACATTAAAAAAAGTTTTGCATCACCCCGTTCCCAGAACTCCTAAAAATAGACTTTGAGTGTGGATATTGTATCACAGACACAGTCCCTTTGACTGTTCGGAGATGTCGCTAAATCCACCCAAAGATGTAAACAACCATGCATGAGCAACGCATATTAGATGAACGGTGTCGGACAGCCGATCAGTTCCAGATATTCCACCAAGAAGGGGGTACACGGTTCGTGTTGTCTGTAGTTCAACCGTGCCTAGACGGTCAGTACCATGGTTCGATCGTGTCCGCATTGTTACATTGTGCCACCAAGGGCTCTCAACAAGGGAAGTGTCCAGGCGTCTCGGAGTGAACCAAAACCATGTTGTTTCGACGTGGATGATACACAGAGAGACAGGAACTGTTGATGACATGCCTCGCTCAGGCCGCCCAAGGGCTACTACTGCAGTGGATGACCGATATCTACGGATTATAGCTCAGAGGAACCCTGGCAGCAACGCCACCATGTTTTCGTGCCGCCACAGGACGTCGTGTTACGACTCAAACTGTGCACAGTAGGCTGCATGATGCGCAGTTACACTCCCGACGTCCATGGCAAGGTCCATCTTTGCAACCACGACACCATGTAGCGCGGTACAGATGGGCCCAACAACATGCCGAATGGACCGCTCAGGATTGGCATACGTTCTCTTCACCGATGAGTGTCGCATATGCCTACAACCAGACAATCGTTAGAAACATGTTTAGAGGAAACCTAGTCAGGCTGAACGCCTTTGACACACCGTCCAGCGAGTGCAACAAGGTGGAAGTTTCCTGCTGTTTTGGGGCGGCATTACGTGGGGCCGACGTAAGCGACTAGTGGTTATGTAAGGCGCCATAACGGTTGTACAGTACGCGAATGCCATCCTCCGACCGATAGTGGAACCATATCGGCAGCATATTGGCGAGGCATTCGTCTTTATGGACGACAATTCGCGCACCCATCGCACACATCTTGTGAATAGCTTCCTTCAGGATAACAACATCGCTCGACTAGAGTGGCCAGCACATTCACCGGACAGGAAACCTACCGAACGTGCCTGGGATAGACTGAAAAGGGTTATTTATGGATGACGTGACTCACCAACCACTCTGAGGGATATACGCCGAATCGCCGTTGAGGAGTGGGATAATCTGGACCCACAGTGCCTCCATGAACTTGTGGATAGTATGCCACGACGAATGCAAGAGAACGTGCTACTGGGTATTAGTTTTCTGTACTGGTTCCGGATCTCTCGTAACCGAGGTGATGCAAAACTTTTTTTTTATGTGTGTAGTAAACCATATCCTTTAGAGTTCTATAGTACCGAAGAGGCTATTCCCGGATGCCTTAAAACACGTCCTATCGTCACGTCCTTTCTTTAAGTCAGTGTTTTCCATATGTTTCTTTTTCCACAGATTCCGCGGTGAACCTCCTCATTCTTTAACTTAGCAGTCGACCTGATTTTTCAATATTCTTCTGTCGTATCACAGCTCAATCGCTTCGATTCTCTTATGTTCTGTGCTCAGAACGTACATTCTAATAAATTTGTTTGCCAATTAATGCCTATGATTTACACTAGCAGTCTTCTCTTGACCAAGAACGCATTGTTTGCCTGTGCTAGTCTACTTTTTATCTCCTCCTTGCTTCGTCCGTCGAAGGATACTTCGCTTCCAAGGTAGCACAGTACTTTAACTTCGTGACCGACAAACTCGCTGTTAAGTTTCTAGCTACTCTCATTTTCGCTATTTCTGGTTACCGTTGTCTTTTTTCGGTTTAATCTCGATCAATGTTCTGTATTCATTACACCTTTCGCTGAATTGCTCCTGTAATTCTTCTTCATCTTCACTGAGTATAGTAATGTTATCACTGAATATTTGCATTGATATCATTTCACCTTGAATTTTGACGCCACTCATGACTCTTTCTTTTACTTGCGTCGTTATTTGTTAGATGTGTTCATTGGACAGTACAGACATTAAACAATTACAAATATTTACTCTCTTCAAGAATATTTCGGCATTTACTTCATTCTCACCTTGGGGCGAATACTGAACATTCAGTTAAACTGCGATGCAAGGCCAACATAACGGGAATGCGCACGTTGGGTTAACTACATTGGTTCAAACACACCAGCCAGATATAGGGTGATTATTCGACTGCTTGCTACACAAATTCTGCGCTGATTAAGAAACTCCGTTACGCAAGAAAGAGCTATTACAAAAAAAAAAAAAAAACGCAAACTATAAAGGTTGCTCATATCAAAGAGACGCTGTGCTCGCACATGCCTCCCTTACAGTTACTGATGTATGAGGTAACAGTAGAATGCTTGTAAACAAGCTTGAGTAGTGGAAAGTCATGGACCAGGTATTTCCCTTCATTACTGGACAGTGAAAATGAAGGAATTAAAATGTAAGATGTAGCAGACTGGAAAAAGATCAGATTAAACTGAAAGTTAAAAATATATCTGCGCATTTCTTGCAACTTATTAAGCCTTAGGGCATCCGTCAACAGAGAAGCTTGGAAAGAACTTAACTGCAGGCGACCTAAATTGGTGACTCGTTGACAATTGGATGGTAATACTGTTCTGCAAAGTGCACAGCTCTCAAATGATAAACTGAAGCTGCCGATTGTGAGCGTGGGGGAGAGGAAAACGGTCTGAAGGTCCCAACTATCTTCTTGTGACATTTCGAGTACTCGGACAAATTCAGAGGAAGTTGTGGTAAATACAGACACACGAATCAGAAAACTAAGACAGTTCTCAATTAATCCATACATCGATACGCACATAAATTACCGGCTGTTTTTAGCAGCTATGGCGCTACACACGCTGATACAAGTATAACTTTTTATAGAAACATTGTTATGTGAACACCACTGTGTTCGAATTTGAGGATATTTATGGCTTCTCCCTCGTTTTAGTCGTTTGCCGGCGATAATGTAGTTTTACACAACGACAACGGCGGTGGTTGTCACACAACAGAATACTCATGAATTACTTTTTCGTGCGTACTTCATCCCGTTAACGTAGTCCTTTACTTTACTGTTTCACAAATGAAATGTAAAATATATAGCAGACACCGCTCCAGGCTTCCCGATGAAAATCCCTCCTCCAGTAGCCTGGAAGCTTATACTTGTATAATGCTTCCAACAAGTTTCAACATTTTCAAAGTAAAACAGTCCAGATACATGTTCGAGGAGATGGTCCGTGCCAGATCGCTTGGCAAAGCGGTCGCCGTGTCGCTGAAACTGACTGCCAAAACTATTCCGTTGGTTTACTCACGGGTCACTCTGCAGTCTGCGGAGTCCTGTTCAGCTACAATGGACGCAATTCGCAAGTGACCACTCACGATCTCGCGACGTCAACAAGTTCAATTTGGGTTGCTCCATTTGCACCCACCCTACATTGTCCTCTCATGATATTCCGCATATTTATATTTGATTTAGGGACAAATACTCCAGTCACTATAACATCAGCTAGTGTTCCATTCAACAATAACAAATTCTGACTTAGTATTGAAAGACTGTGAAACATTATGAACTAATGGCAAATTTCTCTTTACTCTTGCAGATGGTGAACAGCGTCTTCAGTCAGATGGCGTCATCGTCACTTCGTAAGTTTACTTGGTGTTTAAATTAGCAGATAAGTCGTCTAAATAACTGCAGTGGGAAAAGGATCAGACTGGTAGTAAAGTACGTAAATTGATCCAACAAATGGTGCGTAGATGTTCTGACGGTTAACACAGTTAACTGAATAAAAGGTATGTCTGTCTTGTAGCCAACCATCTTTTACGGACGGAGCACAAGTTCGTTTATAACACATTAAGTCTGTACTTTGGTCCTGGATTTCTTGAAAAATGTATATCAACATCACAGTTCCCCTGTATCAGATACATTTGCACATAATATGCACTGCAGGCCAAAACATTATGAACATTGCTCACTGCGACTTGGAATGTCGCCTGATGGGGCGGGCACTCGACGCTGTAAAAACAAGCATGTAAGCGGAGCAGACACGGATGGGGGATCACCGTAGTGAAAATATGGATGGCAGACAGGGAGATCCATTGAGATATGTAAATATCACAAAGTGCCGATCATTATTACGCACAGCCCATGAACGAGTATCTCGATATTGGCGAAGCTGGTGCACGCACCGTTGGTCGTACATTGCTGAATTTGGAGATCCGCAGCAGACCACCTTCACGTGATCACTTGTTGACCCAACAACAACGTCAATTACGATTGCAATGGTCGCATATCCATAGAGATTCGACCGTAGATCAACGGAAACGTGTTGGCTCTTCGGTTGAATCACATTTCTGCTACAATAGATCGCTTGCATGGGACCTGTGGTAGTAATGATTGGAAAAGAGCACAGGTGGTCCCACTCTTCAAGAAAGGTCGTCGAGCAGATGCCCACAACTATAGACCTATATCTCTGACATCCATCTGTTGTAGAATTCCAGAACTTGTTTTTTGCTCGCGTATCATGTCATTTCTGGAAACCCAGAATCTACTCTGTAGGAATCAACATGGATTCTGGAAACAGCGATTGTGTAAGACCCAACTCGCTTTATTTGTTCATGAGACCCAGGAAATATCAGATACAGGCTTCCAGGTAGATACCATTTTCCTTTACTTCCGGAAGGCGTTCGATACTGTTCCGCACTATCGCCTGATAAACAAAGTAAGAGCCTACGGAATATCAGACCAGCTGTGTGGCTGGATTTTAAAGTTTTCAGCAAACAGAACACAGCATGTTGTTCTCAATGGAGAGACGTCTACAGACGTTAAAGTAACCTCTGGCGTGCCACAGGGGAGTGTTATGGGAACATTGCCTTTTACAATATATATAAATGACCTAGTAGATAGTGTCGGAAGTTCCATGTGGTTTTTCGCGGATGATGCTGTAGTATATAGAGAAGATGCAGAATAGAAAATTGCAACGAAATGCAGGAAGATCTGCAGCGGATAGGCACTTGGTGCGGGGAGTGGCAACTGTCCTTTAACATAGACAAATGTAATTTATTGCGAATACATAGAGAGAAGGATCCTTTATTGTATGATTATATGATAGCAGAACAAACACTGGTAGCAGTTATTTCTGTAAAATATCTGGGAGTATGCATGCGGATCGATTTGAAGTGGAATGATCATATAAAATTAATTGTTGGTAAGGGGGGTGCCAGGTTGAGATTCATTGGGAGAGTCCCTAGAAAATGTAGTCCACCAACAATGGAGGTGGCTTACAAAACACTCGTTCGACCTATACTTGAGTATTGCTCATCAGTGTGAGATCCGTATCAGGTCGGGTTGACAGAGGAGATAGAGAAGATCCAAAGAAGAGCGGCGCGTTTCGTCACAGGGTTATTTGGTAAGCGTGATAGCGTTACGGAGATGTTTAGCAAACTCAAGTGGCAGACTCTGCAGGAGAGGCGCTCTGCATCGCGGTGTAGCTTGCTGTCCAGGTTTCGAGAGTGTGCGTTTTTGGATGAGGTATCGAATATATTGCTTCCCCCTACTTATACCTCCCGAGGTGATCACGAATGTAAAATTAGAGAGATTCGACCGCGCGCGGAGGCTTTCCGGCAGTCGTTCTTCCCGCGAACCATACGCGACTGGAACAGGAAAGGGAGGAAATGACAGTGGTACGTAAAGTGCCCTCCGCCACACGCCGTTGGGTGGCTTGCGGAGTATAAATGTAGATGTAGATGTAGATGTAAGCGAAGACACGCTGACACCTGTGAACTACCTGCATCCCTTCATGCTTTATCTCTTCCCAGAGGGCGGTGTCACCTTTCAGCAGTATAATTGTCCTTGTCTAGGAGCCAGGTCCATACTATAGTGGTTTGAAGAGCATATAGCAAACTCACGTTGATGTCTCGTCGACAAAATTCGCCTGATATAAATTCTATGGGACCCATCTGGGTGACTATAAGGCAGCAGCATGGCGGAGGCATACCAGTGGTCCTTTATTTACCGAATTACGTGAACTGTCCGTAGACATCTAACGCCACAAACCTACCAACAAACTGTCGGCTTCCTGATGCGCAGAACCATTTCGATCCAAAGACGAACAAATAAACTATTAAGGAGGTGGTCATAATGTTTTGGCTCATCAGTGCACTAGTGCATTGGGTCAGGATGGCTGGAACTTTTATTTAACCTCTTGGAGGTCGTAAAGGCAAAACAGGTGGGTTGACGGGGTAACAGGTACGTACTACGAGGTGAACGGACATTATGAAGTCATAGAAACGCTGAGAATACAGTAGTCATTTTAGTAATCACAATTGGTAAGCAATGGGGTCTGGGTCTGATTTCATGCCGGGTCGCAGATTTTATCCTCTCGGTGACTGGGTGTTGTATTGTTCTTACGTCCGTATCGTCTTAACTGACATCACGCTAATAAGATGGTTGAATGGGTGTGGCCCGGAAGCCAATAAATGGGTGGGTCACAAAGTTCCCAGGCAGGCACAGGGCTTACGAACCCGTCAGGAACCTGCACCGTGTCATGTCCGAGCAGGAGGCCAGCGCGCTGCGACAACAGGTTGTATAGTAACAAAGACAAACTGTACACGGCTAAAAGGGACACATAGGTAGCCGCTCTTCCGAATGGGAGTCCAATGTGTAAACCATGAATCCGTACTACGCGATGTCAAGCCTAGACATGAAACGTTATTGATTTCCCTTATATAAAGTGAATCACATATTGCGTAGCTGTCGGAGAATTTTTCTATGAGACTGATTTAGATTGACGGCTATTGCACGAAGCGTGAATGAGTTTAAGGCTTCCTGTCTTCCAATACACTACATGGACA
The DNA here is from genome assembly GCF_023864345.2 of Schistocerca serialis cubense. Classification (NCBI taxonomy): domain Eukaryota; kingdom Metazoa; phylum Arthropoda; class Insecta; order Orthoptera; family Acrididae; genus Schistocerca; species Schistocerca serialis. The sequence goes on along the minus strand of NC_064646.1, from coordinate 229,062,277 downwards.
AATGTGGTAGAAGGCAATCGTTGCAAACTACATACTACATTAAAATCTGCTAAAATTGTAGAATGTAATGCTCTACTGTTTGTGAAACTTGTTTCACTGAGATGAAAGAGGGCGGTTTAAAATCGATGTGATGTACCAGTCTTGATCTACTTTGGAGTAAAATGATGGTTTTCAGATTAGAATTTTTTTCGCTGCGTTTGGTTATGTGTAGAAAAAGTTTCGTGAGAGAACAGTTGGTTTCTTTGACGTGAAGGAGTACGGTATTACGAGATTATAGAGCAACAAGTGCAAGGATATTTCATATTGTAAAGGTATGTTTACAGCACTATTGTCTGGTACCTGTGCAGAAGACTGGAGACTAAATAAAGCTTTAAAAAATTTAGTTCAACATGTAAATTGAAGATGGGTATCGCAATTGCACGGAAAAGGCGTTTATAAATCATCTACTACGTTAGGAATTTAAATAATATTACTACACCCTCTCCTCACTGCATTAGGCACACGTGCTAAATTCTGTGTTACGATTCGATATAAAAGAAAAAGACACTTCTGTCGCAGTTAGCCAATTTCTTCGGGTTTTTATAAAACGCAGCAACTTTGACAAAAAGGTTGCGTGCTTAGTTTTCTAATCTTTTTGATAAATTTAGAGCAAGATAATTATTCGGTAAAAGACAGTGAGATTGTTAGTACACTACCATTAATGCTTATATTAATTCTTGAGTATATATAGAAAGTGCTGCCAAATGTATAAGGCACTGATAATTAACACTGTTCCTTTATTTTTCAGCTTTTGGCGTCCCGGTAAGAATTCCAGTCCCTTCTATCGAAATACGATGATTTCACTTAATATCTTCGCAACTCGAAGTATTTTTTGACAATTATTTCAGCTATGCGTCAATGTAAAGCATCCACCCAGGGAAGTATCTACTTTTGTAATAAGTATACCGCTAAGGTTATTATAACCTCATATTTATTAAATTTTTCGTTAAAGTCAAGTAAAAATCATTGATACGAGTGTAAAATTGGTCTCGTAACCATACTGTCAATCATTTTAGATAATATTGTCACCACTTGTCTCATGTAATCTGTATTATTGAAGAAAGCAGTGTCGAAACTGAACAATCGCTACTTTAGACGCAAATATAGCGATACGGCCTTCACTACAACCAAACGCAAAGTTTATATTAAAGAGAAAACTTTTCAGCGTACAGTAAATTTGTTGCTTATTTTACAGAAACCACACACCATCATAATGTGTATTAATATGTTCACATATCTGTCACATGAACCATACTTTGTTACTGAGAGTGATTGTTGGCTCATTAAACCAGCTGAATTAGGTGGTAACATAGTACAAAGTTGATTTTTATACTCAGGGAAGGTGACGATAATGACACAATTTCAAACACACGTCGTCAACTCCTGATCTATAACGGCCTATTCTCACGTAAAATTGACGAGAATTTGTGCTGGAGGTCTCACTTATATACCTTTCAAGTAGAATATTATTACGCTTAAGAAAGGTGCAGCATTTAATAATCTGTTTCTTGCAGGCCTAGCTAGATTTCAACCTCTGGGTGGCTACCAACAGTGCTGAAAACGTATAAAAATGCATTACAATAATACACACGCGCCAGTCGAGACACATTATGGTTGTATGAGCGTTTAACAAGAGTAGATGATAAAGTAACATACTGGTAAGATGCAAGTCAAACCTTAATTATGGCTTGTCTGTACAAATGGCACCTAGTGGACTGTCCATGTCAGTAGGTCACTCTCAGGCCGCAGTTTATAAGTATTACACGACTTCACCTCGGACATTGCTAAAGACATCTAAGGTATGTATCATTCATGCAGTCGCTACCCTTGTGCCAGTAGACCTGCGAGATGGTTGCTGTGTTAACTAGCAGTAGTTTGATCATATTACTGCTGAAAAAGTTAAATAAATAATAAAAAGTAAAACTTAACTGTTGCTCGCGAAGATAAAACTAATTACTAAAACAAAATTAGCCTCATTTTAACTCCAGCTTCGACTAAAAAAAAAGAAAAAAGGAAAAGACAGAAACTTTAGGAACTAAGTACCTTTAGAAGTACGTTATAAGAAAAAAAACATTACATTTTACAATGCATGCACACCCAAATGACCCATTGGTACAGCTTGGGGCTAAATTAAGTTCTAGAGTACGCTGGCTAATGATGAAGAAAAATAGTTATGCTATTTAATACCGAACATGTTCTCATATATATGAGTGGAGGAATACTGTTATAACTGGTCAGTACTAGTGGCCCGATGCATCTGCTGGCCTCTGCTCACACCAGCCGAGCCCAAAGCGGGTTTTAAGAAGCTACCAAAAACGTGAACTCCTCGTTTCGACCTGATCATTGAGCAGCGTACCGTGGGGTGACTGCTAATGGCAGTAAAAGAATGAAAAATTAATGGACCTTGTAGAGGAGCTGTAAATTGTTTGTTGGACTTATTCTGAACAGCAATACTGACATGGATAGGCTATCGGGAGGTATTTTTTTTATAGGAAAACGATAATTATGGTTTGACTCGCATCTTACCGATTTGTTACTTTACTATCTACGCTTACACAAAGCATATAAGTCTATTAAAATGATTTGTTTCATTCATGTGTCACACTGTAACACACTCAAAGACAGAAAATACGACGCATCATGAAGGAATTATCCGAATGGAACGGAAATCGGGAGATGTGATGTACAAGTACCGACAAACAATACAATTTCAGAAAAAAATGGATGATTTAATCAAGAGGAAGAGCTTCACAAATTGAGCAACTCAATAACTCGGCCGGCCGGAGTGGCCGTGCGGTTCTAGGCGCTACAGCCTGGAACCGAGCGACCGCCACGGTCGCAGGTTCGAATCCTGCCTTGGGCATGGATGTTTGTGATATCTTTAGGTTAGTTAGGTTTAATTAGTTCTAAGTTCTAGGCGACTGATGACCTCAGAAGTCAAGTCGCATAGTGCTCAGAGCCATTTGAACCATTTCAATAACTCGTTGGTCAACCTCTGGCGCTTACGTAAACTGTTATTCGCCTTGGCATTGATTGATAGTGTTGTTGGATGTCACATTGAGGGATGTAGTGCGAGATTCTATCCAATTGGCGTGTTAGATCGTGAAATTCCCGAGATGGTTGGGAGGCCCTATCTGTAATGCTCCAAACGTTTTCAACTGGGGAGAAATCTAGCTGGCCAAGGCAAGGTTTGGCAAACACAAAGACAAGCAGAAGAAACTCTCGCCATGTGCGTACGCCCACTATCTTTGTGAAATGTAAGCCCAGGATCGCTTGCCATGACGGGCAACAAAACAGTACGTACAAACTTATGGACTTATCGCTGCGCTGTAAACATGCCGCAAATGACAACTAAAGGGGGTCTGCTATAAAAGGAAATGGGACTCCAGACCATGACTCCTCGTTGTGAGGCCCAATCGCGGGCGACAGTCAGGGTGAAACCCAACCACTGTCTACGGTGTATCCAGACCCGTCTGCGGCCTGGAATCTCTTTGACTGGAGTAGAATTGTCCACGATGATGTCGATGTATCTGTCTTCATATATAAGTTATGCTGAATTTAATTATTTAAAATTAAATTGATTTCTCTCAATTATTAGAGTTATGGATCATATAACTATCTCAGCCGATATGTCTCATCAAAAGCAACAATTTGATCGTTCAATCTCTTTGGTGGCTTGATTACATTATAAATAGCTAGTTATAAATTGCTCACATTCTAACTAAATCTATTTGTCTCTAACTTGTTTATACTATTAGATGCGTAAATCAATCTGGTTTCTGAGACTTACCAGCGGCCGGTGAGCACTGACATCACGGGCTCGCGAAAAAACCCTCACGAAGTCCGCATTCCGCTCAGCGGAGGGGACGAGCTGAACGGTGGGAAACGTGTTCCAAGCATCACCTGTGACTGGCGAGAGGTGCGAAGCCGTTCAGCACTAGCCACATGAGCGATTCAAACCTGGCGTTCGACCAATAGACCTGAAAAGCCGATAGGACTTGCTGTGTAATAACTGTTACTTACAGGTTGTAGACACACAACAGATGTAATGGTAGCATTATGTGACTTGGCAGGCTTTTCCGGTGTAATAAGTCTTTGAAGTCTTTCGGTTTTGCTGCCGGATTCTAAAATTAACTCGATTCAATATCCCAGCGATCCAACTGTTCGCCATCTTCAAGAGAACGCTGCTTGTGCTGATTATTCCCGCTGAGAACTAACGCCAGGATGCAAATCGACGTCCTATATAGGCCTCCCACCACCATAAGCAACGTTCTCCTGAAGATGGCGAACAGTTGGATCGCCGAAATATTGAATCGAGTTGATTTTAGGATCTGCTAACAAACCATAGGAGAATTTCAATGGTAGCATTAACTGAAATTGTAACCTGCACCTTACAGACTTATTCTAAATATAAAATGTAACACATTGGATGTAAATGAATTATGAAAATATCATTGTAACTCACTCGTTACCTCGTTACAGGTGTAGAATGGGCGCCATTAATTTGTTATGAAAATGTAACGAAAAACGTCCGTAATGTACTCTACTGACCTTCACATATGTCTTTTCCTTGTGGTATGCACCTAACATTGGTGTTTGAACCTGAATGGCAGAAAGCATATTCTGTCTCCTCCATGCATGTAGAAAACTGCATAGATTGTATCACATAATAGCTCTCGTGAAATGGACTACTTTATAAGACAGTACATGTGTAAGGACTAGGCTGTGTGCAGACCATAGAAGTATATTCCTCTTCCAACCTGTATGCCGTACAGTTGACTGTCAGACATTATACAATGCCCATCGCCACTGGAAGAGAATGAAGTCACATTCCCCTACCCATTCTCATTGTGGAAAACCGTCTGATTGGTTGTTTCATTTTATGACAGTAAATGCTGAGTTGTGAGAGCTAAATACTGTAGTACAATCTGTTTATTAGTCTCTAATTGGCCTATTTTAGAGTATGGGATCTGCCTCTGCGAGGGAGGTACGAGGGAGAGTAAGAGAGAATGATAAACGAGATGGATGGAGAAGTGATAATAGAAGGCATGGGGAGGGAGGGGAGGCGGGAATTAGAAGGTAACACCCAAAAGCCAAAGGTCAAATATCGTCCAGAATAGTCTGAGACCCTCTACCGTGGCTCAAAATATGCATGGAAACCCTTCTCGTTGTGCAATATCGGCACCTATTGGTTATAACCACTGAACTTTAGCTCCACATGCACACAACTGGACAGTGTTTGTGCTTGCGGTATCATTGTTAACCATGTGAACGAACCTCGCAAATGGTGCACTAATCCACAGAGAGAGCTAACTCGACACAGGGCGTTTATTCTACAATAGCCTATGCGTATGTGCTACCGCAACAATTTCTGGTACATAAATTGGTACGTGCACCAGTGATATCCAGTTTAAGACTCAGCTGTAGAGCAGCCTAGTTGCATCATGGGTACATATATACATCATTAAGCTGTACTCTGGAAACATCATTGATTCACGATACGGATGGAAAAATCGGAGAATCACTTAAGCGTCCTTCGTATACTTCCGTTGTCAGTCAGTTTGCCTACCACCGTCTCTGTAGCGACCATAACAACGTTGTAGGTGCAATTCTTGTAGCCGTACTCAGTTGGTCATTGTAAATATCATTACACTCATTGGACTCTTATGTATATTTCGTTCTCATTAATTAATAATTAAAAATGATATTTCAGAGTTCACAGCTAACAGTTGCGAAATTTATCATATTACATGAACCTTCATCCCTTAAGAATTAGGAACATATATACATATAAGGAACATTTATATCTTACAGAGAAGTTAAACGTAGCCCCAAAATTCTTTGCACCATTTGTCCGTATTTTTAAATACGGCAGAATAGCGTCTGTTGATTATGCACATCTTGGTGATCAATTGAAATGTGGGTAGATCTTGCGTTCTAATTTCCTTTTGCTTTATTTCTTATTAACGCAAGTGCTAGATTCATTACTAAGTAATGTGAATATCTTTACCAGAACTACGTTCCAAGTATTTCGTCCCAACTAATTTTTAGTTCACGTGAGTGTCCCTGCACTGGCTACATTTCCGAAATAGAGATGGTCGTCAGTCCATCCGAGTATTATGCTGTTGACCTAGCTACAGCTGATATTGAACAAACTGAACAAATCGTCAAAGTGGAAAACTAAATGTGTTAATTCTGTTATCAATACCTGCATAACATGCTTCATTGTTGTTCAGTAGACTTGTGGTGGATTCCGTTACTGTCAAATATTGTTCTAATTTATTCTCCAGGACGCAAGCAGTCAGTTTACCAGTTGTAACATAGATGAATATGTAGATGTATAAATCTCTTATGTGTCATACGCTGTGCATACACGGGTTGGCACAGATATTCTCAGGCTGTGTTGCTTGACAGAAAAAATGCTGTTTTTACATGTATGTGGTGTGGCAGATATAAAAATTATCCATCTACACTGGGTTAAGTGTTCTTTGGTCTAGAAACGCTAATGATAAATTTAGATAGTGCAGCATGTATCGATCTGAGGGAAGAAACAATCTGTTGAGTGGGATAAATAATCCTATTCGCTCTTCAAATTCTCTTTTCTAATCATCTTGGCGCCTCGGTGGTCAGGTACAATACCTTGATGACAGATGGTTGTCTTTTTCGTACTGCTGTACTGTTTTTCATATAACCTCTCTGAAACTTGCTTGCTGTTTTATTCTTTGTAAGATAGCAAATACAAAATACATTTGGCATACTAAATAATAATGATCATAAAATTAGACGTAATCTTCAATTTTTATTTGGTGCTCACACAACTGATTTTTATATATTGTTTTTTCTTTTCCAGAGTCAAATATTTGGTCCATGTATAATCCTTAGTAATAAATCAATGCATAATATTCTCAGGGGAAGGAACCATTCAACACTGTCAAACATCGTCAAGAAATTGATTTCTCCATATGATTTGCGCTGGATTTCAACAAACAAGGAATCAGTGTTCAGCTGATATCTTTTCAAATTCATTATTTATGTAGCTGTATAGTAGTTTTTCTCTTCGAATGATTCTGACCACAGATGCTCCGTACGAGTATTGTGCAATACGACCAAAAATAATACAAGCGAAATGTCATTTATAACTATGAAACGCCAGTGATATGCCGTGATATTTTCACATTATTTTCCTTAATAGATTTTGATGTTCTTACTCCGTGTAGTATATGACACCATTGTCTGATGATATTCCAGAATCCAATGAGCATCTTCTCTCAAGGACAATCATCTGGTAGTGGATCTGGATCTTCTGGTAGCGGATCTGGATCGTCTGGTAGTGAATCGGGATCATCTGGTAGTGGGTCGGGGGCATCTGGACTCTTCGGTAAGTTTTCTGGTTACCTGTATGTCTTAAAATAGGTTTATACAGGGTGAATCACCTAACGTTACCGCTGGATATATTTCGTGAACCACATCAAATACTGACGAACCGATTCCACAGACCGAACGTGAGGAGAGGGGCTAGTGTAATTGTTTAATACAAACCAAACAAAAATGCACGGAAGTATGTTTTTTAACACAAACCTACGTTTTTTTAAATGGAATCCCGTTAGTTTTGTTAGCACATCCGAACATATGAACAAATACGTAATCAGTGCCGTTTGTTGCATTGTAAAATGTTAATTACATCCGGAGATATTGTAACCTAAAGTTGACGCTTGAAACCTCCGACGTTCAGTTGCGTGTTGTAACAAACAGCTGCAACATACATCGCGTTTCTACAGAATGATCTGCCAGCGTTGCTCGGAAATGTCCCATTGGAAACGCATCGACATATGTGGTATCAGTATGATGGTGCACCTGCACATTCCGCAATTAACACTAAGCTGACAGGATGTTCGACGGGCGTTTCATAGGACGTGCAGGACGCATAAATTGGCCAGCCCGTTCGCCTGATCTTACACCTATGGACTTCTTTCTGTGGTGTACGTTAAAGGAGAATGTGTACCGTAATGTGCCTACAACCCCAGAGGATATGAAACAACGTATTGTGGCAGCCTGCGGCGACATTACACCAGATGTACTGCGGCGTGTACGACATTCATTACGCCAGAGATTGCAATTGTGTGCAGCAAATGATGGCCACCACATTGAACATCTATTGGCCTGACATGTCGGGACACACTCTATTCCACTCCGTAATTGAAAACGGAAACCACGTGTGTACGTGTACCTCACCCCTCATGGTAATGTACATGTGCGTCAGTGAAAAAGACGAATAAAAAGGTGTTAGCATGTGGACGTAATGTGCTGTTCCACTCCCTTCTGTACCTAAGGTCCACCACCGGTCCCTTTGGATCCCTAAGTAATTCGGTGCTCTCCGATACCCACGATCGAACAGCGGAGGAGTGGTACTCAAGCGTCAACTTTAGGTTACAATATCTCCGGATGTAATTAACATTTTACAATGCAACAAACGGTACTGATTATGTATTTGTTTATATGTTCAGATGTGCTAACAAAACTAACGGGATTCCATTTAAAAAAACGTAGGTTTGTGTTAAAAAACATACTTCTGTGCTTTTTTTATGGTTTGTATTAACCAATTACACTAGCCCCTCTCCTCACGTTCGGTCTGTGGAATCCATTCGTCAGTATTTGATGTGGTTTACGAAATATATCCAGCGGTGATGTTAGGTGACTTACCCTGTATACGTTCGTTAGACAAAGAATCGCACAGATTAGCATTAAGCATTAACCGTAGCAAATTTTGAGTATGACATTCACACCTCCTACTGATATTTAACTTTCGGTTAAGCTAAGTTGAAAGCTTAAAAAGCTTTCATGGAACTGAAAGAAGACTTCATGAAAATCGATAAATATTTCTTTAACGATTTTAAAACATAAAGTGCGGGACTAGATTACAGCACTTGCAAAAGTTGGGCATAAATTACCCCCGCTCCCCTCCCCTCCTCCTCCTTAATACTGAGAGGGATTTAAGAATGAGGATTAAAATAAAATGAGTCATACTGTTACGGTACCACCGATCACCTCAAAACAGCAATCGTTGCTAACGTTATACCTCTGAGAGAAATTTGAAAGTAAATGGCTCTGAGCACTATGGGACTTAACATCTGAGGTCAGCAGTCCCTTAGAACTTAGAACTAATTAAACCTAACTAACCTAAGGACATCACACACAGCCATGCCCGAGGCAGGATTCGAACCTGCGACCGTAGTGGTCGCGCGGTTCTAGACTGAAGCGCCTAGAACCGCTTGGCCAGGAATTTGTAAGTAGTTTTGATCGTGGGATAACTTAATGGAAACAGAGCAATCAAACTGGGATTCGTTTCCGAAACACTCCAGCAACGTATAACCAACAGTAAACGTTTTGTCAGGAACAGATGTTCTCCCAGCACAAAAGCAAGTTGTAATATTACATATTAAAACAGGCAGTCTTGTGTCAAGCAAAATGATAACGCAGAAGCCAGTGCTAAGGCTAACCTAACTTTCCTTGACACACACTAACCTCTTTCTTTATATCTGTTCATGCTACAATACGGTAACCGAACCTTGCAGATAAATGTGCTCCTAAAAAAAATGACCAATGAAACAGTAACCAGTAACATATGCCTCTCGGCAACGCGAAATAGGTGTAACAGTTTATAAAACCAATTACCGACACACATGAATCTAGTAGCAATACTGATGAGGTAAAAGCTTGACGTGATTCTGAATTTAAATTAGAGGGTCTGCTGATGATCACATTCTGTTACTTCATTGCTTAATACAGCACCTCTATTCCTGTGCATTAACCAAAAAGAATCAGAATAGATACACAGTACATACTTCTTTCTTAAACTCGGTTTGAAGCCACTAAACAGAATGCAAATCTAACTACAGTTGCTCTGAAGGAGCCTTTGCATTACTTCATTAACTAACTAGCCTAGTACATGAGGACCCTTAAACTTTCATTGTTTGAAGAACCATGCTCATTAACAAAAGCTACACCAGTATGCGTAATAAATTGAAAGTATTCTTATCATTAATTATTAATTAAGTAAAGCACAACAAACTGTAACTCTATAAATAACAGATGTGCTTTGATACTCAGTCTTTCGACCTGCTCAAAAATATAATTGCCTGCCCAAACGCCAACACAACATTAAATTTAAACTTACCCACTTTCTCATAATAAATCAAGATACTCAGAATTAAATTAACTAGGATATTATTCCTGTCCAGCTATGTGATTTGGGAAAATGACGGATGTAAGATAGAGTTTTTAACAACACCGCAATCATTATTATAAAATCAACCAAACTGCACAAATACCTGGGCCATTTAAAGAGTGCGAAATATACACTACTTAGAGGAAGGCTGGTGGTACTGGTGGCGCAACTTTCAGTGGCTCTTAACCTGGCGGTGATGCAATCATACTAACACTGTTGGCCTCGCCCTGTTACATATGCTTTTGGTGTCGAAATTATATTTATAGGACCTAAAAGCATGCCATGGTGAAGGTATCACCAAATGCAGCATCCGAGGCCCATAAATACTGCCTTTAAGCTCATCTGATCTCATAACTCCAGGAATATGAGCCACAATGATCCGCTACTGCTAGAGGGGTGTTAACCACAGCACTGCTCAGCCCAGACTCCTTACCCGTCACAATGGACGTGTTGCCACTTGGTTTCCAACCACACCTTTTCCACTCCGCCGGGCTACTTCCATAGCTGCGGGACTTACACATCTTTTACATTCAACACTACGTTCCCTGACTATGGACCAAGTCATTTACAGTAGACTAAACAACTTCCACAATATGTCTACACATTAAAATCGGATCAAGACTAGCTAACAAGTTTTTTGAGTCTGCATTAAGCTTCCGCTCTCGAGGGACAAAAGACGGATAGATAACAAAAAAAAGAGTTACAATATTTGTGTTTTCTCTGCCGTCGAGCGCTCATACCGCTGCGACGGTATAATTTGTATCTGAGCGAACGAGTGTAGTGCGGTGAAATTCAAAGTCCCGCTACACCATGAATGAGCAACAATGCGACTTGACCTATATTGATAGAAATACTCGGTATTAGGCAGCACTTTCATATGCATCGATAAAATATAATGTGGTTTTGCACCTGTGAGTAAGGAACGAAAATTAGGAACAAGGAAAGCATTCTAACACATACTAAAAGTGTGAATGCGTGGTTGCTTATGAGAGAACGCGTACGCCGAAGATGTAGACTGTGTTGTTCGTGACCGAACACCTATCCATAAGAAGCATTAACCACAAAAGCCAGTGGAAAGTAACACGAACTACCGCGGACGACTCAAAAATAAACTGATATTAATCCTTGTATATGGAACAAAGCTTCGATCTGAACAACACCTTTAATCTTATTAATAATAAATGAAAAGCACCAGTTTGCTATTGTTCTGCATTGTAGAACAATAGCAAACTGGTGCTTTTTATTTATTATTATAATGTTGTTCTACCAAGAATCGACGGAAGATTCTGTTAATATGATTTAATCTTATTCACAAAGATAACATGTCTGTAGAGCTAAAACCATATATTAGAGTATTACGCCAAAACCCGTTTGCGAGCAACGATCTCACCGTGAATTTCTGAATGTTGCAGCTTAGAAATGACCGCCGAGGCAGTAAACAAGAAAAGCGTCTCCGAATTTAGCGGTATGACCAAGGTAGGTCGCACTCTCTGTATCCACAGGAAGAGATCTGCACGACTAGACCCAGCAGCCAGAGGGAGAGAAGCTTTATCTGACTCAGACGCTTTATCTGACCCAAATCAACCGACGAGTCATTAGGACTACGTCTCAAAGTATAGTTTACGGGTGGTCCTATTATGTACACAAAGATGTTATTTCCCTAGCACACGAGAACAGTGCTTAGAGGGACTGTGCACATTGCTAATGGCGTACAGATCGCATTGTGACAGTTAATATGAAAGCCGTTTACTAACAAACATTCTCAATAGCTATTAATTATTTTTCCAAAAGTCGGAAATGCTGTTTTCTGAGTGTTTTTTACTTTCAATAGTACTTTTGAAACATAGAAACAGCCAAACTGTTGCAAAACTCACTATCTGTTCAAAAGTAAGTTGCCATCTCTATGCGGATTAACCACAGAAAGTCTCAAGAGACGTCCGCGCCCGGTAGCTGAGTGGTCAGCGTGACAGAATGTCAATACTAAGGGCCCGGGTTCGATTCCCGGGTGGGTCGAAGATTTTCTCCGCACAGGGACTGGGTGCTGTGTTGTCTTAATCATCATCATTTCATGCCCATCGACAAGCAAGTCACCGAAGTGGCGTCAAATCGAAAGACTTGCACCCGGCGAACGTTCTACCCGACGGCAGGCCCTAGTCCCACGACATTTATTCAAAAGAGGCGAACCCTTCAGTGCAATAGGAGGTGCAGCGTACTGCGTTGCCAGCAGAGCGGCAGCAACAATGAAATAGATCGTTCGGAAGAGCTCACTGACTTCGAATGTGGACCATCGGACATACCTGAATAACAAACCCGTTAGGAAATTTCAACCCTTCTACGTTCAACTATTGATATAAATGTGAAACGGGAACGCGGAGGCGTGTTTAGGCAAACCTACTGTCTAACATTTTAGAAACCATTCTAGAGCACAGCTATCGGATTAAATGGTAAAAACCAGATAAAAACAGTCTCGATCGCGCTTTCATATTTTTTATTTGTTAGCAACCGGTTTCGCCCTTTCCTCAGACCATCTTCAGGCTTTTGACCGGCATTGGCAGTGACAACCTTACTTCTAAGAATATTGTCCCGTCTGCTGCCACCAGCAGCCGTAATGGCAGTCAAGAGCCTGAAGATGGTTTGAAGAAAAGGCCAAAACAGGACGCTAACAAATAAAAATCTGAAAACGGTATCGAGACCGTTTTTATCCGATTTTTAGAACTACTGTCTGACGTACAGGTACCGTTGAGCTTGGCGGAGGATTGTTGTAAAAATGGCATGGTATCAGCGCAAGGAATCACTCCTGATATTCAGCGCACTACCAATTGTCCAACTAGCACACATAAGCAGTTAATAAACAGTAGGATATCTGTATCTCGTCTACATCTACCTCAAGACTCCGCACATCACCTGACGGTGCGTGGCCGAGGGCATTTCTGGTACCACTAACTCATCGTCCTTACCTGTTCCACTTGCGAGTGGCGAGTGGGAAAAATGGCTATCTGTAAGCCCCTGTATTAGCTCTAATTTGGTGAATTTTCTCCTTGTGATCGTTTCACGAGACGTATGTGGGCGGAAGTAACATGCTGTCACACTCTTTCCAGAAAGTACTCTCCTGAAACTTCAATAGTAAGTCTCTAAGTTCGGCACAACGTCTCTGTTTTAAGTTCTGCCACTGGAATTTGTTGTCCATAACGCTCTTGCGTGGACTAAACGATCCCGTGACGAAACGCGCCGCTCGTCGTTGGATCTTTTCTATCTCTTCTGTACTACCTGGTAATGGTCTCAGATTTATACTCAAGAATCGATCCAACAAGCACCTTTCAGCCACTTCCTTACTGGATGAATTACATTTCCTTAATATTCTTGCAGTGAGTCTCAGTCTCTCACTTGCTTTTCCCATTATTTGTTTCATGTAGTCATTCCCTTTAAGGTCGGCGGTTACTGTGTTCAGTAATTTGTCATTAATTGTACAGTTACACAGCAGCGGTTTTCTTTTCGTACGTATGTGCAATATGTTAGAGTTATTTAGGTTCAGGGTCAACTGCCAGACTTTTCACCATTCAGCAATCCACTGTAGGTTATTCTGCAAATCGTTAGTGTCTTCTGACATTGATCCCTTCTTATAGACAACCAATCATCCGTGAATAGCCTTAAAGAGCTTCCGACGCGTTCTGATAGATCATTTATACACACTGTAGACAGTAACGGTCCTAAATGAGATTTTCACTCTGCGGCGGAGTGTGCGCTGATATGAAACTTTCTGGCAGATTAAAACTGTGTGGCCGACCGAGACTCGAACTCAGGACTTTTGCCTTTCACGGGCAAATGCTCTACCATCTGATCTACCCAAGCACGACTCACGCCCCGTCCTCACAGCTATATTTCTGCCAGTACCTCGTCTCCTACCTTCCAAACTTTACAGAAGCTCTCCTGCGAACCTTGCAGAACTAGCGCTCCTGAAAGAAAGGATATTGCGGTGGCATAGCGTTGCCACAGCCTGGCTGATGAACCTTGCAGAACTAGTACTCCTGAAACAAAGGATACTGCGATGGCATGGCTTAGCCACAGCCTGGGTGATGTTTCCAGAATAAGGTTTTCACTATGCAGCAGAGTGTGCGCTGAGATGAAACTTCCTGGCAGATTAAAACTCTGTGCCGGACCGAGAATCGAACTCGGGACCTTTGCCTTTCGTAGGCAAGTGCTCTACCATATGAGCTACCCAAGCACGACTCACGCCCCGTCCTCACAGCTTTACTTCTGCCAGTACCTCGTCTCCTACCTTCCAAACTTTACGGAAGCTCTCCTGCGAACCTTGCAGAACTAGCACTCCTGAAAGGAAGGGTATTACGGATACATGACTTAGCCACAGCCTGGGGGATGTTTCGAGAATGTGATTTTCACTCTCTGGAGGTAGGAAGGTAGGAGACGAGGTACTGGCAGAAGTATAGCTGTGAGGACGGTGCGTGTGTCGTGCTTGGGTAGCTCAGATGGTAGAGCACTTGCCCGCGAAAGGCAAAGGTCCTGAGTTCGAGTCTCGGTCCGCCACACAGTTTTAATCTGACAGGAAGTTTCAGTAACGGTCCTGTCACACATAATCGAGGTAGATCCTAAGTTCCCTTTAAATGAAACGGTTTTGTTCCCATAAGAACAAAGTGTTGAATTTTATCTACAAGGAAGTCTTGAATCCTGTCGCAAAATTAGTTAGATTATTGGTAAGCTCGTATTTTTTCATTAAAAGGCAGTGCGGGACAATGTCAAATACTTTCTTAAAGTCGACGAACACCACAACAGTCCGAACGCCGATGGTTACTGCACTCGGATCCCGTGGAGAAACATACCGAGCTGAATTTTGCATTATCTCTGTTTGCGGAATCCGTAGTTTCTTACTGAGAAAATTTTTATTTTCCAAAAACGTCATAATACATCAAAACAAAACATGTTCCATAATTCTACAACAGATTGACGTCAACTATATGGGCCTATAATGACGTGTATGTGTCCTGCAACGCTTTTTGAAAACGGAAACGACGCGCACTTTTTCCAGTCACTAAGTCCATTTGTTGCTCCAGAGACCTACACTAAGCTGTTGCTAGAAGGGGAGCAAGTTCTTTTGCGTAATTGCTATAGAAACTTACAGGTACCTCATCTGGTCCTGTTCCATCCCCCGAGAAAGCGATTGTGTTTATCTCTTACGTGATCAGTTATCTCTGTACCTACCATTTCGTACGATGATTGAAAAGAGGGACCGTGTTACTATCCTCTGCGGTGAATCAGTTTCGCATGACCGACTTCAGTATTTCGGCCTTCCCTCTGTCATTTTCCGTTTCCGTGCCATTATGTCAATGAGTGACCGAATAGATGTTTTCAAACTGCTTACTGATCCTACGTAAGACCAAAACCTTTTAGAGTTTTTAGTCAGAACAATTTTTAATTTCAATATGATTGAACGCTTCTTTCGTTGCTCTCTCTACGCTCATTTTCACTTCATTTCGCTTTGTTTGTCAGCTATGTTTCCACTCCCCATGAATTTGTGAAGAAGATCTCTGTATTTATGTAGCAGTTTCCTAGTACGTGTATTAAAGCGCTATGCGTCTCGCCTGTCCATTAAGACCTCAGTCGGAACATACTTGTCTAAGCCATACTGAAGGATGCTTTTGTATTTCTTCCATTTGTGCTCCTCATCTGATGTTGACTACTCAGAAACTATACAGTTTGTATCGCGTTACTTTTCCTAAGCAAAAATATTTGCCTACATTTCTTGATATTCCATAAAATACCCTTAATCGTAGCTGTTATGACAACCTTATGATCAATGATACGCTCCTCCGTGCTACGTGATTCCAAAAGTTCAGGTCTGTTTGTCATTGAGGAGGTCCTAAACATTACCTTCAGGAATTGATTGCGCGAAGTAACTTTCAGACAAGAATTTCTGTCTCTGGCACCAGGTCTGATAGCATGACTCTCTCAATCTATACCTGGCAAGGTTGTTCACCCCCTGTTACACCGGAACGATCAGGACATCTGTTAATGATATTCCCTGTACCTCCCTGTTCCCCCTCCTCTCGCTCAGGCAGAGCGTCTTGGCAGTGGGGGGAGTGAGCGACCAGACTGAGTACGACGGCATGCTATACATAACGCAGCCCGAGTTCTGAGTTCTTGGCTACCCCTGAGTTAGCCCAGACCCCAGTGTCCAACTTCATTACCTTCTCCGCTTTTGGCTATTGGGGAAGAATGGACTGTCATTTCTCCACAGACATTCACACAACAGTAGAGTCCAAGCTGTAACAAAGGCGAAGAGTGGATATCCTGATATTAATGTTTACTTGTAGCTGTCCACGTACTGCCGGCCGGTGTGGCCGTGCGGTTAAAGGCGCTTCAGTCTGGAACCGCATGACCGCTACGGTCGCAGGTTCGAATCCTGCCTCGGGCATGGATGTGTGTGATGTCCTTAGGTTAGTTAGGTTTAATTAGTTCTAAGTTCTAGGCGACTAATGACCTCAGAAGTTGAGTCGCATAGTGCTCAGAGCCATTTGAACCATTTTTTTGTCCACGTACTTTTGATGAAGTAGTATCGCAACAATGGTTAACCAAATAGTTTTTTCAAGTACAATAGAGAATTTGAAGATAATTGGTATCATGGGTTGCAAATCACTTTTAATTATATGTTTCAAACATCACTGAGTGCCAAATGCCTTTGTTTAAGCAGAGACTTTCAGTCCAAACCTTCCTTCAACTAGCCCTTGAAAATTGTTAATATTAACTTCTCGCTAATAATACGAGAGGTTTGAATGGTAATGTGCTAACTGTACAGCTGAGTTAGGTTGTTGTTGTTTACACTGACGATGAATCGATCGTTTGCCGGAAATCACTGAGTGGCTTTAATGTAACAACGAAGCGTTATTGGAGAATTGCGGATGTCTTATTATGAACCAGGACAAGAACAATCATTATAGGAGAAAGAGGACAGGACCTTTTATTTACTGAACATCCTAATACGATCACTAATCATGGTATGAATCAGCATTAGCATCAGACCTCACACTATTTAGTTGATGCACTAATAAATTGACCAATATCTCGATTTATAGCCCCTAACTTACGTAGAGCGTTTACGATGCTCCAGTTAGTAACAGCTTCACAATTTCCATTTCGGTGTTTTCACCATAACGCACAATCACCTGTGTCTCAATGTCATCATATGGATACTTAAAATAATTATATAAGCTACATATTTATTGCGCTTCTTTGATCGTGCGGTGTGAAACAGTGGTAGCGTACTGGACTCACACTCTGGAGTATCTTTGCATGTAATCTATGCAATGTAAACTTGTATTACAAGTTATACTTGTTAGTTTTAGAAACTATGAGCAGCTCATAATGAACCTCTTAAAATTCTATGTTTCAGAAATACCAGAAGAGGTAAGCCATCCAGCAACGTGACTGGACACAATTTCCCGAATGATGCCCCTAAGTGCTTGGTATACGATATTCCTATTGAACTGTAGCTTTGACTTACTGAGTGAAAATATCATGGCGGTAGGTGACGCACTGTTTTATGATTTGTGACAGAGTGAATACTTGCTGACACTTGCTGTATGACTACAATTTACGTCTGGCATCTATTTTGTTGGAGACAATTGTATGCATAAACTTAGGTACACGTGTAGTTTTAAAATATGTTTTCCAGCATCGAGTTCACATACTATCAGAATTTCGAATTAGTACTGAAAAATTAATTTATTTTAGTATTATATTTTAATGTTAATGGTAATAACACTCTTTTAAATTTTGCAGTTCGCCGATGCTGCCTTCGGAACTGGGCAATCGGGGTCACAAGGAGGTCGTAAGTTCATTTATTGTTTTCATGTTTGTATATGTATTAAATGCATTCTGTTTCATGTATGGACTGATGAGTCATTTAGAATTAACAAGATATTATTTGAGATTTTAAATGTTATACCTTCGCGGTTCCTGTAATTAATTATATGGAAACAAATTTAGACTTCAAGGTCTGGTCTGCACAGATATCATTGAGTGCAGAAGAAACGTTGAGGCCGTGCCAACGGTTCCTGTGATTTCTTCAGCTCAATTAGATAGGCAGACAGCACGATAGTAGGTGAATAAGAATTTATATAAAAACTTAAGTAGTAGGGAAACTAAGAGAGAATGCAACAGTGCTTGGAATGACTACTAATAAATTACGCAAAATGTGACGACTTTGAAACTAATTTGTGATAATAAAAGAATTAAAGCTGTATAAATCAATATTCTGAGAAAAATAATTTTAAATATCTTGGTACACAGTTTAAACAAGGAAGTAGTATCAGCAAAAAATGGTTCAAATGGCTCTGAGCACTATGGGACTTAACATCTGAGGTCATCAGTCCCCTAGAACTTAGAACTACTTAAACCTAACTAACCTAAGGACATCACACACATCCATACCCGAGGCAGGGTTCGAACCTGCGACCGTAGCGGTCGCGCGGTTCCAGACTGAAGTACCTAGAACCGCTCGGCCACACCGGCCGGCTAGTATCAGCAGGTTTGTTAAATAGTATTTAAATCTGAATTACGATAGAGTTTGAACGACACATTTTAATTCTATAAAATTGTTTAAAGAATCCTTAAGGAATGTTGTAAACGTCAAAGAGCTCTAGAGACACACTACAGTTTCAAACAGATTGGTAATTGTGGTAAAACAGAGATTTGGAGCCAGGTCTTAACCTGCGAAACATATCTAGGGCCACATGTGTACTCTCATCAGAATATATTAGTTCTGCAGAATAAAACTAAAGAAAGAGAAGAAAGATAGAAAATTAAGGAAAGGAGATGTAATTGTATTAAAGAATCAGAAGTTATTTTAGAGTTTCAGAGAAAGCTTTACGCAACGATTGAATCAAGGATAAGGAATACCAATAGGGAATACTACAGCAGGCGAATGAAAAAGAGAAGGCAGAACAAGACCAAATAGGCAAAAACTCAAATCACAGCAGAAATCCTCGGATGCACTGAAGTTTGAACCTATTAGATTCAACGAGGGAATATAAAAATGAGACATTTGAAGCAAACAAAAGGGATATCAGCATTCTGAAAATGAGATTGGTAGACGCGCAGACTGACTCAGCAGAAATCGCTAGATGAGAAATGCAAGATTGTAGAAACTTACATGACTAGAAGAATGATAGATGACACGTAAAGGAAAATTAAGGAGATTCTCTGAGGAAAGAGAAGTAAATGTATGAATATCAAGATTTCAGATGGAAAATCGGCTCTAACCAAAGAAAGGAAGGCTGGAAGAAATATAAAGGTGACCATACAAGGGAAACCAATTTATGGAACGAGAAGAAAATGTAAACTAACATGATGGAGATATAATGCTGCGAAAAGATGCCCTGAAAGAAGTTTAGTCGAAACAGGACCATTGGAATATATACAGTCCTCCTGAATTATACTAATCCTTAGGAGAGATGGCCACGACAAAATGATTCCACATTGTATGTATGATATATCAAAAATGCGAAATGCCCTGATGTTTCAAGAAGAAAACAACAATTCAATTTCAAAAGGAAACGGAGTATCATAGGCGTAAATATTAACGAATAATCAGATTAATGTATTGAGATGACCAAAGTTATGGGAATTACGGGTTAGTGACATGTAATAACCAAATGCCAGTAGTATCATGTACAGAAGATATAAAAGGGTATTAGATTTGTGGAGCTTTCGTTTATACTTAGGCAATTCATGTGAAAAGGTTTCCAACGTGATTATGGCCGCAGAACGGGAATTTACAGACTTTCACCGCGAAATCATAGTTGGACCTAGACGCATGGGACATTCCATTTGGAAATCGTTAGGGAATTCCATATTCCGAGATCCACAGTGTCAAGAGTGTGCCGAGAACACCAAATTTCAGGCATTACCTCTTACCACAGACAACGCAGTGACCGAAGGCCCACGCGGTTCTAGGCGCTGCAGTACGGAACCGCGCTGCTGCTACTGTCGCAGGTTCGAATCCTGCCTCGGGCATGGATGTGTGTGGTGTCCTTAGGTTAGTTCGGTTTAAGTAGTTCTAAGTTCTAGGGGACTGATGACCTCAGATGTTAAGTCGCATAGTGCTCAGAGCCATTTTTGACCGAAGGCCTTCACATAACGACCGAAAGCAACGACGGTTGCGTATAGTTGTCAGCCCTAAGAAACAAGCAACACTGCGTGAAATAACCGCATATATCAATGTGGGACGTACCGCAAATGCATCTTTTATGACAGTGCAATGGCAGACGTGAGTGCCTTTGCTAATAGTATGACAACGCCTGTAACGCCTCCCCACGACTCATGATCTTATCGGTTGGACACTAGATTCCTGGGAAACTGTAGCCTGTCAGACGTGTCTCGGCTTCAGTTGTAAGATCTGATGGTTGTTGTTGTGGTCTTCAGTCCTGAGACTGGTTTGATGCAGCTCTCCATGCTACTCTATCCTGTGCAAGGTTCTTCATCTCCCAGTACCTACTGCAACCTACATCCTTCTGAATCTGTTTGGTGTATTCATCACTTGGTCTCCCTCTACGATTTTTACCCTTCGCGCTGCCCTCCAGTACTAAATTGGTGATCCCTTGATGTCTCAGAACATGTCCTACCAGCCGGTCCCTTCTTCTTGTCAAGCTTCGCCACAAACTCCTCTTGTCCCGAATTCTATTCAATACGTCCTCTTTAGTTATGTGATCTACCCATCTAATCTTCAGCAGTCTTCTGTAGCACCACATTTCGAAGGCTTCTATTCTCTTCTTGTCCAAACCATTTATCGTCCATGTTTCACTCCATACAAATACTTTCAGAAGCAACTTCCTGACACTTAAATCTATACTCGATGTTAACAAATTTCTCTTCTTCAGAAACACTTTCCTTGCCATTGCCAGTCTACACTTTATATCCTCTCTACTTCGACCATCATCAGTTATTTTGCTCCCCAAATAGCAAAACTCATTTACTACTTTAATTGTCTCATTTCGTAATCTAATTCCCACAGCATCACCCGACTTAATTCGAGTACATTCCATTATCCTCGTTTTACTTTTGTTGATGTTCATATTATATCCTCCTTTTAAGACACTGTCCGTTCCGTTCAACTGCTCTTCCAAGTCCTTTGCTGTCTCTGAAAGAATTACAATGTCATCGGCGAACCTCAAAGTTTTTATTTCTTCTCCATGGATTTTAATACCTACTCAGAATTTTTCTTTTGTTTCCTTTACTGCTTGCTCAATATACAGATTGAATAACATCGAGGAGAGGCTACAACCCTGTTTCACTCCCTTCCTAACCACTGCCTCCCTTTCGTGCCCCTCGACTCTTATAACTGCCATCTTGTTTCTGTACAAATTGTAAATATCCTTTCGCTCCCTGAATTTTACCTCTGCCACCTTTAGAATTTGAAAGAGAGTATTCCAGTAACATTGTCAAAATCTTTCTCTAAGTCTACAAATGCTAGAAACGTACGTTTCCCTTTCCTTAATCTTTCTTCTAAGCTAAGTCGTAAGGTCAGTACTGCCTCACGTGTTCCAACATTTCTACGGAATCCAAACTGATCTTCCCCGAGGTCGGCTTCTACCAGTTTTTCCATTCGTCTGTTAAGAATTCGCGTATTTTGCAGCTGTGAGTTATTAAATTGATATTTCGGTAATTTTCACATCTATCAACACCTGCTTTCTTTGTGATTGGAATTATTATATTCTTCTTGAAGTCTGAGGGTATTTCGACTGTCTCATTCATCTTGCTCACCAGATGGTAGAGTTTTGTCAGGACTGGCTCTCCCAAGGTCTTCAGTAGTTCTAATGGAATGTTGTCTACTCCCGGGGCCTTGTTTCGACTGAGGTCTTTCAGTGCTCTGTCAAACTCTTCACGCAGTATCCTATCTCCCATTTCATCTTTATCTAGGGTTCGAGTATGGAGCGAAGCACACGAAGTCATGGACCCAAGTTGTCAACAGGATACTGTGCAAGCTGGTCGTGGCTTCACAATGGTGTCGGCTTTATTTTCACGTAATACACTGGGTCCTTTATTCCAACTGAACAGATAATTGACTGGAAATACAATGTTCGGCTACTTGGTGATCATTTGCAGCCATTCATGGACTTCATGTTCCGTAACAACAATGTCATGTCACTGGGCCACTGTTGTTTACCACTGGTTTGAAGAACATTCTGGACAATTCTAGCGATTGAATTTGCCACCCAAATAACCCCACATGTGTTGTATTGAATATTTATGGGACATAATCGAGAGGTTTAATATTTGTCCAGCATCCTACATCGGCCACACTTCGCAGTTATGGGCGGCTGTGAAGGCAGGATGGTGTACTCTTTCTGCAGGTGAGCTCCAACGACTTGCTACGTCGAGTTGCTCCATTACGATGAGCAACAGGAGACGCGACACGATATTAGGAGAGATCGCATGATATTCGTCACCACAGTGAAAGTCAGGGTTGCAAATTCTGACACGAATTATTTACAGAAGAATGAACAATCGGTAGAAGGTCATTTAAATGTGCTCCCTGCCGCCGTTGGATAAGCCGCTGCCAGCAGCACGTCGTAAACTCTTAGCACACTTATTTGCTACATAGTTTAATTCCTAATTTCTTTGCGTGTTTTTCGTGCTTGCATTGTTTAATTCATAAATTTCTGGCGTATTATAGTATTTGAGAGTTGTAGCATCCGCCGCCGAGCAGTGTGTCAGCAGTGCGCAAGTAGCAGGCAGCATTACTACATTTACTAGGCAATCTTGTATTTTAATAACCGTTTAAATTTTGTGTCGAATTGTTTGTGCTCTCTGTAGATTATTTCAGACGTTCTTTGCACAACAGTTTTTAGCATGGGTAGGGACTGCAACTGCTGTGTTCATATGCAGGCTGAGTTGGCTTCCCTTCGCTCCCAGCTTCAGGCAGTGTTGGCTTTGGTCACACTGCTTGAGGCTGTTGCCAATGGGCATCACTGTGGGGGTCCGGATGGGGGTTTGTCGGGGACGGCCAGCTTGTCCCCACGCATCCCCCGATTGGACTACGACTGTGGCTGCCCGGGATACTGCCCACACTGAGGCTTATACCTCACCTGTGGTAGAGTGGGAGGTCGTCTCGAGGTGTGGCAGGGGGCGAAAGACATTCCAGAGGGCTGAAAGGAAGGCCTCTCCAGTTTGTCTGACGAACCGGTTTCAGGCTGTGTCTCCGGCTGACACTGATCTTCGGCCGGACATGGCTGCTTGTCCTGTTCCAGAGGTTGCCTCTCAGTCTGCAAGATCCGGGCGGTCGCAGAGGGTGGGCTTACTGGTAGTTGGGAGCTACAACGTCAGGCGCGTAATGGGGCCCCTTAGGGATATGGCAGCAAGAGAGGGGAAGAAAACCAATGTTTAGGACGGGTGGTAGGGACAGAGCATCGAGTGACAGTATACTGAATGCACTATCCGAAAATTACCTCGAGCAATTAAACAGAGAACCGACTAGTGGAGATAACATCTTGGACCTACTGATAACAAACAGACCAGAACTTTTCGACTCTGTAAGTGCAGAACAGGAAATCAGTGATCATAAGGCCATTGCAGCATCCCTGAATATAGAAGTTAATAGGAATATAAAAAAGGGGGGAAGGTTTATCTGTTTAGCAAGAGTAATAGAAGGCAGATTTTAGATTACCTAACAGATCAAAACGAAAATTTCTGTTCCGACACTGACAATGTTGAGTGTTTATGGAAAAAGTTCAAGGCAATCGTAAAATGCGTTTTAGACAGGTACGTGCCGAGTAAAACTGTGAGGGACGGGAAAAACACACCGTGGTTCAACAACGAAGTTAGGAAACTACTGCGAAAGCAAAGAGAGCTTCACTCCAAGTTTAAACGCAGCCAAAACCTCTCAGACAAACAGAAGCTAAGCGATGTCAAAGTTAGCGTAAGGAGGGGTATGCGTGAAGCGTCCAGTGAATTCGAAAGTAAAATTCTATGTACCGACTTGACAGAAAATCCTAGGAAGCTCTGGACTTACGTTAAATCAGTAAGTGTCTCGAAACAGCATATCCAGACACTCCGGGATGATGATGGCATTGAAACAGAGGATGACACGCGTAAAGCTGAAATACTAAACACTTTTTTCCAAAGCTGTTTCACAGTGGAAGACCGCACTGCAGTTCCTTCTCTAAATCCTCGCACAAACGAAAAAATGGCTGACATCGAAATATGTGTCCAAGGAATAGAAAATCAACTGGAATCACTCAACAGAGGAAAGTCCACTGGACCTGACGGGATACCAATTCGATTTTACACAGAGTACGCGGAAGAACTGGCCCCACTTCTAACAGCCGTGTACCGCAAGTCTCTAGAGGAACGGAAGGTTCCAAATGATTGGAAAAGAGCACAGGTAGTCCCACTCTTCAAGAAGGGTCGTCGAGCAGTTGCGCAAAACTATAGACCTACATCTCTGACGTCGATGTGTTGTAGAATTTTAGAACATGTTATTTGCTCGAGTATCATGTCGTTTTTGGAAACCCAGAATCTACTCTGTAGGAATCAACATGGATTCTGGAAACAGCGATCGTGTGAGACCCAACTCGCTTTATTTGTTCATGAGACCCAGAAAATATTAGATACAGTTCCCCATTGTCGCCTGATAAACAAAGTAAGAGCCTACGGAATATCAGACCAGCTGTGGGGCTGAATTGAAGAGTTTTTAGCAAACAGAACACAGCATGTTGTTCTCAATGGAGAGACGTCTACAGACGTTGAAGTAACCTCTGGCGTGCCACAGGGGAGTGTTATGGGACCATTGCTTTTCACAATATATGTAAATGCGCTAGTACATAGTGTCGGAAGTTCCATGCGGCTTTTCGCGGATGATGCTGTAGTATACAGAGAAGTTGCAGCATTAGAAAATTGTAGCGAAATGCAGGAAGATCTGCAGCGGATAGGCACTTGGTGCAGGGATTGGCAACTGGCCCATAACATAGACAAATGTAATGTATTTCGAATACATAGAAAGAAGGATCCTTTATTGTATGATTATATGATAGCAGAACAAACACTAGTAGCAGTTACTTCTGTAAAATATCTGGGAGTATGCGTGCGGAACGATTTGAAGTGGAATGATCATATAAAATAATTGTTGGTAAGGCGGGTACCAGTTTGAGATTTATTTGGAGAGTCCTTAGAAAATTTAGTCCATCAACAGAGAAGGTGGCTTACAAAACACTCGTTCGACCTATACTTGAGTATTGCTCATCATTGTGGGATCCGTACCAGATCGGGTTGACGGAGGAGATAGAGAAGATCCAAAGAAGAGCGGCGCGTTTCGTCACAGGGTTATTTGGTAACCATGATAGCGTTACGGAGATGTTTAGCAAACTCATGTAGCAGACTCTGCAAGAGAGGCGCTCTGCATCGCGGTGTAGCTTGCTCGCCAGGTTTCGAGAGGGTGCGTTTCTGGATGAGGTATCGAATATATTGCTTCCCCCTACTTATACCTCCCGAGGAGATCACGAATGTAAAATTAGAGAGATTCGAGCGCGCATGGAGGCTTTCAGACAGTCGTTCTTCCCGCGAACCATACGCGACTGGAACAGAAAAGGGAGGTAATGACAGTTGCACGTAAAGTGCCCTCCGCCACACGCCGTTGGGTGGCTTGCGGAGTATAAATGTAGATGTAGATGTAGCTGTAAGGGAAGATTAATTTGGCTTCTGAATAAGTGTAAAAACATGCGATGACTAAGGTACCATAGACAGAAGAAACATATCGTAAATTTTGTTGGGAAATTACGAACTGTCCAGTTCTGCCAGTAAGAAACAGTTCATCTAATTGGGTATCTGCTTCCCCTTCGTGAGATCAGAGCAATTATCTAAAGTAACACTCCTCTAGGAATTTCAGAAGCCAATCTGACTCACTCTGATAATGTGTAGAGGCTGGTAATAGCTTTTCCTCGAATACTGTTATGGAAATTATATTTATTTTCTTATTTTTTACATCACTCAGCTTTTCTCTTGCCCAAGAGAAATGATCTGCTCAAACTGCGTTTTTGTCCCACAGAATACACGTCTAGTGCGACCATTAGTTTTCTTGAAGGGAGGACTGAAGGTCCATCACATACACAGCGGCAGGCTGAACTACTCCTTGGAAGTAGTGAGCTCTGTCTTCCTACTGCAGACAAGAGACTCAAATTAAAACTGGCATGTGGGGATGGCGAAAACTTGAGTGTTTCATTAATCCAGGCTGAAATCAACTATAAAATTGATATATCCCATAAGGGTGTACGGAGTGGATCACAATACGTAGCGAGAACTGATGAGGATGTAAGTATACATTAATGGAATCAAAAACTGTGAAATAAACATGGATCCTCGAAAGCCATCTGCGAGCTAAGTGTGAACATGTGGCTTCGAGCCTCTACCGATGTCAGTATGAAATATTGTTATAGTCACTACAAATTCATTTGAAACCTGGACTTTTAGATTGAGTCCTCATCCGTTAGAACCAAAATTTCACCAATAGCTCATTCTTGGTGAAGGTGGCAGATGGACCGTGGAGCAACGGAAAAGCTAGCTGCTGATGTACGATGACATTTAACGTCGCAGAGTAGTGGTCTACCATGACCACCAAGATTTGCTGACCTCAGTCCACGGCATTATTCTGTGTAAACTGAAACATCGTTGAAGCTCTGAAGCAGCCAGTCTTGTAAAGATTGATGAGATGATCCGTGGATATCTGAAAGAAACCAGAGCAGTATCCATGCAAATGCGAGGACGACGTGTCGAACACCTCTCTTAACTAGTACGTGTATTCACTAAACGAAATGAAATGATCGTTTGGCATTGTTGGGCGAAATCTCCCAGTCGGGTTCGGCCGCCAAGTGTAAGTCTTACTTCATTCGTCACCACATTGGGCTACTTGCGGCCGTTGATGAGGATGAAACGATGATAAGGTCAACGCAACACGCAGTCCCCGAGCGGAGGAAACCTCCGATCCGGCCGGGAATCGAACCTGGGCCTAGTGCCACTCAGCTAAACAAGCGGACTATTCAGTAAATAGTAACAAGTAACCGGAATACATATCTCTTGGTAAGGTGGTCATGGATGAAGTTTTATCCCAGTCAGATTATCACCTAATCGACTAGTTTACATTAAAAATGCTTTTGTATTACTACGACAGTATCTCATGCAGACTCCAGTGATGGTTCGTAACTACAAATTCTCAGTCATCTCGTAAATTTATTTCTGGAGAATTTGTGAGCCATTGTTTACTGGAACTCTATTGCTTCTGTTATACCCTTGTCAGTTTTCGCTATGAGTTGCGGTACACCCCGTGTAGTGCAGGGCAGTAAGAACGACACTTACAGTAATACAGTGCTGTTTGATCCTAAAGTCTGCTAACAAGAAGAAAAAATTCCTAGTAGCAGAAAGTCTCATGACGCTTCGGAATGTAGACTTTGAGATCGGGATGAAAGTGCACCCACTGTATTTATCCTATCCTCAATATAACGTTTAGTCTTCCTCAAATGCTCCTAATTACGTAGAGGTTCTATAATGTCATTTCTCCACGATTAGTTTTCGGTGACAATTAGTTAACAAGTAACAGAAGTATTTCTTCTTTGTTTCAGTGACTGCAGAAAATTTGGTGAGTAGACAGGGAACACTACCTCAGCACGTAAGTATGAATGCTACATGAATCCGGAAGAGGACGTGGG
Source organism: Schistocerca serialis cubense (assembly GCF_023864345.2). NCBI lineage: Eukaryota > Metazoa > Arthropoda > Insecta > Orthoptera > Acrididae > Schistocerca > Schistocerca serialis. The sequence continues at coordinate 229,034,308 of NC_064646.1, read as the reverse complement.
AACAGGACTCTGATAGTCGATACAGATAAGTAAGAGTGAATGTCTCTCTTGTAATTCAGTTGCTCGACGCTATTATTTTTCCTCCCTTTTTGACATTCTTTCGGCCACGCGAATATCTGTTTATGATTTGTCTCAAAATTTTCCTTCGCTCTTATGAGATCACTTCAAACGCGTCAAGCTTCCAAATTAAGACGTGTTCTCATGGACTCGTTCAGAAGTCTCTTTTCCTGTTTTGTAACTGTAATTCGAGTGAGGCATCCACACAAGATCTTCCTTTGCATCATTATAGCTTTATTTAGCGATTCCTATATTTATCAATTCTTTTCATTGATCACCCTGTACTGAAGCTTTTCTTTCCGCATATTCTGTTTCTTATTACGTTGACATCTACATGTGTACGTTCTGATGTTATAATTGTGTTCAAATGTGGTACCTGGCCTGCCAAATTATAGATCTTTTGCTTTTCACTGAAGTGACGAAAGTCGGGGGCTATCTCATTGTATCGTGTCTGACCCCCTTTTCCCCGGCTAGTGTAGCATCTTGATATGACATGCACGCAATAAGTCGTAGGAAGTCCCCTGCAGAAATATTGAGCCATACTGCCTCTATAGCAGGCCATAATTGCGAAAACGTTGTCGGTGCAGGAGCTGAGCACTAACTGACCTCCTATTACGTCCCATAAACGTTCAATAGGACTCATGCCTGGGGATCTGGGTGACCAACCCATTCACTCGAATTGTCCAGAATATTCTTCAGTCAAATCTCAAACATTTGTAACCCGGTGACATGACTCACTTGCCTGGGGATCTGGGTGACCAACCCATTCACTCGAATTGTCCAGAATATTCTTCAGTCAAATCTCAAACATTTGTAACCCGGTGACATGACTCACTGTCATCCATAAAAACTGTATTGTTGTTTGGGAACATGAAATCGATGAATGGCTGCAAATGATCTCCAAGTAGCAGAACATAACCATTTCCAATAACTTACCATTTCAGCTGGACCAGGGCATCCAGTCCATTCCATGAAAACACTGCCCACGCCACTATGGAGCAACCACCAATTTGCATAGTGCCTCGTTGATAACATGGGTCCATGGCTTCGTGGGGTCTATGCCACACTCTAACCTTGCCATTAAATCTTACTTACTGAGATCGGGAATCATCTGACCTGACCACGGTTTTCCAGTCGTCCATGATCCAACTGGTATGGTCCCGAGGCCAGACGAGGCGCTGTAGGCGATGTTGTGCTATTAATAAAGGCACTCACGTCGGTCGTCTGCCGCCATAGCCCAATAACGCCAAATTTCGTCGCACTGTCATGACGAATACGTTCGTCGTACGTCCCATGCTGATTTCTGCGGTTATTTCAAGCAGTGTTGCTTGTCTGTTAGCACTTACAACACCACGCAAACGCCGCTGCTCTCCGTCGTTAAATGATGGCCGTTGCCAACTGCGTTGCCTGTGGTGAGAATGAATGCCTGAAATTTGGTATTCTCGGCACACGCATGACACTGTGGTCTCGGGAATATTGAAATTACTAACCATTTCCGAACTGGAATGAACCATGCGTGTCACTCCCACTACCATTCCTCGTTCAAAATCTGTCAATTCCCGTTGTGCGCCCATAATCAAGTCCGAAATCTTCCCACATGAATCACTTTTGTACGAATGATAGCTTCACCAACGTTCTGCCCTTTCATACTTCCCCTTCGCAGTACTACCGCCGTCTGTATATGTTATATCGCTATCCCATGAATTTTGCCACTTGAAAGGATATGACTCCAGTAAACTGACGGATGTTCCAATGTTTCTTTGCCTCCTCGGGTTAATCCATTTTTTTAATTACTTTGCTAGAATGATTTTCATTGACTTAGTTAGTTTACAAACATTTGTGGTCACTGTATTGATCATGTTTTTATATTTAACATGATTTTTCTCTTCGTGAAATGTAAGTATTGATCTGTTTTGTCTGCAGTACGTTTCAGATGAGAGACTGATCTTGTAACCCTTTGTGCATCACTTAAAACAGCGAGTCGTACTCAATTGTCATTTATCTTGAATACCGTCTCACTTGGCCTCTCATTCTAAATATTTTGATTTTCTGTTTTATATTTCCGGATACATTTTATGAAGACAGTAGGGGTTTTTTTCTGTGAAACTCACGTACAGGTAATCACCGGAGGCTTAAAAGATGTGATGATGAACCAAGTTGCCCTCCAGTGCCCCTGCTCGACTTAATGCCAGTTTCAAAATCAGCACCCACATTAATGCTATCTGTATCGCAGAGGATATCAAACACTTAATAATGTTTCTGTTTTTTTGACAAGTATGAAATCTCAACTAAATTGTTCAGGCACAGTTTCACTCTTCTCTATCGTTACAATAGTACGTTCATTACAGTTAGTATCGTTATGGACTATTTGCAAAAGATTCTTCTTACAGAAGCGAGATTGTTGTTGGTTTTAATTTAAACACGTGCCAATAAATCTACGAATTTCTTTTTAACATCGTATACGACAAGTTGCATCCCTTACTACTTACGAAGTATTGTAAACATTAATTATTTCCTCGATGAATAACTTCCCACATAATACATTTTTCATTTCATCACAATTTTCCACGGTTTTGTCACTTTCATCGTTATTCTCAAATTTCATGTTCATTATTCATACACGCTACTCCACTCCAGGTGAAACTTAGTGATGAAACATAAAAACCCACGTGCGCTCGAAAGAGAAACCTCTATGGTTAACATGCATGGCCGTCTATCTAGCAAAGAACTTGGACAGGTAGATATTGTACCCTTACTGTGTGTGTGTGTGTGTGTGTGTGTGTGTGTGTGTGACAGAGAGAGAGAGAGAGAGAGAGAGAGAGAGAGAGAGAGAGAGAGAGAGAGAGAAAAGGAGAGAGCGAGAGATAGGGAGAGAGAGAGAGAGGGACAAGGGGAGGGATAGAAAGCGTGTACTATATACGTATGTGGCATTGCACTACACCATCTCCTCATCTCCTATCCATCCAATAGCTATCCTTTAAACTTTCTTTGTTATAGGTAAGGTCTGTTTCTTTTCCCTAGTATGTGTTCTGATCTGGCCATTCCTGTAGATGTGAACTGATCATAATCCGTACTAGAGTAACTACGTTTATTACAATCATTCGATTATGTTTCATGTATATTTATTCGATTCATTATTTCTTCAGTCTCATTTCCATGTCATTTTGATATCGGATATGCACGTTTACCATAAAAGAATGGTGTCGCTGATTTAAAATTTTCGCTTTTTACGATTGGAACTGCTAAATTCCTAACACCCTTTACAAAGAGCTAGTTTCACTGAACTACCTGCTGCAGATCAAATTATATTATTCACGTTATTGTGGGATGTAATATTAACAGTAGGTACTTCTACGTACAAGTAATTTCATTCCATCATATTTGGAAGCAATGTAAAACTCTAAACAATGACTTTTTTTGCCATTTCACAGGTCTCATATTGTCAGCAAGCGTGTAACTTCGCAGTGCCTTCCTCCAAAGCAAGGCGTCCAGAGGCGTCAGGGCGCAAAGGTATTGACCACCTTGCATTTTATTTCCTGTGTACTTCTTTAATCTATAGCAGGTTTCTAGCAGATTTTGTATTTTTCAGCAGCGTGCAAGATAATTTTAGATGCAAATTTAAAAGTTTACTTCAATCGTGATAGTTATGCTACAATGATCCGATTGTTGGCAGTAACTTATTAACTATAGATAGAAGACGTTGCGGTACTGCAACAAGATATACTTGTTAGTGTATTTCATTTCGATATTTGTCCCTAGGTGACTACAAATGAAACCATGTATGTAAAGTGCACCAACGAAAAGACGCAATCAATACACTCACTCTGCGATAACAATGGTGATGTTACGAACGACACTGCCACTAAAACAGAGTCACTAGACACAGTTTCACGAAATTCCTTCACTAAAGAAGATGAAGCGAATATTCCTGAATTCGAATCAAGAACAATTGCCAAAATGAGTTTCAGGGTAGCGAAGCAGCTTAAATCACTTAAAAAACGCAAGACCTCTGGTTCAGATTCTATACCAGTTAGGATCTTTCCAGAGTATGCTGGTACAATACCTCCACACTTAGCATTCATATACAACCGCTCGATCGTCGAAAGATCCGTACCTTTTTTACTCGAAAGTTGCACAAGTCACCCCAGTATCCAAGAAAGAAAATAGGAGCAGTCCGCCGAATTACAGACTCATGTCAGTAATGTCAATTTGCAGTAGGATTCTGGAATATACAGGACATAAAAAATGTACGGTACTAATTGGAGGACACATTCCTCGCCCGTAAACGAAGAAATTAACTTATACGAACATGGGTCTGGGAACGTTTTCTTTCCATGTTCGACTCATTTTCTCCAACTCATGAATCGTGGAAGACACACACGAACTCAACGCACCAGCATACCAGATGCAACTCTTTCTCACAGAAGTTAACTATGCCATCCGTGGTCACTGATACACGCATCAAACCGCCGTCGTGGTGAATCTCCGATGCGCAGATGTATCCCTGGAGTATTGCGTATGGTTTCGCAGCCTTCCATAATACGGGCACGGAGACTCTGAACGTCTTGTACTGGGGTTCCATACACTAGAACTTTCAGCTGCCACCACAAATAAAAGTGCAGTAGGCTTACGTCCGGAGAGCTCGGAGGATAGGCAATGGTCCAGCTCTACCTACCCCCATCTGTTATTTAGAAGCCGAGGACATCAACATTAAAATTAGATGATCTACCGTGCATGAAGTACAGCTTCTCTCGCACAGCTAAAGGTACATCTGTTAACAGACCAGGTAGAACATTCTCTACGAAATTATGGTAACTTTTCCCATTGATCCTAGGTGGACCAAACAGTCAGCAAGAATGCCAGCCCAAGCACTGACAGAAAATCTTTATTGATGACTTGCGTCAACAGTTTCGCGAGGATTGCCAATAAATACCGATTGTGCAAATTTACAATCTGACCTCATTGAAACGACGCTTCATCTGTGAACAGCATCGTCGCATTAAAATTAGGGTCGACACTTCGTGAAAAAACCGTTCACAGAAGAGTACCTTTGCGGGAAAATCAGCTGCTGACAGTGTCTGCACAACCTGTAAAGGGTAAGGATACAGCTGGTTCTAGTCTAACCTCGACAGCCATGTGGTCACCAAAAGTATTGCGGCTACGTGTCTTGTGCTGATACTAGGGTCGTCGTTTTCCTGTCGGGTCATCTTCATCCTGTAAATCCTCCCTGGTACAAAAGTTGAGCGTTAGCGCCATTTTCGTCACCTAATCCATTCATCAAATGGGCATCTGCCATCTCCGCATTTGTGTACACTGTACACTGCCACTGCAGGAGCCTAGTCCACGATTAACTCTACGTAGTAACCAGTGTGCTTTCAGCGGTCGTACTGATCGCTCGAACATTTGTTACCTGTAAGCAAGCAATGATGAATGTCGCATGGCAACAGGGACATATGAAACAAAACACTGGCGGTGCACAACGTAACCAGACGTCATCATGATTGCAGGTTCCCCTTGGTTGTAACGTTCTGTTGTAGTGTGTACCCCGTGATTAATGAGTTGGAGAAAATGAGTTGTAACACGGGAACATAGAGTTTCCAGACCGAGTTTCATGTAACATAATTTCTCCATCTACGTGTCCTGCAATTTATGCCGTACGTTTTTGTTACATCTTGTGTTCTGTGCTAGGGCATTACGAATTACCTCGATGGGAACGATTTATTGACAATCAGCCAACACAGATTCAGATAATATCGTTTTTGTGAAACTCAACTAACTCTTTATTCTCACGAAATAGTGAGCAGTCCTCCTAGATTGTTTGCAGATGATAGTGTCATTTACGGTCTTGTAAGGTGATCAGACGATCAGAACCAATTGCAAAACGATTTAGACAAGCTATCTGTATGGTGTGAAAAGTAGGAATTACCCGTAAGTAACGAAAGTGTGAAGTCATCCGCACGAATACTAAAACGAGTCCGCTACAATTCGGTTACACGATAAAACACACAAATCTATTCAACTAAATACTTAGTGATTACATTTACGAATAATTTAAACTGGAAGGATCACATAGATAGTATTGTGGGGAAAACAAACCAAAGCCTGCGGTTGATTGGCAGAATATTTATAAAATGCATCAGGTCTTGTCACCCGGCTGTTTACACAGCCCTTGTCAGACCTGTGCTGGGGCATTGTTGTGTGTGTGTGACCATTATGAGACTAAACTGACGGAGGATATCGAAAGTGTTCAAAGAAGAAGGGTAACTCGTTTTGTACTATCGGGAAGTGGGGGAAAGAGTGCCACGGCTATGATACGCTAATTGGGGTGGCAATCTTTAAAGTAAAGGCGATTTTCGTTTCTGCAGAATCTTCTCATGAAATTTCAGTCACCAGCTTTGTCCTCATAGTGTGAAAATATTTTGTTGGCGCCCACCTACTTAGTGAGGAATGATCATGATAGTAAAATAAAGGAAATCAGAGCTCGCACAGAAATATTTAAATGGACGTTTTTCCCACTCGCTGTTCAAGAACCGAACGGTAAAGAAATAGCTTGAAGGTGTTTCGATGAACAATACTCTAGGTAGATAATTTTGAATAACAGAGTAAACATGTGGATTTAGATGTAGATGAGAGGCCTCGAAATAAAGTGAGCAGCAAATAAATATCAGTGTAAAATCCAACAAAAATAGAGTGTGTGTTGCAAAACAAAATATTTTTGCTGATCTTGCAGAGTCCAGTACGTCGCTTATCAAACAACACGAATTTCATAAAAATTCGCCTCAGGTACCACTAGTAAGCCTGTAAACAAGTGTTTCCTGCTCATATTAATAATTTACGTAGACCGTTCTTCAATTAAGAAAAATCTGTTTTATCTTAGATCGTCGAAAAATATTTTTATTAAAATAAGAACTGAAAGAAACAGATCTATAGCTTCCTACAACGTACAGCGCGTAGATTCAGGTGCAAAAGGGTACAGATAGTGTAGGAAAGCCTGGACACATGCCATCAGTGGATCTGATCGAGGCCTGATAGTGCATGGCCAACACATGGAGCACTCTACTTATTGATACATTTACACATAACGGTACCAACAAGCAAACACGTTCTTAATTCATTTCTGGGTCTATAGACAACATTCTCTGCCAACCGCCAGTTACGACTAAGGTTTTCTGAAGGCTTCCGCTCTTTGTAAGGTGAGTTCTGTAATGCCAAACCTCTTATAAATATTCCCGGTTATTAACTCCTCTGCCACTCTGCCAGCTCATTGGGACAATACTGCAAAGATCTAAATTATACATGTACTCCACAGGCTTCTCTTCAGTCGTGGTGAAGGGGACTTAACGTAATTATTAACGATTGCATGTGCTGCTCTATCGGGTAATGACCCGGTATATGTTACGGTAGTCGCACTAATCGCTGGGAGTGTGAGCTGCCCGCGGCCATCGTGGGAATTCATATCGCCATGCGGGCACGATGCGCGCGCAGCTCACATTCACTTACTCGCGAACAGGACGGAAGACTGCGTTGCTTTCTCGTAATTATTACAGAACGAAAATACAATGAATACATACGACACAATATAACGTATACATAGTATTTGATCAATAATTCCAGGAGCTCCATCTGTTGTGTTAAATGAATAGCTTTCCCAAGAAATGTCATTTTGTCAATAACGTTTCCTACGCAAGAAAATAAGTCGTCGGCCGTAGCTGAACGGTGCATAAGCACTTAATGTAGAATTTCCTCCATAAAGCTGAACTCAGCGTCCACTCTTCTCACAAATTCACCAATCTGAGCCACATTCGTCGCATCCTTGCTTTCATCGAAAGCCAAAGAAGAAAAGGACCCAAATGTCTAGTTTTATCCATAAGTTGGGTTTCCCCGTTCTTTGCCATTTCTTCGATGCGTCTGCAAACTGTTCTCCGTGAAAAAGGAGCTATTTCCAAAACCGGAACAGTCCCTAGACATAATATTGTTATGGCAGAAACAAAAAATTATTTCACAAATTCTCCACGCTAAGGCGAGGCACTGTGATAGCTCACTCTAATTGCACAATCGTTATGGATGACATGGTTCTCTTCCTGTGGATACGTTACGAGGAACAGGTAAAATCGAGAGCAAAACAATATAATTGGTTCAAATGGCTCTGAGCACTATGGGACTTAACACCTGAAGTCATCAGTCCCCTAGAACGTAGAACTACTTAAACCTAACTAACCTAAGGACATCACAAACATCCATGCCCGAGGCGGGATTCTAACCTGCGACCGTAGCGATCACGCGGTTCCAGACTGAAGCGCCTGGAACCGCTCGGCCACACAGGTCGGAAAGCCATATAAGTCTCTATAAATAATAATAGCAACATTTTGAGGAAATGATGTATATCTATATGAACTATCTTCATTCTCTCTTTCCTGTTTTAGCGCCAAAAGTCTTGCCTTCCATTCCTCAGTATGCAAAGTGATCACAAATTTCTCATGCAGGAGTAGAGAATGTTGCTTCACATCGTCCGTCTTCCAAGCTGTTAAAATAGCATCACAAAGAAGACAGAGGGCCGGTATGTTATCCAGTAAGAAAGTAGTCTTCTTCCCAGTGTGGACTGAAGCGTATGGATTAGACAGCTTTCCTTTTTGAGGATCGTAATTCCTCAGCCATTTTCCTGTCACTAATTTTGTTCCACCGTGAACACCAAAGGGACTTCCACACGATAACACTAATGAAAGGAAGTAAACAGGCCTGTCAAGCTGCTTGCGCATCAGTAACAAATGGGTCGTGTTAGCGGAGGGGCGGAGGGGGAAGTTCTGGCTGACAGCACTCGCGGGGAAACAGTGAGGGCACTCGCGGCCGCCCGCAACCGTAATAGCGCATTTGCCCATACCTCATCTACGTGTCTAAAGGATACACAGGAGTTCTCAGTTTCATTACGACAATCGTCTAAGGGTCATATCCCATGGTGGAACAACCTTCGTTGGAAGCCAAATGTCCACTGATGCTTGCCGGCGATGCTAGCCATCGTTTAGTATTTGCAGGCCCCAGGGCAATGAGATTTCATTGAACTAGCAGGGTCTGCTAACGATGTGTGCAGCATACAACCTACCTCAGTAAATTGAAAAAGTGACTTCCAACATGAGAACCGTAAGAATTAATGTCTCTAAGCAGAGAAGCGAAACTTTAGTTGGCTCGGACTGCGCGTTACTTGCGGGCAGATGACTGGACGATAGGCAACACACTTTGCATACGCACGTCACCATGTGCCTAAGCTCCAGAGCGTCTCAGGAGTGCAGCCGGTCTTAACGACTCCTAGCGTTTCGGGAAGCATCAGTGATTATTTTTTCGCTAACAAAATTTATTACGTAGGATGTGGTCTATCACTGACAGAGGTTTGTCGTAAGGACTTCGGAGTAGTATCAGTTCTCTATACTAAGCGAACGGTTTCATATTTACATTTTCTGAGCAGCTGAAGAATATTTTCACTCTGTACATTCTATGGCGAATGACCTTGCCGCAGTGGTAACAATGGTTCGACCCAGGGCACCGAAATTAAATGCTATTGGGCTTGGCTAGCACTTGGTTGGGTGACCGTTAAGCACTGGGTAGCGCTGTTGGCAAGCGGGGTGGTCTCAGCCCTTGTGCGACCAGTTGAGGCGCTACTTGATTGAGAAGTAACAGCTCCGGTCACGAAAACTGACAACGGCCGGGAGAGCGTTGCCAGTGCTGATCACAAGCGTCTCCAATCCGCACTCAGAAACGCCAATCGGCAACGATGACCATTCCCCTTCACCAGAACTGACTGTTTGAGGTCACTGCCAACTATAGCGCAATCGAAAGCGTATAAACGGGCTAAAGTGCAACAACTGAGTGACCAATTCAGTTCAGGGAAACACCAACATGCCAACTGTGTTACGCAGTACAGAGGTGATCGTCCTTACGTCACAAGTGCAGGATCACTACCGTTTGGCTCCTCAGATTCTACGTCCTTGCATTCCTACGACTTTTGAAGTACCTTGCTCAGCCAATTACAGAAGGATCTACAGTTTAATATGTACTCTGAGCACGGGGCTGGTCAGAATTATTCTTGTCAGTACATGTTGGCAGAGGTGAAACACAAATTCATAGTACAAAGTGAGGACAGAATATCACATGTATCCATAGTCAGTTTCTTAACACTGAACCACGGAGCCACAACGTCGTCGCAACTGTTGACTGGCGGTAGACTTTGCAGTGTACTACGTCAAGATACTAGTATAAAGAAAACTACTTGGAGTGTTATACCGAGTGCAAACGTTAACTGTTTACAGCGCACAGCAGTGTTGCAGGGGAATAGGAGGCAAAATGTTTTGTACGAGACACTTGTGGTCTTTCAAGTCATGTTCAAATGTGTGTGAATTCCTGCTGAGGTCATCGGTCTCTAGACTTAACTAACTTATACTAAGAACAACACACACACCCATGCCCGAGGGGAGGGGCTGCGCAATCGGTGACATGGCATCTCTAACCGTCGCGGTTTCAAGTCGTGTGACAGCCTTAAGTTGGAACAGTCGCATAATGAACTACAATTTACGCTCAAGCCACAGCGCCTTCGCGCCGCGCAACGTTTTTAAATAGGTTAAAACAGGGGTAGACAGCCGTTCGGGGGAGATGGCCAACGGCTGTGGTTCTCTAATACCCGCTTTACACCGCTGCGGGTCGGCACATGGTGAATCTTCGTCGCGAGTGACACGCTGTTACTTCCCTTCTGCTTTTACTTCAACAAAAACTAAGTATTTTTCATGATTTAATTTTAATACACCTCTATATTGTATACTATGTCAACACGATTCAATTTTTTCACTATTTCGATTGTGAGTAGTTACGGAAACTTACATTTCAGGGATGTATAGGCCTATTTTCACACCTTCATGATGGTTTCTCTCGGCGTTCTGCCCGCCTCGAGCCCGGGTTCGATTCCCGGCAGGGAACTGGGTGTTTTATCTCCTTCATCATCACTGACACGCAGGTCACCGAAGTGGCGTCAACTAAGAAGACTTGCAATACGCTGGCTGGACCCAGAAAGGGATACCCCGGTCTATAAATGCTATACTATCATTTCATTCCTTTGCGTTCTCGTCCACCATGTTCGATGATGCACTATGACTATTTCTCCCTGCCGATTAGGAGAATCTACAATTCTAGTTTCTATCAGATTGCACTCAGTGTGATGAAATTGTTTAATTCGGGTTTAAATATTTGCATGATATGCATTTTATTTGAAAAATCTGTTCGCCCGTTTTGGGGAAAGACCTGCATTGCACCTGGGGCAAGCGGTAACTTTTATTCGAAAGCGCGTCATGTGTCATTCGTTATGTCTCTGAACTGCAAGCGGCAAATTTCATGTTATTCTACTGCATAATCACTGATGGTACGGTATCTGGAATCCAGCTAAGCTGCGATCCGATTTAGCACGATCACATTTACGGATTAATGATCTAGTCCCCTTACACATAGTTGAGTTGAATCAGTGCCTTGAAAAAATTTTATTTTTGCGCTATCTTTACAATGTTCTGACAAGAAAAATTTGTCTGTAATTTATTTTCCCCACCACAGACACACACACACACACACACACACACACACACACACACACACACGCAGGTGCGTCGTGCGTGGGCGCGCTCACTCACCCGCATACACTAACTTACACACAAATTAATTGAGACAGGGAGGGAGAAATAGACAGACAAGCACGTACAGTCTCAGGTGTCCTCCTTGACAATAGATTTGCTTCGTAGGTAGGGAGCATCTAACATTAAGTGCACTACGAGGCTCCCACTTGCCGTGTCATGTTCCAGGAGCATCCCACGGCCACAAGGAGCGCCACGCCAGCCGGTCGGCACTTCCACAGCACACCGCTGTTCAGCACACTCGGCAGGCAGGATCATCCTCCAGCGGCATCTGCCCCACCATCTGCCAGAACTTAGACTCGGTAAGCACCCTTTCACTGCTTCCTATATAGCAATTATACTGCGAGGATCGTGGATCGTCACTGGCATCCTCATCAACACCTAGATGTCCTAGCAAATTCTGCATCATTCAGAGACGTACAGATGTTCTGATATTTATATGGGTATTATTTGTTACGATTCGTGAATGGTAATATGTGTGTGTGTGTGTGTGTGTGTGTGTGTGTGTGTGTATGTGCGTGTGTTTGGTGCGTATTTCATTCAGCATACACTCTAACATAATTAAATTGAATGAAAACGACGCAATACGAAGGAGTTATCCGAATGGGCCGAAAACTGGTAGACGTGATGCACATGTACAGACAAGCAAATGTTAACAATCACAGAAAAATTGAATGATTTATTAGAGAAAGATTTTCGCAAATTCAGCAAGTGAATAATGATTTCATCCACCTCTGGCCATTATACAATTAATTGTTCATCTTGGCATAGAGTGACAGAGTTTCGGGATGTTCTCCTGCGGAATATCGTGTCATATTCAGTGCAGTGGACCCGTTAGCTGATTGTAGATCCCTGACCATAACCATCGAAACGTTGCTAATTGCGGGGAGATCCGGCGACCTTGCTGGCTAAGGTAGTGTTTAGCAACAAGAAGACAAGTAGCAGAAACTCTCACCGCGAGCGGGCAGGCATTGCTGAAATGTTGTAAGTTCAGGGTGGCTTGAAATGAATGGCAACAAAACGGGGCGTAGAATATCATCAGCGTACCCGGTGTTCTGTAAGGGTGGCGCTGATGACAACCAAAGGGGTCTGTTACAAAAATTACATCGTTGATTATTACTCCTGGTTGTCGGACCGTATTGTGGGCGACAGTCAGCTTGGTATCTCATCGCTGTCCGGGTTGTCTCCAGACAGGTCTTCGGCCTGGAGTGTCACTGGCTTTATTGTCTTCAGTGATGAGTTGTGCCTCGATATGAGTCTCAATTACTGGAGAAGACGTGGCTGGGAACTCCCAGACAGCGTTGGGATGTCTATGTGACAGATTTCAGAAGGGCCAGCGGAGGTGGACCTACGCATTATTGACTTGCTGAAATTGTGAAGGTCTTTCTCTTGAATAAATATTCACTGAATAATCATCCAGTTTTTCTCAATTTTTTTCAGCCCTCGATATATAATATCTGAATACAATGCAAGTTACTATTTACATTCTAGTGCATTCAGCAAATACATCATGTTGCCTTTAAATACAACGCGATCTATTAATTATATTTTATTATTGATTTTATTTGATTAATCTGTCTTTATTCATGATCTATCATCTTCAGTATTTCTATCACATCAGCACCACCACTACAGCAGTTTTAATCATTATCATCACCATCATCACCAAGTTTACGAAACTTCTGGAGAAGGGCTCACTTATCCCTTCTCATCAATTACAGTCTTCAGGTATAAGTATCCTTGTTGCTCCAGCATATTCTCTGACCTGTCTTCCTTCTATCTTCCTCTTGGTTTCTTCTTGCATCCAGATATCCAGCAAGGAACTTCTTTGGTTTAACCAGCATTTATTCGCCTGGCTTTAACAGTCTGACACATCTTTATTTCTTTTCCGCTACTGTCATAAATGTTTCTTCTACTATAGTCCACATACACTTGCTTATTTTTGTGTTTTCACCCCGGTAATTACTAACATGCATCTCCACTGCTTGGTGAAGAACATTTATATTTTAGTGGTTTTCTCTTGGAAATTCCATGTCTCGCTTTCACCTCTCAAATCTGCTGTCAGCCATGATTTTTTCATATACTTGTGAATTTATATTCTTTATTTATGTGCCCATAGAATCCTTACTAACTTTATCTACATTAAAAGCATGTAAAATCAGTCTTTTCAATTACTAATATATGCGTTTCGTTTCGTTGATTTAAAACATAATTAGTGGTCTAGAGTGAAATGTATTTACAATTGTTTGTTGGTTCCTGACAAATAAAAAAATCTTATCTCAGTACCTTTTGCAACGAACTTTCTTAAATTAAGAGAATCAAACTAAAATTTTAATTTCTTTTCATACCACTAACGATATTTTAAATCCTTAAAAAGAAGTGCGTATGGTGATATCAATACACTTTTTTTCGAAAGACTAGCTTTTAACACTTTAAAAAGTAGGAAGTTTAAATTACTAAAAGAACTTCAGGCCAATATCATACCTATGTTTATTTCTCTTCCTGTCCATTCAATGGTCTTCTTTTGAGTCCCTAAAGATACAGTACAAATTCATCAGTTTCGCTAGTTTCGTAGTTAATTAATGTAACTCATTTTCACTCGTACTTTCAAAGTTACGTTACTAAGCCCTTCCATTCGTTCTCTAATTATATCGGTACAGAAGGACAACACTAAAACGGATCAAATGTGTTTCATTAATACGTACTTCTCCGTTTTTCCAGTTCAGGAATGTGAAAGCTTCCAACAGAACAGCTGAGAACAATTTTGGTGATTAGTGATCGCACTCTCTGACGTCTCTCAAAATTTGGAATTTATCATTGTCCTGATGAAATAAACTCAACCAAAAACATATATTGAATCGAAACCTGGTTCTTCAACAAGATTCCAGAATTTATTTTAATAAAACTCACTCATAAACTTACTGTAATGCTGTAAATCACACTTAAAATAGTAAATAGTACCTATTTTTGTGCCCTATAACTTCGTGCAACGCTAACACACTTCCATTGAACTATGTTCATCACTAAAGTCGTATTGTTTTTGTAGCTGACTAAAATATAATTTGCTTTCTATGTTGCTGTTAATGACTGAGGTTAATATCTTATACATTACAAATGGAACACTGGGAAGTCGCTAATTATTTGTCTCGTCTGACCCATTCCTTGTGAAGGAAATTAATTACAGACTGCTCTAGATTTGTATAAATCTCTTCTTTAGCAAACACTCTGCGAATAATTTCGCAGGATAGTTTTTTTATACCTTTCTATTAACAATATCCATTTGTGTTAAAACATCATCATCTGCAGGATCTTCTCTTTCTTCACGGTGTTACTTATCTGGAATGACATTAGTTGTATGTAGTTTTTGTTCAGCTCTTGATCTGTAAAAACATTTAAAGAAATATTTTAATGCTTGTACAACTTTCTCTGTGTTCTTGGTTACTGTACCATTTACCATCATGACTGATAAAATATACTATTTATCCAAAATTACATTTCGCTTTACCTTCCTTGTTTGTTATACTATACAAAGTTGTTTCCTGTATTAATTTTTATTATATCTTGTCACGTCTTCTAGAAGACGTTTCAAAAAAGATTTATTTTCTATCGTCTACATAATTTCCTTTGCTTGAAATCGTAGTTCTTCTTGTTTGCCACTGTTTCCTTCCTCCATATCTGCATTATCTTTTGCTTTCTCTATAAATACTTTTCTTCAATATTTATCCCTTTCGTCTGTACTGAATTTAATATGGTATTCTTTCTTATTCATACACAAATTCTCACACCCTACATTTCTGACACATTGCTTAACACATCTGTTGCTGTGTCCCATTATATCTATTTTTACTCTACAGCTTGTGAGTTTAAGAACATTAAAAATTCTGGAATTGTTTCGCACATCACTTCATGTAAAATTTGTTTATTATTTTATTAAATACAATATTTCTCGTTTCAGTTTTATTTGTTCCTTGCCAAATCAGTTTTCCATTTTTTTTCTTCTACAAGAATGTATTATTGATGGCCACTTCCAACCCTCTGTGACTTGGACATACTCTTAACGCCGTGGATCTCGGAATATTCACTCCGTAACGATTATGTAAATGGAATTTCCCATGTGTCTAGCTCCAACTACTATTCTGCGTACGAAGTCTGTCAATTCCTGCCGTGCGGCCATAGTCTCGTTGGACACCTTTTCAGGTGATCAGCTGAGCACAAACGACAGCTCCGCCAGTAAACTGCCCTTATATACCGTGTGTATATGATACTACCGCCATCTTTATATGCTCATATCGCTGTCTCATGACTTTTGTCACCGCAGTGTAACCTTAGAGTCAGCTCTTTATTCATTCTATCTTCATGCACCTCACCCGAGATACTATTGTAAATGAACATTTACTCATTTTTTAGACTCTGCTTTGCGCCCTGAGACCAGTTACTGTACTAACCTGTCGCTTACGACCTTTTTTTACGGCCACTGATCTTAGCTGTCTTGCATGTTTGCAAATAGCACACCATTCCATATAAACAGTGCACAGTTTGCGTTCATACAGCATCAAATCAGGCGACTTAAACACGATGTGGTCACGTACAAACTCTATAGCTTCTTCCTGTCAATCTGTCAGCTGCTGACTCCCATTCCACTTACCACCTACACACCACTTCAATGTAATGATTACGTCAGCGGTGAAAGGTCACAATAGCGGTTGCTACCAGCTGTACCTAATTTACTGTGCTTCAAAGCTATAATGTGATCTTTTAAAGGGGTTGACTAATAATCTGTCGCCTGGAGTTGGAACTACTGCGTTACATAAGTTTTTGGAAACCGTCGTTTGTGTTAAGACGGATTTGAAGAAGTACTGGAGAAAAATCTGTTAAGAAATTTACATTATAGCGCTATCTTATATGGCTCGTCGAACTAAGAGAAGGTGAACAAAATTTAACAATGAATGTAAAGTGCATCGGAGGAAAGCATGATGCAGTAGAACTGAAGAGTCACAATTACAAGTAAATGAATATGAAATGAAGAAAGAAATTACTCAGCTACTGGAACAGCAATAGCGAGGACATTTGAAGAGATTTCAGATGAAAGACTGAGCAAAATTATCACAAAATAGATTCAGCCCGAAGGAGAAAAGAAAACTCGGAGACAAGAAAATGTTGAGCATAACTTACAGCGGAAACTGTGATTATAAATCACATATACATCCATTCCTAAACATCTCGCTCAGTTTTCTAAAACCTCATGGTATTCACTGCACTGCGTTGAAAGGCAAAAGGTAAAATTTATTGTGATAAGTAAACTGGATTCGTATTACTACTAACTTAATTTTCTGGTTGTTATTGGCAAATTTTTATAAAGGAAGGAAATTCCTTACACAATATTATCGCGTATGAAGACAGATCATCCTAGACGGGTTGTATTAATCGTAGGGGACAGAGATATTAGGAGAAATAGTTAACACTAAAAGTGGTAGGCTACTAATAACACTAACAAACACATTCGGTCTTTTCGGTCGTTATTTACATCACGCTTAAATTTCGATTTCTTGTGCCGTTAACACAGAATCAAAAGTAAAATAACATTGCCCTAATTCTGATGCATCCAATAAATTGTGTTTGAAAACACCTTTTTAAACGCCAGTCATCGAAACTTGTACTTTTGTTCAAAATAAACGTTGCTGCTGGACCAATTTTGTTATCATTTGGTAAGAAATGATTATGCCAAATGAGATTTTATTGCTTCAGACATTACAATAATATATTTCTTTCATGCATCTTCTTCTTCTTCTTTTTCACTTTACGTATTAGGCAAACACCCTGATACTCCATCCCTCTATGATCTTCCTACATTTCTTCTTCCACAGCATTTATAACTGAGAGCCCTTTTCGGGAATCTTTCTCCTCTCATATGGTTTACATTTTCCTCCCATTTTCCTTTGTTTTCCTTTATTTTTATTTGAATTACATGACACTAAATCTTTCCTTTTATTCTCATTTCTTTTTGGATCTTCCATTGTACATCCTTCCACTCTTCTTAGAAATCTCATTTCTTGAGCCTGCATTCTACTTTTCTGCCTTCTTGTTGCCCAAGCGTCACCTTCATAAATGAGAGTTGATACTGAAATTTTTTAATAAGATTCCAGATGGGTTCCTCGCCAGGCTTTATTCTGCAAACTTTTTGCAGTATTTGCACATATGAAATTAGATTTATTTAATTCTTGGTCCACGCCCCGGTTACTTTCGTAAGTGATGTCGCATCCTAGATATTTAAAATGTTTTACTTGTCAGAAAATTTTATTATTCAAGACTATTTTAGATATAACTGGTTGCCTTCCCTGAATGCCATCACTTTCATTTTATCTACCGACAATGGTAGGCTGTCATCTGGGGCTATCCGCTGCGGCTCATCCACTCCTATCTTAAGGTCATCTCCATTTTCTGTAATCAGAGTCAGGTGACCCTCATATTAAATTTCATTTAGTCTAGTCACACGATGTAAAACAACTAAATTTAACTTCAAAATTTTCCATTTGCCGGTAACCTGACTGTTCTCTAGGTATTAGTCTTCCCATGATGTTTTCAGTTCTTGAATTGAGGATTTCGGTATATAGTTTAAAGGAGGAGACTTATACTTTGATGATTACTACATCTGATTTAATCGCCCTTTTTAAAGATTGTAGCTTCTTATTTCGCCAGCATTAATGAAAGATGGGAAGAAGCCTTTCATGACTTCATATTTAATGAATGATAACATACGTCTGCCTTTGTAAATAAATTATGTGTCAGAACGTTTCATAAGCGACTCTGTTGCCTGGATATATCATGGAAGCGTATTCTTTAACTCACTATCGGACTCAATGGTTAATCTATTCAGAAATTTGCTTGTTAGTGAAAATCGAAATACGTCGCTCTCATACTTCGTCCCAAGCAATTAAAAGCCTACATTTGTGCCCAAGAAAAACTAGGTGATAGAAACAGTTTTCGTGTGGAACTGTCTCTGCTATTTTGAAGGTATTAGAAGTTTCGCCAAGCGAGGTGGTGCAGTACTAGCACAGTTGACTCATATTAAGGAGAGCCCTAGTTCAAATCCCCGTCCAGCCATCCAGGCTGAGGCTTTCCCATAGAGTTTCTAAGTCATTTAAGGCAAATACCAGGATGGGTCTCCCATCTCTTGAAATGGGCATAGCCGGTTTGCTTCCTCACCTTCCCTAGCCCGAGCTTGTGCCTGTCTCAAATGGCCTTATCACCGACGGGAATATTAATCCACGTCTACATCTACGTCTACACTGATTAGCCAAAACATTTTCATCACTGGCCACCGCGATGATAGTTGCTGCCTAGTGGTGTTGCGAGAACGTGACGCAGTAACAAATGTATTTAACCGGAGTAGACGCGGACGGCGCAGCACCATAGAGATTATATAGGCTGCAAATGGGGAAATCCTTTGAAGTAAGCGACTCTAACAAAGGGCGGATTATTATTATTATTATTGCACAGAACCTGTGAACGAGTATGTCGAAGACGGTGAAGCTGGTCGAATGTTTACGTGGTAATGTCGTGAGCATCTATGGAAAGAAGTAGAACGACAGTGAAACTACCACCAGGCGCTAAATGGTTGGACTTCACCGACCTTCACAGAACGTGGGGTTCGGAGGCTTGTCTGCTTTGTTAAGCAGAACAGATGGCGATCAGTGGCACCACAATGCTGCTACGTGCACAACTGTTTCGTACATTATTGAACATGCAGCTCCTCTGCAGACCACGCCTACGTGTTCACATGTTGACCCAACGACATCGCCAGTTGCGATTGCAGTGTTCATGAGACCATCTGGATTCGTCCGTCGATCAATGGAAACGTGTCGTCTCTTCGTGCGAATCGCATTTTTGCTGTCCTAGGTCAATGGTCATCTCCCAAACGATTTCATAGAGTGGAAATGTGCAGCGCGCCACGGACGCAGGCTGGTGGGAGCAGTAATATGCTGTGGGAAACATTGTCCTGCGCTTCCATGCGACCTGTTGTAGTTACTGAAGAAACGCTGTCAGCAGCGAACCACTTGCATCTCTTCATGCTTGATATCTTCCCCGAGGCCGATGTAATTCTTCAGCAGCATAACTGTCGGTGTCTCGGAGGCAGAACGGTGCTACAACGGTTTGAGGAGCGTTATAGTGAATTCACGTTGACGTCTCCGTGACCAAATTCGCCTGATGTCAATCCTACAAATCCATCTGAGTCGCCATCGAGAGCTATCACCGCTTACGCAAATCAGCGGTCCGTTGTCTACACGAATCATGTGATCTTTTGCGTAGAAATCTAATGCCACATAACTCCCCAAACCTGCCAAAAACTGTCGGATTCCTAATATGCGGAATCAGTGACCTATTTCGTTCTATAGATAGACTAACAAGCTATAAAGCAAGCGGTCATAATGTGTGGCTCATCAGTGTACTTGCATATTTCACAAGCCGTCGCATGATACTCGGTGGAGGTTACCATGTACCACTACCAGTCATTTCCTTTCCTGAGTGAGGGGAAAAACGACTGTCTGTATGTCTCTGCGCGAGTCCTAATCTCTCTAATCTTGTATGTAGGTTGGTGGCAATAGAATCGTTCCGTAGTCACCATCAATGCCATTTCTCTGTATTTCCTAAATATGTTCCTGACAAAGAACGTCGCCTTCTCTGCAGTGAATCCCATTCGGGTTCCCGAAGCATCCCTGTAACACTTGCATGTTGTTCAAAACTACTGGTAACAAATTTAGCAGTCCGTCTTTCAATAGCTTTGATATCTTCCAGTAATCCCACGTGATGCGGTTCTCAGACACTCAAACAGTACTCAGCAACGTGTCGCACTAATGTCCTACACGCGGTCTCCTTCACTGAAGAACCACACTTTTCTAAAATTCTCCCAATAAAACGAAGTCGACCATGCACCTTCCCTACAACAATCCTTAAAGACTTTTTCAATTTCATGTCGCTTTGCAACGTTACGCCTCGATATTTAATCGAAGAGACTGTGTCAAGCAGCACACTATTAATGCTGTACTCTAACCTTATGGGTTTGTTTTTACAACTCAATCACATTACCTTAGATTTTTCTACATTTAGCTGCCATTCATCACGTGCAAATAGAAATTTGGTCTAAGTTAACTTGTACCCTCCTGTAGTCACTCAAGCACGACACCTTCCCATACACCATAGCATAGCAACAAGCAACTGCAGTCTGCTGCTTCCCTGTCCGTCAAAACTGTTATGTATACAGAATATAACAGCGGTCGCATAACACTTCCCTGGGGCGCTCCTGACGGTACTCTTGTCTCTGATTAACACTCGCTGTCGAGGACAACGTACTGAGTTCTGTTACTTAGCAAGTCTTCCGTCCTTTGCGCGAAGATGATTCCGGTCTCAGGTGGATTGTCAGTGCCAGGAGGTAATCTAAACATTCAACATGTGTGATCAGAGATGGCAACATATTGCACGAGACCTAAAAATTATGATTTTAACTCAATACCATTCTTGTGTACAAAAGAAAAAGACTGCTTAAATATACGTGTGCTCAGCTAAACGGCCTTTGTGATGTTACAGTTCCTTCCCGGCCTCGGAAGCTCGTCTCAGAGCTCATCCTCGGGCAGCTCAGCAGGTTCCACTGGTGAGTCTGGAACCAGTTCACAAACTTCCAGTGACAGCCAAGGCGGATCTACAACTGGTTCGGAAGAATCTTCCACTTCTTCGTAGAGTTCCAGTGGAACCCCAGGAAAATCTTCAGATCACTTTAATCCGTCGTAATATATTTGAACCATCTCGCTTTCAGATCGGAAGCTTTGGACATTGAAACAGGCCACGTAAATCTAAAAACTAGTGTAGTTCTCTTTCTACAGCTCGGCTCGTCTGCACTCCTATCTATCTTATAGGTTCTTAGTGACAATGATCAGAGTGCACACACAATGGAAACCCTACGCAGACCCAAGCAAAACTAACCATTTCGATTTTCTTTCTCAAGCGTACTGTTAGCAGTCACAGAGGAACTATAAAATATTATTAATTGTAGCATCTAAATAGTCAATTATTTACGCGTCTGATGATTATGTTCGTGAATGTTATTATAATATGGGTTTTTGAAAACTGTAGTTTAAATACATGTGGAGTTTTAACCATTGAAATAAATAGCTTACTAATGCATAAAAAGTTTATTTCATTTCCACATAACAGTGACCTATGAACACGATCATGTAACGATTTTTTTTTTTCTCGATATTCTTCACTGATGCTCTCCTTTCGTGAATCGTAAACCTCATTCATTGATTTTATTTGACTTATGTTAATGGGTTATACATTCAGGGGAGTGAGGATGAAAACACAATACCACAATTTTGATGTGTTCGTGTTTGCGTTCTTAACGTATTCTCAGGTGATAATAGCAGACCACTGAGAAACGTATGAAATGCTACGTCGGGCGTATGCTCATACGTACAGATTTACGGTCGAAATTACTCATATTTCAAGAACTGTTTTGTGTGTTTCGTACAGCTGACGCAGTAAAGATAAATGTATCAGCTGAAACTAACGACGTCCAACGAACACAGCTATTTCTCCAGATGCTGCCATCAGAGATCCATTCATTCAAATTCACACAAAAGGATATAGCACTCCGATATGATACCTATCTCCAACTCTCTCCTCTATATCTCCGTTCACCAACACATACAATTCCCACATACTGGATCACCAATATCCTAAGATCTTGCCCTTGAGTATACACTTAGGAAATCAGGCACGTGTTACAAATTACTTAAGATAAACTTTCACTTCATCCCGAAAGCCTGCTTAATATCACATAATTTCAAATGTAGTATTATACACTTGATCATAAGCTAAACTCTAATTTTCGTGATGCAAGGGATGGATTGAAGATAATTCCGTGTTTAAAATCGCTTGCAGATATCTCCTCATATTGTGGGCGTTATGTGATCCCTTATGATTATTGCTTCGCTCCTTTTGGGCACACGAGTATAATGGACGCCATTAACAATAAATTTCCCATGTAACGTAAAAATAGACTGTACTACCTGACGCCTGACACATATGAAGTACAAATGATTACGTCATAGGTTCCAGTTAAAATAATCTTTGGAAACGTTTGCACGAAGATCCGGGTTCATAAATACACATTGATGAATAAGCAAGAAATGGGTGTACGACAGCTCGATCGATTTGTCATCAGATAGGCACACAACTATTACACCATACGAATACTTGGAATGCCCATATGGACGTGAGTGAAATATATCCACATTAATATGTTGAACCGGTTCAATCAAACAACAATAATGAGACTTAATTTACCTAGGTCACATACGAAGATGGGCAATTTATAGGTGAAACGCAAATTACACCAAGTCATATATAGGTCCAATCGTATATACATCCATACTCTTTTACCCTCGACGGCAATCCACAGGATTTTCTTAGGTAAATTTAATTTTACATTTTTCTTAATGGAGAGAGAGAAGAACGAAAGCCAACAAAGATTCAAAACCCTCTTGTTACGACGTCTTTGTGTCATTATGATGACTATGGAAGAGATAATTACTGTGACAAGCTTCCCAGATTTAACTCAAGTGGTAGCACATAGCCCCTGTGGGGTGGGATAAGACGTTTTAGTAAGTAAACATAACTGCCACCGTTCTGGATTCTCTGGTATGATTAATAATTTATATCTTTGGCTGGTGGTGATATTGATCTTAATTGCTACTTTTTTCAAATTTGTATGTTTTCACCAATTGTCCTTGATTTTCTATTTTCAGAATAAGGATAAGAATATATTGGCATTCAGAATAGCGCGACATGTCGCAAGCGTAATAAAATATACACATCGTGAAGCGAAGAACACATGAAACAAAGAAAAATAAGTTAGCAATACTATGTAATATTCTTATAGTATGCAATATTCGGATACCAACACAGTACTCACATAATATAGAGTAGGTTTGCTCATATAGTGAACCAGAACGAAAAAGGCTCCTACCATAGCACAAAAAAGGCGAATATGTCCTAGTCAGAGTTAGAGAAGTAAAAGAAAGAAACTAGCTTTTCGACTTATCTGGTATACACAAAGACATTTAAATCAAAACATCTCGACATATTCAAGTTTCAACCCTAAATAAGAAATAACCTTTATTACACGAAAAATCCCATAACCATGCCCCGCAATATAGTAATATGATACGTGATGCCATGTTGTGCACCATGACATAGCCATCATGTCATCCAACAGGGCATTTGTCATGTCGTGCAATACAACGCAATGTGTTATTAAAGTTTAGGACTCATGCACTCCCATTCTCAGATAGTTTATATTATAGATGAGTCCCCACTCTCAGATACTTCCGATTGTACATTCAGCCCATACTCATGCTTCTATTTGTTCCTACGTCCCTTAGCATAATCTAACAAAGGATATGTTTGGGGAGAAACGGTCCCCTCGGGGAGATATCAGACCTACTCCCTCCTTTCCCAGAAACCAAAAACTGTTTTAGCGTCCTCCTAGATGGAAATTCACTTCCAGAAATTTTAGCCTGCCAGTAAAACTTTTTTGAGCTATTACATGTTGCTCTTCAGCCATATGATGTTATATACTCATTTTGTTTCTTATGGCTGGTGAATTTGCTGGCTTTTGGACACAGGATCAGGGAATTTAGCCTATAAATTGCAAGGCGCAGACGTGCTAATGCCTTGCAGCTAAGAGGAGGAGGAGGAGGAGGAGGAGATCAGTGTTTAACGTCCCATCGACAACGAGGTCATTAGAGACGGGGCACAAGCTCGGGTTAGGGAAGGATGGGGAAGGAAATCGGCCGTGCCCTTTCAAAGGAACCATCCCGGCATTTGCCTGAAGTGATATAGGGAAATCACGGAAAACCTAAATCAGGATGGCCGGACGCGGGATTGAACCGTCGTCCTTCCGAATGCGAGTCCAGTGTGCTAACCACTGCGCCACCTCGCTCGGTCCTTGCAGCTAAGAGAGCTCACTGCAGGGGGAGTTAGAATTAACTCAAAAACATGTCAAGATGTTTTGATTTATTTGTCTTTCATGATATCAGATAAGTCGAAACGCTGGTTCCGTTCTTTTACATTCCTACCTCTGCACAGGATATATTCTCATTTTTTGTGCTGTGATAGGAGTATATGTAGATTTTGCTTTGCAAGTTAAGACCGAATGAAGCTCTATTCTTAAAAGCGAGTTCCCCATTTTACCATAAGAATGTACTCTTTTATTTCTTTTATTCACTGTAGTGGGTTTCCGCGCATTCAGTTTACGTAAGAACGAATTTTAAATGCCTTATTTAGCTTGACTTCAGACCATCGTATCTCGGCAACGGATTAAGGTTATTGCATACTAAAAATTACGTTTTGCTTATATCTATTTATCTATTCTTGTGCGAAACGTGTACTGATTCGTACAAGTCTAAAGAATAGAAGTGACGCGCTTCAGAAACCTCCCAGAGAAACATGTTTTTCCCAGGTAAAATCTGAACAGTGCAGATGCAACTGGTGCCATTAGCTGAGCATTGATTTCAGCCCAATTAAAAAGATTGGAAAAGGAATTGATCGGTTCACAGAATTTGTCTTGGTGCTAGTTCCGGTTCGTCGTTAAATCGTTGCTTAATATACTGTAACATAGCTACAGTAAGATAGATGTCCCAATGGCTAAGCAAATGGCCTCTGGTCCACGCTAGACCAAAAATATTTTATGCCTTGTTTATATCTCAAATTGAAACCAGCAACAAGACTCCCTCCTCCGCAAACCGTGATCCTGCCGCGACGTTTTCAGAGATATTTTTTACTTTCCTTGGAATAAGACTCTGCCTACACTAATCACACATTACAACAAGTTTTTATATAAAAGTAACACGGGATTCTGTCAGCAGTGGGTAATCATTTGATGCCACTCCACCACACGCCTTATCGTGTGGAAAACCAAGGAAAACCGTAAGCTGAGACTTCAAATTCAAGCGACTTTTTGTCCACATTTATTTCGTCTTCCCCTCTAAAACAGATTAGGGGAGTATTATATTGCTTTTCGTTTGAATGACTATAAAATACAATTTTATTATTTTGTGAGTGGAGGATATGAACTTACACAGGTTGAAACGCCAACCTGATAAGAAAGGGAAATTATTCTTGTATCTAGTCATTTTGATGAGACGACAGATCACAATGTAGGTAGGTAGTAGCTTCCAGTCAAGGCTGTGACATCTTGGTTCGCTGATATTACCCTCGAAAAGGTTACACTGCAGCTCTAGAAATCGCCATCCAGCACACGAGGCGAGAACAGTATTTGAAATCTTCTTATAAGAAATTTTAAAAAATATGTACAGGAAACATCTTATTGAAAAGGAGACAGTATTTATATTTCAAAATTCTTTAAACGGGAGGCAGACGCACTCATTCTCCACAAATCCATCTTATTCTAATATCAACTGGAATCGTCAGGATTCAGGGAAGAAGCAGTCTTCACTAAAAATCGTCTTCCACAGTGGTATGAATAGTTTCTTTTGCTACCAGGAGCAGTTGGCTGTTCATCATATTACGACTAACAGCGCGGGCGTCCTTGCTGCTTGTTAATACCAATTTTTACGAATAAATATTTACAAAGCGAGGGTGTTCCCCTCATCCATTTTAACATCAACGATGTAGACTGAGATTTTCACTCTGCAGTGGAGTGTGCACTCATATGAAACTTCCTGAAAGTTTAAAATTGTGTGCCGGGCCTAGACTCGAACTCGGAACCTTTGCCTTTCGCGGGCAATTGCTCAACCACCTAAGCTACCCATGCACGACTCACGCCCCGCCCTCACAGCTTTACTTCTGCCAGTACCTCGTCTCCTACCTTCCAAACTTTACAGATGCTTTCCTGCGAAACTTGTAGAACTAGCACTCTTAGAAGAAAGGATATTGCGGAGACATGGCAAAGGTCCTGAGTTCGAGTCTCGGTCCGGCACACAGTTTTAATCTGTCAATAAATTTCATCATCGATGTAGTCTGGCAAGTTTGATATCGGCTCCAAGGTGATTGCAAACAGTAGATCTACGTACTTATCAATGTTTACCAGTGCAATATCTAAACGTGCTCTTCATGGCTCATTGAATTCCGCTCACAGATAATTCGGCACTTTGTTATTGTTGTTGTGGTCTTCAGTCCTGAGACTGGTTTGATGCAGCTCTCCATGCTACTCTCTCCTGTGCAAGCTTCTTCATCTCCCAATACCTACCGAAACCTAATTCCTTCTGAATCTGCTTAGTGTATTCATCTCTTGGTCTCCCTCTACGAATTTTACCCCCCACGCTGCCCTCCAGTACTAAATTGGTGATCCCTTGATGCCTCAGAACATGTCCCACTAACCGATTCCTTCTTCTAGTCAAGTGCCACAAGCTCTTCTTCTCCCCAATCCTATTCAATACCTCATCATTAGTTATGTGATCTACCCATCTAATCTTCAGAATTCTTCTGTAGCACCGCAATTGCAAATCTTCTATTCTCTTCTTGTCTAAACTATTTATTGACCATGTTTCACTTCTATACATGTCTACACTCCATACAAATACTTTCAGAAACGACTTCCTGACACTTAAATATATACTCGATGTTAACAAATTTCTCTTCTTCAGAAACGCTTTCCTTGTCATTGCCAGTCTACATTGTATATCCTCTCTACTTCGACCATCATCAGTTATTTTGCTCCCCAAATAGCAAAACTCCTTTACTACTTTAAGTGTCTCATTTCCTAACCTAGTTCCCTCAGCATCACCCGACTTAATTCGAGTACATTCCATTATCCTCGTTTTGCTTTGTTGATGTTCATCTTATACCCTCCTTTAAAGACCCTGCCCATTCCGTTCAGCTGCTCCTCGAAGTCCTTCGCTGTCTCTGATAGATTTACAATGTCATCGGCGAACCTCAACGTTTTTATTTCTTCTCCATGGATTTTAATACCTACTCCGAACTTTTCTTTTGTTTCTTTTACTGCTTGCTCAATATACAGATTAAATAGCATCGGGGAGAGGCTGCAACCCTGTCTCACTCCCTTCCAAACCACTGCTTCCCTTTCATGTCCCTCGACCCTTATAACTGCCATCTGATTTCTGTACAAATTTTAAATAGCCTTTCGCTCCCTGTATTTTACCCATGACACCTTTATAATTTGAAAGAGTGTGTTCCAATCAACATTGTCGAAAGCTCTCTCTAAATCGACAAATGCTAGAAATGTAGGTTTGCCTTTCCTTAATCTTTCTTCTAAGATTAGTCGTAGGGTCGGTATCGTCTCACGTGTTCCAAAATTTCTACGGAATCCAAACTGACCATCCCCGAGGTCGGCTTCTACCAGTTTTTCCATTCGTCTGTAAAGAATTCGCGTTAGTATTTTGCAGCTGTGAGTTATTAAATTGATAGTTCGGTAATTTTCACACCTATCAACAGCTGCTTTCTTTGGGATTGGAATTAGTACATTATTCTTGAAGTCTGAGGCAATTTCGCCTGTCTCATACATCTTGCTCATCAGATGGTAGAGTTTTGTCAGGACTGGCTCTCCCAAGGCCATCAGTAGTTCTAATGGAATATTGTCTACTCCCGGGGCCTTGTTACGACTCAGGTCTTTCAGTGCTGTCAAACTCGTGACGCAGTATCATATCTCCCATTTCATGTTCATCTACCTCCTCTTCCATTTCCATAATATTGTCCTCAAGAACATCGCCCCTGTATAGGCCCTCTAATACTCTTTCCACCTTTATGGCACTTATCACACAGACATACTTGCCCACAAATTACCGTCGCTGATAGAACGTAATTGACCATTAAGGAGTACGAATACAAGATGAAGATTTATTGTTCGCCTCTTCCATGCCACTAGCTATTTCGTCGAAGCTTGAATCATTATGATGGCCATTTCCGAACACAAATCTGTGGGACATCGGATATTCACAAGTCAAATTAGAGTCTCCCCACACCGCATACGAAATCAGTCCAAATATAAGAGTCAGTGATATGATATATTCTTTACCACAGTTTTTTTCACATCACCTTATGCCAATCCTACTGTGAAAACCTTTTTTCTCCGCTGCATTTGAGGACATAAGCATCTCCACATCACCTGAGGCCAATCAAGCAAGCCAGGTAATCAAAACACCAGATCAAGAGATTCATCAGGAATAACATTTTAATGTTTAACCTGCCGAGCAAGGGATGTTAGCCAGACAAGTGACTAACTACCGCATATGTTTTAAATCTTAATTAATAAATCGACTTTTGCTTCTCAGACGCTCATTGGCCTGGCGATTCTGCACATCTTTTTGTGTACAGAGCACAGGCAGTTATAGAGTACACAATACATCATTACTTATTCCCGGTCAGTCCTATCAATA
The DNA here is from genome assembly GCF_023864345.2 of Schistocerca serialis cubense. NCBI lineage: Eukaryota > Metazoa > Arthropoda > Insecta > Orthoptera > Acrididae > Schistocerca > Schistocerca serialis. The sequence continues at coordinate 229,005,180 of NC_064646.1, read as the reverse complement.
CTTACAAGGAGTGCTACCAAACATGCTAAAAACTTCGTAACTATCTAAAACAACAAAGTTATCAACATGAGACGTCAACTCGGAATTCCATTTACATAACGTTAACATACTAAATTTAAAGTAATTCAAAATGCTGCCAAATTGTGGCTTATATTTATATTATTTTCTGAGAAACACATTTTACACGTATTCCCAGTTCAAGAAAGTAAATAATTATAGTAATAAATTCTCTATTCAGGATCATATAAGCAACAAGAATCAGCTCGATCTACTCTTTTTTCCAACATTACTGAATATAGCTTAGACCTCAATATAATGGTTGTAATAACACAACACATATAGAACGCAAAAGTGTTCTTTCCGAAATAAGTGCGTAATAATAGCCCATTTTCAGCCTACAGTTGAAACTGTTAGTACATACGCTGTGTTGAAAAAGTCATGGAATAGTGATATACACTTATACAGTGGTGGTAATATCGCGTACACAAGGGATAAAAGCGCAGTTCATCGTCGGAGCCGCCATCTGTACTCAGATAGGTCATTTGGAAAGATTTTTGACGTGATTATAGCCGCACGACGGAGTGGTAGTTGGAGCTATACGCAAAGGGGATTCCATTTCGGAAATCATTAGGGAATTCCATGTTCCGAGATCCACAGTGTCAAGACCTTGGCGAGAATACCGAATTTCGGGATTGACTCTAGCCTCGGACAAAGCAGTGGCCGACCTTCTTCGCTTAACGATCGAGAGCAGCGGTGTTTGTGCAGAGTCGTCAGTGCTATCAGAAAAGCAATACAGAGTGAAGGAACCGTAGAAATAAACGTGGGACATACGACGAACGAATGTGATAGGACAGTGCCGCAAAATTTGGACTTAATGGGATATGGCACCAGACGACAGACGCGAGGGCCTCTCCTAACAGTACAACATAGCCTGCAGCACCTCTCCCGGATTCGTGACGACTGGAATACGGTGGCCTGGCAGAATGAGTTTCAATTTCAGCTAGTAAGAGCTGATAGTAAGCTTCGAGTGTGGCGTAGTGTCTCCATAGTCGGGTGGGCTGTGTTTACATTGAGTGGCCTGAGTCCTGGTTATGTTCGGCTACTTGGAGACCATTTTCAGCCATCCATGGACTTCATGTCCCCAAAAAACGATGGAATTTTTGTATATGACACCGGACCGCAATTGTTTGCGACTGGTTTACATCTACATCTAAATCTACATCTACATAGATATCCACAGGCCACCGTACGGTGCGTAGCGGAGGGTACCAGTACAACTACTAGGAATTTCCTTTCTGTTCACTCGCAAGCAGAGCGCGGGAAAAAGGACTGTCAATAAGCCTCCGTATAGGCCGTAATTTCTCGTAGCTTATCTTCGTGATCCTTCGACGCAATGTTTGTTGCTGGTTCTCTAGATTTTATCAATAGTTTTTCTCGAAAAAAAGGTCACCTTCCTTCCAGGGTTTCTCATTTGGGGTACGGCAGCATCTCCGTTACACTTAAGTTTGTTCGAACCTACCGCTAACAAATCTAGCAGCCATCCTCTGAATTGCTTCGATGTCTTCATTCAATCCGACATGGTAGGGATCCCAAACACTCAAGCAGTACTCAAGAATAGGTCGCACCAGCGTTCTATATGCGGTCTCGTTTAAAGGTGAACTCGTTCCTAAAACGCTCCCAGGAAACAGAAGTCGACCATTCACCTCTCCTATAACAGTTGTGCATGCTCGTTCCATTTCATATCGCTTTACAATATTAAGCCCAGATATTTAAACGACGTGACTAACTGAAGCAGTAATACTCCATCCGAACATTACAGGTTTGATTTTCCTACTCATCCGCATTAACTTACATTTTTCCATATTTAGGGCTAACTGCCATTCATCACACCAACTGGGAGCTTTAGTCTTGTATCTTCCTACAGTCATTCATCTTCGACTCCTTACCGCACATCACGGCTTATCAGCAAACAACCACAGAATTCTGCCCACCCTGCCGGCCAAATTGCAACAATCTATACAGAGAGCAACGGTGGTCCTATCGCACGTCCATGGACCACTCCTGACGATACCCTTGTCTCTGATGAACACTCGCCGTCGAGGTCAGCATACTGGGTTCTATAATTTAAGATATCTTGGAGCCGCTCACATGTCTGTGAACCAGTTCCATATGCCCGTACCTTCGCCAAAAGCCTGCAGAGGGCAACAAGTCAAATGCTTTCATGACATCTAGAACGTGGAATCTGCCTATTGCCCTTCATCCATATTTTGTAGTACATCATGTGAGAAAAGGGCAAGCCAAGTTTCCCAAGAGCGATGCTTTCTAATACCATACTGATGTTTAAAGAACATTCTGGATAGTTCGAGCCAATGATTTGGCCACGCAAGTCCCGCTACATCAGTCCCATCGTACCATTATGGGAAATACTCGGGAGGTCCGTTTGTGGGACCAAAACTACCACCAACAACACTTTCTCAGTTATGGACGTCTATAGAGGCAGCATAGCTCAATATTTCTGCAAGAGACTTCCAACAACTTGCTGAGTCCATGCCAAGTCAAGTTGCTGCATTATACCGAGCAAAAGGCGATCCGACACTATATTAGGAGGCCTGCCTTGACTTTTGTCAGCTCAGTGTACATATTTACACACTAGTATTATCTGAGTTTAGGCTTTCATCCAGAATGAAGACTGGCCTCTTACTACAAAAGTTCATTAACAGATATAGATAAACCATTCACCAAATAACTAAAAAATAATAAAAAGTTTCATTACAGATAAATGATCATGAATAATTCTGGATTTCCTCCACTGTGAACGGAGTACTGACTACCACATGTGCTCTAACACTTCATTTTCGGGTCAGTCTATTTGTACACACTTTTACAATCGACATACATTACTAGTAGAATATTTTGGAAGGTTTTGGCTCATTAGCTCAGTTTTGGCTCATATCGGAGCTCTCCTCGATTTCACCCAAAAACTTGCTAACTAGCGAAAACCCACCTAAATATTCTCCTATATTTCCAAATAGTTCAGGTCTAATTCATCCCATTTCATTCAAAAGAATATATTTTTTTCCAAAATGAATTTCAATGTTACTTATAAAAGGTGCACATAAAAAATGATTAGTGCACAAAAGAAAAGAAACTAAATATATTTTTTTATAAAACGTAAACGTAAGAAAATGAACAAAATTAATTGGTTAATGAAAGTTATTGACTAACAACCACAGGATTTTTATGAAGAACAGTTTTTTAAAATATAATATTTGTCAAAAAGTGCACTACCTTTGGCGCCATCTTCTTGATGGTACTCTCTGTATTTCATTTTTTCACCCTCTCGGTTTTTTGCTGAATGTCGATGCTTTTCTGCGACTTTGATTGCTTTTCATCGTCCACCCATCATCTTCTTCTGGTGGTGTCTTGCCATCTATCTCTGGAATACATGGGAGAGCTGCTGACGACGGATGCTGGCGTCTTCTCCTTGATGGGCTGCAGCGGTGAACGACGTCATCAAATTACAATAGTATTGGCTGGCTCAACCAATTCTATAGCAATTCAGCTTTTCTCTCTCAGAGCAAAGCAATAGCGCTGGCAATCTCTATATATAGTTCGTTTTTAAGTTTCAAAGTACTTTTCAAAAGCTCTACCTTTATGAACGGATTTTGATCAAAATAGGTTATATTTTTCACTTCACTACATTTTGTTAATAGAAAATCCATGTGAAAAAAAAACATAAATGTGGTTGTAACCGTAAAAATTAAGTTTAAAAAAAGAATTATTTACGTTTGAAACCAAACGTGTTCCCCTGTTAATGGTAATGGAACTTGCATCAATGCCATCCCAGCACACTCTAGGAACTTTTGAAACGTCAATTCATTTTAGTAGCTTAGAAGTGATTTGTTGTACCAGGATAATAGAATGTCTAAGGAGATTGCATGTTTCTGCGAACGCTTCCTTATGCACGCTGATGGCTTGTTGTCACAGCGAGAGTTGGCTCAGAATCAAGATAAGTGAGTGTGACCTTCACATTGTCAGAGTAACAGCTAGCCACCGAGCGAGAAGGCGCAACCTTCAGATAACAAGCCAGGGGTCGCATGCCGCCAGCCATTGCACTTTCCTGTTGCTGTCAGTCTGAGTTAGTCTTCGCTTGGAGCTGGATCTATGTAACACAGACTTTTCTACAGCGACCGTATAGATCGATTAATTGCTAATTTAGTAACTAAATACTAACCGATTTTAAAAATTCAAACAGCTAACATGAAACTGACCAAACTGCCTTAGCTGCAGCTACGCTACATAGAAAAACTATTCAGAAAAGATACTAACATTTTCACTTTTTACTTTCTCTGAATTTAAAGGGGAGGAAAATGCTCCCCTTAAGAGGTAATGAAAGATCAACTACTTTTGTCAGGAATAGAACTATCAATTAAATTGAGACAGTTGCCTTAGATATATTTGGGTTCCTTTATTCGAAGAGAAAAACATATTAATTACTGATGATATTTTAGATTTTTTTGTATGGAATTGCAGGGCCTAAAAATTTAGCACCAGGAAGTACATCAAAAAATTAATGAAATTACGTTTAGTTTCTTAAAACTAATGATATCCCAGTCCCAGAAATTCAGTGCGAAAATCCATTAATTTTAGATACGAATACATTCAAATAGAGATTATTTCAACACCAAACAAACTTGTTCAAAAGAAATGGTTATTATTAACAGTTGAGAAATTTAAAGAATCTGGATGGCGTTCCATACAAGGCAATCTAAACAAGTGAGAACATATTGTGTACCTCTCGAAAGAATATTTCTTGATTTTTTAAAAATTAAGAAAGTATATGAGTAGTAACTGGGCGGATTAAGCGCACTCGCAGACAGTTTACCGACATTTTCCACCTACAATGAACTGATTAGAACGTATTCAGAATAACAACACTATGGTTGATAACAGTAAAGTAGTTTTGGTGATAACTGATAAAGAGAATAATCTATGGTTTAATGCTAAGGATACTGCGGAGATACTGGAATTTAAAAATACAAGAACAGCATTTTAAAACACGTAAGAGAAAAATATAGAAAAGTTATAAAGATATAGGGAGCAGCGATTTGCTACCCCCTTCAAAAATGCAACCACATATTGTATTTATTAATGAGCCGTGGTTATATTCACTAATTACAAAGTCAAAATGAGATTAGCTGAACATTGGGTTTATGAAGAAATTTTACCATCAATTACAAAACATTGTGTATACAAACTGCAGTCAAAAATGGAAAATTTACAAGACAAATTGAAGATTTACAAATTTATAAAGAAATGGCTATGTGTGTTCTGAGGAAAAGAAGAGAAGACATTAACTTCACTTTACTTTTAGCTACTCAGTGTTGGCTACTTTTCAGTAGTCAAAAAATTTACCCCTGAAAAACTTCATAACATGTATGGAAAACTAGGGGTGAGGAAATCACTCAATTTGGTTGGCTTAAGACATAACGAAATATCAGTTGTTTTTATCAATGAACACGGGCTGCTATCACAAGCACATCTTCAGTTGTCGATAATTCAGAAACACCTATGCTGAATATATTTGAATTCATTCATGAAAATAATTATGAATTAAGTTTAGGTTCTTGGTTTAGAGACATTCGAGTTCCACTGTTTGAAGACAAAAATGAATTGGTTACCAGTTTTTTTACACAGATTTCAAAGCAGTAAATATTTACCACCTGAAAAATTCACACAAAACAAAAGAAATTACGCTAAATTTCTTAAATAAAATGATATACCTTACACAGAACATTGTCTTTATTTACCCAACTACTGTATGAATTATCAAATACGACATCAAGAGATGCCACTAGGACAAATGTTGATAGAGGTGATAAAATAGGCATAGTAGACTTCATAAATTTAAACAGTGATTTGAAATTACTGTCTCCAATTACAAACAATAAAGATGCAGATGACATTAATACATTAGGAAATTTTAGACCTACCCCCCAGATGGGTCTAACTTACAATGAAAAAAGAACATTATTTATTAACGAATCTGGATTATATTCCCTAACTTTAAAATTAAATATTTATCGAAAACTAGGGCTGTAACCATCAGTTACATTCTTCAAAAATGCAGCAGAGTTCTCATACAGTTTTAAAATTAAATTTAATAAAGTTAAAACAACGCCAAATAAGAATACAGAGAGAGTTGAATTTATGTGAGTGCATTGAATGACCGACAAATAATTTGTTATTTAGTTTCATGTATCTATTTTAACTGTTTCGAATTTCTCTAGAATAACTATATTATTCTGTTTCAAAATCTAACAATAGTGGCGTATAATTGTAATTATGTGCAACTAAACTTCCTATCTATTTGCGAATGTAATTATCTCCAAATACATAACAAGGATGAATTAAATTTCCATCTTCTACAGAATAGATGTGGTAAACATTACATCCTAAGTAGCTAAACAATAACAGAAATCGTTACATTTCTCTAGTCTCTTTAGTAACATGAAGACAAATACTGCAGATACTTATGGGAGGGGGGGCTCCCAGAGGGTCTAACTTGCAACGAATAAAAGAGGATATTAATTTAAAATTAATATGGTTTTAACTTTCCAAAGAGTGGTTTCCCATGTACTAAACATTTAGCGCCTAGAATACAAATAAAAATTTAGTTACCTGGAAAAATATATGGACGTAGCTGCGAGCAACGTCTAAGAAATTTTCATAAAACATTAGAAAATTTTAACGTGAACGATTCGTTCACCTTAAGATCTAATGAAAAATCAAGTATTTAGGTCGCTATACAATAGCACACCTTTAAATGGAATAAGAAATACTTTGGTATTGCAGACTTAGGCTTGCCAAGAAGTGAAAAACATGAAGCTTAATTTGCTAAACTATAAAAAATTTGTATTCGTAAATGGTTCAATGGAATAAGAAATATTTTGTTATTACAGACTCAGGCTTCCCCAGAAGTGAAAAAAACAAAGCATAATTTGCTATACTATAAAAGATATGTAGTAATAAACGGAGGAAGACAGAAGTGCTAAAATTTTAGATCTATTCTGCAAGAATAAAATGCAACACCGGGATATGAGAGAAAAATTAAGTAGTTTGTAAGACGAAGAATACGAAGTCGAATGTTTGGATTTAATTTTACTTAAAAACGGCTGTTTAAAAATTACATCGTACGACAAGGAAATGGATGCTTTTGTGGAATTATAGAATTTAAACAAACTAAGTAGAAACAAATATATAAAAAGGATTCTTAAGGCAGAATGATATTTTCACTCTGCAGCAGAGTGTCCACTGATATAAAACTTCCTGGCAGATTAAAACTGTGTGCCGGACCGAGACTCGAACTCGGGACCTTTGCCTTTCGCGGTTAAGTGCTCCACCAACTGTGCTACCCAAGCACGACTCACGGCCCATCCTCACAGCTTTACTTCTACCAGTACCTCGTCTCCTACCTTCCAAACTTTACAGAAGCTCTCGTGCGAACCTAGCAGAACTAGCACTCCTGAAAGAAAAGATATTGCGGAGACACGGCTTAGCCATAGCCTGGGGGATGTTTCCAGAATGATATTTTCGCTCTGCAGTGGAGAGTACGCTGATAAGAAACGTGCTTGGGTAGCTCAGTTGGTGGAGCACTTGCCCGCGAAAGGCAAAGATCCCGAGTTCGAGTCTCGGTCCGGCACACAGTTTTAATCTGCCAGGAAGTTTCATTCTTAAGGCAATTAGTAAATGTTATTTGGAAGAAAACGATTCGGATTCTAGCGAAGAAGACAAAACAGATATCGATAAATATTACAAAGACGATTTTCCACACGAAGAACTTGTAAAAGAGCACAATGGTGGACGAATTTACGGAAGCGGAATTTAAATTTTTAAATAATTTTGCTCTAATTATTGGCTGGACAAAGAGATTAAAGTTGTAAATTTATTTTTCGTTTTTTTAACTCTTGCAAGGATTAAATTTTTAATCTCTGGATTTCAATAATTCGAAAGGAAGATAAATCTATTAAACTTGCAATGAAGATCAATTAAACTCGAAATGACAATAAAACAACCAAACGTTACACAAGCTGACTGACCAACTAAATGATTACCTGATTGATTAACTAACAAAGTAACTGATAGACTAACCTACTGAGTAACTAACAAACTAAATGACTAACTAACTAATTTACTAACTCACAGGCTAACTAACTGACTGACTAACAGACTGACTGACTAGCTGACTGAATAAAGCACAAAAATATCTTACAGAAATTGATTACAATCTCTTGTGTCTAAAATTTTCAGGGGTGAAATAATTGACCACTGGAATATAGTATAGAATTAATAAAATATCATCAGTAATCAACAACAGTACCATGTTCACTTTTTGATTTCCTTTCTGGAAGCGGCGAATGACTGACACCTTATTTTGTTGATTAATATAGTTCCTTTTCCATTATAAGTTAGACCCATCTGGTTGGTAGGTACAGAAATATCTTCACATTTTCCTTTATCGTCCACTTCTATATTTACTCTGATGGTTTGATCAGTATTTTCTTCATGTTTTCGAATTGAAACTTCTTTGTAATCCAATCTTGGAAATTTTCTGCGAATGGCATTTTGGGTTTCATAACTAATAATATAGACCAGAGTTCACTGATAGATTTTGTTGAATTTGTATACATTTAGGTAGTGTGATTTCACCACTAATGAAATTTTTATATTTTTTACAATTCTTTTATTTTCTATAAAGTTTTACAGCACATCCAGAAGTTCAGCGACTTGATTTCCATAAAACAATGCATTATTATTTTCATAAATAAACACCTGGTTATTATTATACGTAAACTTATTGTTGAATAGCTCTTTTTATGTAGATTAGCGACAGCTAAAGCAGTATTTGACTACTGAGTCATGTTAGCACTTTGAATTTTTGAAAATGGTTTAATACATGGCTGAGAAATTAGCAAAAACTCTATCTATACTGTCGCTGTAACAAGCTCAATGTTACTTAAGTCCTGCTCCAAACGAAGACTAACTCAGACCGAGCGCGACAGCAAACTGTGATGACTGGCTGTGTGCGACCCACGGTTTCTTATCTGAAGATTGCGCCTTCTGGCTCGGTGACTATCTCCCATCCTGTCAGTGTGAAGATCACGCTCTCTCATTGTGGTTCTAAGCTAACACTCGCTTCGGCAGAAACACGCAACCTCCTTAGATATTCTGTTAGCCTAGTACAGCAACTCACTTCTAAGCAACTAAAATGAACTGGCGTTTCAAAAGTTTCGAAAGTGTATGATAGATGGCGTTGATGCAGATTCCATTACAATTAACAAGGGAACGTGTTTGGTTTCAGACACAAAAAATTCTATTTTTTAACTTAATTTTTACGCCTACACTCATCTTTATGTGTTTTTCAGATGAGTTGTCTATTTACAAAATGTAGTAAAGTGAAAAATATTACTTATTTTCAGCAAAATCCGTTCATGAAAGTACAGCTTTTGTAAAGTACTTTGAAACTTGAATACGGACTATATATACAGATTTCCAGCGCTATTGTTTTGCCCTGCAGAGATAAAAGTTGAAATGCTATAGAATTGGTTCAGCGAGCCAATACTATTGTAATTTGCTGTCGTAGTCTACCGATGCAGCCCATCAAGAAGAAGACACCAACATCCGTCGTCAGCAGCTCCTTCATCTATTCCAGAGATAGATGACAAGACACTGCCATAAGAAGATGATGGATGGACGATGAGAAGCAATCAAAGTCGCAGAACAACAGTGACATTTACCAAAAATCCCAGAGGGTGAAAAAATGAAATAAAGAAAGTACCATCAGGAAGGAAAAAAACCCTCCATGTTTCCTTCAAATGGAGTCACAGGTTTTGCACTTTTTGACAAATACTATGTTTTTAAAAACTGCTCTTCATAAAAATCTTATGGCTGATAGTCAATAATTTTCATTAACCAATTCATTTTATTTATTTTCTTAGGTTCACCTTTTATAAAAAAAATTGTACTAACTTTATTTTCTTTTGTGCACCAATCACTATTTTTTACGTGCACCTTCTATAAAAAACATTTAAATTCATTGTTCTTACGTGCATCTTGGGAAGGAAGTATATTTTTGAATGAAATCGGGTGAGTTAGACCTGAACTACTTGGAAATGTAGAAGAATATTTTAGTAGGTTTCGGCTAATTAGCCAAATTTTTTGATGAAATCGAGGAGAGCTCCGAGATGAGTCAGAATGGAGTTAATGAGCCAGAATCAAGCAAAATATTATATCACTACTGTATAATGGTTCATGTTCATGCGCCTTCTCCCTCTTCCAGTAGAAATTTCCAATAACATAGTGTCGGCGGTGTTTATATGCCTTGGTGGACATTGGTGGGTCAGCATGAGTAGCTAGCCACTTCGAAGCTGCATAATCCCATTATTACACGCAGTACTTCGTTGTATAACTCATCCACACATCAGGTGCTCTTGGAAGGCTGGCCTCGATCCACAGACCCCTGCAGTGAAGCACTGTAGTAGGACGCCAACTGCTGCTATGCCGTCCAGGCGTGGCCCATCTCGCACAGTCGACTGTCCCACCCACACTTGTCTGATATGGCATGCTGACAGTGTGTCACTGCGTCCCTGGTACGGCACGTAACGAATGCAGACGTCCAGAGAGAGAACCTTGCTCTGGCGGCTGAATAGTGATGACCCATCCTGGCGTGTTCTCCCCTGGCTAGGTGGCTGTTTGGGCCTTACTTGAATGTCAACCCATCTGATGCTCGCAGGAACCCTTTGGCAGCTGGTCCTGTCAGGACCAGAGTGGCGGCGACTTTATGGTAGAGGCAGGTATTGCGACAGATGAAGTCTCCATGACTCACTGTTTCACCGCCATCTGGCTGAAGGGCCAGTATTAACTTGCTCGGAAAATTTTTTGTAACAAAATCTTGAATAAATCGAGCTCCACAAACTACAGATACTTATTAAAGGATAGCTTCTATATACCACGCTCTGTGCTGGAAATGTTTCATTCGTCAAATCCCGGTTTACTGGTTTATAACTTATCGTCGGTGGCATCTGATTTAGAGGAACATGCAATTGTATCTACACCGATTTCTGCAAAATGATAACAGTACATATAGTCGCAGTAATAAAAGTGTACTTACGTTGCATACTTCTATGTCAATGCACGTCTGTTAAAACGATAGAATCTGAAATCTGTCCTATAACCTAGTATACAGATTGTCATGTATGTTGCTGCTGTCAGATCTTAGGCAGTGACAATAGTTCTTGGTAACGTTTGACATAACTGTCATACAGAGTAAAAGTGGAACTGACAGGTCAAGGAGTATAAATTACCTGTCTTTTGTTATTCCTAAGACCATATTTATATATCTGCAAATTGCAAATTATAATTTTTTTCATAATTGGTATATGAAATTAGAATATACAAATGGAACAAAACAGTAAAATAATTCAACATGTCACCATAAATTAGAGAATTTTACATGCAACACATATGTTGCAAACGAGAATTGCGCGATTGAAACATACAACTTATTCGGCAACTCTGTCCACGAAGGATGCTGGTCATATGTTTTATCATATTGTTGCATTTTTCAGTTTATTCTAAAATAATTAATAATCTGCCACTTTCGGCTTCACAGAGAATGGTGATGTTTTTGTAAATGTCAGTAGCAGAATGCTCGCATTCTCTTAAATGGACAATGAGTACTAAGGGACTGGCTTCGCTGACATTATTACGTTCTCTAAACTTCGTTTTGATGTTTCTTCCCGCTTGGCCACATAAAATTTATTACATTCGCTACTTGTTACTTTATACACACTAGACATCTTGTGGGTTTGGTTCTCATCTGTATTGCGTATAAGAAGTGATCTTACATTGTTATCAGTCCAGAAGCCAATTTGGTCCTAATTTTTCGAAAGAAGCGTTTCATTTTGTCGTAAATGTTACACCACAATGGTAAGGTTACGAACTTATCTTTTTCTGCTTGCTTGTTCTTTTCTAATGTAGTCTGATTTCTATTCTTAGTATGTTCTCTTTTTCATGTATCATTCCACAGTTAATTTTGGGTTATAGCCATTGTGAAATAGTACCTTTTCCAGCGTTTGTAATTCAGGACTAATAATAGCCTCTTTCAAAGGGTATTTGATTAACTGGTCAACGCTGAGTGGGAATATGACTCTTTATGAGATCGTCCATGGAAGGAACTTCTGTGAATTGTTGTAGTGGGTAGTCAGCATATGTTAATAAAGTGAGCATTTCCTTCTCTTTTAACTGTCAGGTCCACGAAGTTAATCTCATTTTTTCATGTTCTATGATGAAGATGATGATTTATGTAAATGATTAAATCGTTACTAACGTCCATTAGCTTCGTCAAACTTTTAACGCGCGAGAGTGGTGTATCACATACATAAAAGCGGTAGTATATGACTTTCTTAGTTATGTCACTGAAATTTTCCAAAATTTTTCATCAGTATGATCTAAGACTCTATTTGGAAATATCGTCGACAGGTAGTTCTCCACACCTAGCCCTTTTTTTCATATATGAGGCCATTGAAGATAAAATAGTTCTGAGATAGACGAAATTCAGTAATGTCACCTGGTTCATCAGTTTCTATTTGAACTATTTTATTTTGGCTGTAGACGTGAGGAAGGCCACATACCAAGGTGTCCGTGTTTAAGGAAACATTCTTGGACATAATGGTAGGCAGATGGCGACACCTGATGAGTGTTTTGGCGCAACGCAAGGTCAGCGTAATGCTGCAAAAACCGCTTGATGGCTTCGCTTCCATCTGCATAGGCTCTGGTCGTTACCTCAGATTCACACTTCAGTATCAAATTGTCTACAGATATGTTTATGGAATATCACTGGATGTAGTTTTACAGATCCTGGTGGGGATATTGTCCATAATGTATCAGTTCTACGATGGGTAAGCAATTTTACTGCGCAATGAGACATGAGAATGGATTAACAACTGCTCTAGCTATGTGGGTTGACTCCATGATAGTATTACGTATTCTCAAATTACACTGGACTTGTCTTCAAACTTTCTCAGTATATAAAATATTCACAGTTACATCACATCGTTGGATTAGGCTCAAATCAGTTATATACTTAGTTGGTTATTCAATTAACTTCATCTCCCACAGGTCATTCGCACAATAAATTGTAATGACGAGAAACGAGTCATTTTAAATTCACATCGCAAATTAAATTGTAAATATGTCTACATGTTCAACATTTTCTTTTTCCTTTTTATTATTATTGTTGATTATACAGATTTGAGCTAGTAATTGCAAAAAACCGCCTTTTGCACATAACAATAATAGAAATTCCTCTACAGAATACAAGCGTTTGTCAAGGAGAAAATTATTCAGTTTCCTTCCAAATTTTATTGTGCTGTCTATCAGACATTTTATATTACTAGGTAAGCGATCAAAAATTGAACTGGCAGCATTGAACACTCATTTATGTACTAAAGACAATCTTAATGTGAAGTTACGAAATACATTTTTCCAGGTATTTCAATTAGGTACATCACTGATCCTTTTGAACTGCATTGGATTATTGACAACAGAGTTCATGTGGGGAATAAATCTGTGTTGAGGTAGTATTCAGATCGCTTATGTCCTTAGAGAGCTGCACGGGGTAGCCGCGGGGTCTCAAATGCCTTGTAACAGTTCACTCGGCTCTCAAGTCTGAGCTTTGAGTCCTCCCTCAGAGATGGGGGTGTGTGTTGTCCTTAGCGTACGTTAGTTTCAGTTAGATTAAGAAGTATGTAGGTCTAGGCACTCATCACTTTGATCCTATAGGAACTTACCCCTAATTTCCAAAGTTTCTTGAAACAGGTGCCTGCAAGATGATTGCGGGTGAGCACCACATATTATTCTTAAAGCACGTTTATGAGTAATGAAGGTATTCTTTCTTAAATATGAGATAACTCCAAAATATTATTTCATATGACATTACTGAATTAAAGCATACAAAATATGTCAACTTACTGTTATATTTACCCCAAAGATTTGCAAATGCAGCAGGCCAAACTCTCTGTAGGCATTTCAAAATGTCCTTTCTCCAGTTTAAATTCTCATCAATATAGACATGTAAAAAAATACTTTATGTTTCCACCCCAATTACTATTCCCTCTCTGTGGGTTACACTTATCATTGAAGGATTATCACTAGATGAGTGAAACATCATACGTTGTACCTTTTTGAAACGGAGACTACTTTTTCCTGTAAAATTTCATTAATATGAACATCCAAACTTTTTATAGTACCCACTCCATTCAGTATTTTCTCCCTGTGTGTTATACTAATCATTGGTATAGTATTTTACATGTGCAGAGCTGAACATCTTAATCTTTTTAAGACTGAGAGTGAGACCATTTGCTGAATACCAGTCATTGACACTGTTAAGAAAACTCTTTATCATTTCTTGTGTTTCTCTGTGCACGTGTAGACTGATTACGCTACCAGTATCATCCGCAAAATAACTAATTCCGCTTGTTGTATATTAGATAACTGATCACTTACTTAAATGAGAAACAATAGCAGCCTAGGACTGAGCTTTACATAATTCCTCCCTGTTCAGAATAATCACCTGGACTACATTGGTTGAATTTCTGAGATCAGCTTCCTGCATTCTTTTGGTCAGACACGACGTTATCCATTTATTGACTATTCAATCAATGCTATAAAAATTCAGTTTATCTGGGAGAATATTGTGGTCCACATAGTCAAATATCTTAGCTGAGCTACACATTATACCAAGTAGTTCCATTTTGTTATTTGTATCTTGTAAAATTTGGTGACTTAACATATGAATAGCATTGTCAATAGAGCAGTTGAGGATGTACTGAGGACATATTGGATCCTTAGATGGGTTGCTGTTCTAGAACACTCCACCTTCTCAAAAATTTTTGAAGAAGATCTCAGTTGTAAAATATGTTGGTGCGTACGGTCATTTCTCCTATCTCCTTTCTTATATAGGGGTTTAGCAATGACATATATCAGTATTTCCGAAAAATGCATTGAGTCGGTGTTGCATTACTTATTTCAGATAAGACAGCGCTCATTATATGTGGACATATTTTTAGTACTCTGTTGGAAACACCATCAAATCCAAACCATCTTTCATTTTTGTGAAAATACATTTTTCTTTATATTAGAAAGGGAAGTTAATGGTGCATTCAAATGGCTGAATTTTATGAAAGTGCTTTTTCAACATACTACTGTGCTTTTTCTCTTGAACTGTTTTTCTCTACATTTTCTAATATATTTAAAAATGATGATTAAACGCATTTGCTACCTGTGACTCTTCATTTATAGGCCTATTCTTTGGCTAGTTATCCTCCATTCTTTGACTGCTTTCCACATAGTCACAAGTTTTTTGTCAGAATTACCTACAATATTGTTGGAATTACTTACTTCTACAATATTGTGCACACTAATGGATTTTTAGTAATTTTTCTTAGTAATTTTGAGTAACGCTTACATTTTGCAGCTACTGAACGATCTTAATTAGTTCTTGCCAACATATACAATTTCCTTCTTCTTTTACATTGTAATTGAATCCTTCTAGTGATCCATTGTCTTTTTCATGTCTGTTTCATGTTATTTCTGATTATCATATGCAGAAAGTTGTTTTTAAATAATGATATGAATTTATCGTAGAGTAAGTCTGCCTCGACTGGTCAGCATGGCAAAATGCCATGCAAGGGCCCAGATTCGATTTCCGTCTTGGCTGGAGATTTTCTCCACTCCGGGATTGGTTGTCACGTTGTCCTCATCATCATATCATCCCCATCGACACGAACATCAACTCAAAAGACTTCCACCAGGCCACCGGTCTACCCGACAGAAGGATGTAGCCACAGGACATTTCATTTTTATCGTGGAGTGGGTTACACTTTATTTCACCATTTGGTTCAATGTAATTTTCATTGCGTAGCGTCTCATGTGAACTGTTCTTAAAAACATTTGTTCTGAGGTTTTTATTTACAGTACTTACTGTTATTTGCTTTCTTTGAGCCTTATCAAAGAAAACATTATCTGTTACATTCCTACATTCTTTATGCACCCATACGGGAAAGTTAATTGCTGAGACTATATTGTAGGGTCAAAATAAGATCTCTAGAACATATTTCGCGTCATAATCATTCAGAAAATCTGCATTGAAGTCAGTACTTGCTGCTGTCTGACATATATCTTAGCAAGGGGTCCTTATTTCTCATGAACAGTTCAAAATTTCTCTTCAGGGCTGTATATACAATAAAAATTAAAAGAGAACTATTTTTCAATAACATTTCACAAGCGCGAACTTGTGTGTGCTGATAACTATAAAATCTACTTTCTTCAATATTTTTGAACTTGTGTTCGGTCTTCAAATGTGTAACAAGTCCTTCTTTTCCTGTATTAGTTCTAACGCGAGTAAAACGCTAGACTGTAGTCTTCTACATTTAACTTTTCTAGCCATGTGGTTACGTGGTGCTCAGATACGCACATGATGTGTACCTTTTCAGAGTTGTCTAAATTTTCCAAACAGGTAAGAATCTCTTCATCATTATTACTTAGCCCTCCAATATTCAGATGAAATAAGTTAACATTACTTTTCTGTGCACTGTTGAGCATTTTGTGCGACTCTTCTGTTAATTTAACTTCTTTCTCAACAGGTGGTCCAGCTGGTCACTGGATAGTAAAGGAAAGTGATTCTAATCTAAATGAGGTACCTTTCTGACACCAGTAACCATAAGGATCTTGCACTAGGAGATGGTGGAACCCCACAGATTATCTGCAAGAAGCTCAGCCAACCTACCACTCCCTCTCTTATTCGGGAGCAGGCAATGTCTACGACACAGAATGTTAACAACGTTTATTTTCTGTAAAAAGCTTTCACAATTGGAGGCATTACTTTTCATAACACTCTCTTAGTACATTCCCATCTCCCAATTGATTCAACAGGCAATCACTCATGTGAGATTTCAGTTCCGTGAGCATCAGCCTCCTCAACAATGTATTCATTAGGCTCACACCAGCATTAACACAAGGCTGTTCATTTCACTACAGGCCGTCCACTATACTGACACTTGTGTCTCCAGTTACTACCCCTCTTTCATCCAGATCAATCCTAATCTGTAATTTCTGTTTTTAGCCAGTATGTTTCCTGCTCCATCTACTATATTAATCTGATCCTTGTCGTCAAATTTTTTACAAAGATCCCCTGCATCCTTTGTCACCTGGCTAAGTCGGTTGCACTTTTCTTCACCCCCCCCCCCTCCCCCCAGCACTGCTGTAGGTTACACGTTAGCCTTATTGGGTACTGAAAGCTCAAATGTAGATTACGGTCCACAGCTGTTTCCCAGTCATTCATTATTTGTCACTTGTAAGTAGTTGCCACTATCTTCTTCGCATTCAACCCACCCATTCCAAATTTCGCGTATTCTAATCCTGCCTGAAGCTCGCAAGCTTTTGTCTCCTGTTCAACGGTTCTCCTGCCTTTTTTTCAGAGCCTACTTTTCCGTGGGAGAGTTTTGTTCAGTTCCCCATTGAGTTCTCCACTGCAGTCGCCCCTGTGAAATTACAGCTGACAACGCTCACTTACTGTTCCCGGTCTGACCACTTTGCGGCGACATCCGCATTGCAACACAAGTTAAACGTTTGAAAAAATAATTAAAGCACTTAACGCATTGCGCTAGATGAATTTTCGTAATTTACGAGCCCCAAAAATTAGGCTTAAAGGCAAGCAACTTTAATAAATGTCGTAACGTAAAAAATAAACTATTTTCCCTTAAAACAAGAACGCAGCACTCACTGGACTGTTAACTTCTTCACAATACATTATAACTTTTAATCGGTACTTATTACAATTGTTACTTGATATCATACAATATTTACTATCGTCAGAGTAAGGCCTACTACACGTGATGCATTTTTACGTGATAATTTAAAATTGAAACCTCAGATCACAAAGTCTTCAGTGGCAAGGATGAAGATGATGTAAAGAGAAAAAAATTACATATAAAATATGTTTCACACAATCACTTTACGAAAATTGAATATTTTGGACCAACAACGAACACGGCTTTAGCTAGGCACCAGTGCTGCCAGTTCAGTAATTCAGTTCCTTAAATAATAGCACTCCCATGCGCAAAATAGCTTCAAAGTCCAAATTCCCTTGGAGATGAGCTAATACGTTAAAAAATATTTGAATATAAATTTAAAGTTCGTTGAAACTCGCTAAGTGTTCTTGTTATCAAACTCTGGATGAGTATAGTCAACGTAATATGCATTGAGGTTTAAGAAAAGCGAGTTCTTTACGCATGTCAATTTTTATGACGTCACGGCTCCTGAGCTATAAGTTCCACAATGATATAACTTTGTGAGTACATTCTGTGGTTTATATGGTTACTGTCTGCAAAACTTGTGAATAGAGACTGTGGTAAAGAAGTAACAAATTAAAAAGTCATGCCTGGCCCAGGAGTTTACTTCATGAACAACAAAAATGTAGCAAGCGATAAACTTTTCTCCTTTTCTTATTTTGTGAGGAGTATCAGCGGAAAGGCCTTGCAACAACGCGTAAACTTCGTTGCAGGTCGCTAAGTTGCTCACTCACTGTCCCTTGAGAACTGCATGCCTAGTTTACAGTCTAACAGTAAATTATCGATTACTAAGAATGTGCATTTAATTGCTGTATTTCCCAGGTTCATAGGCAAGGGGGTCATGTATTTTTATATGTCGAGTTCTCATACCTATAGCTAGCAGAACCTTGCAACTGCTGTTGGATAAAGTGGGTGCTTTTATGTTTCACACCTTTTTTTGAACAGATCAGTGAAGACCAAATTAATATCAGAATCTGTATTTAAAACTGTGGTTACTGGAATATTGCCTACATTTGTTCAATTTGCTGATTGCAGTAATGTGGAATGTTGATTGTTGCACTGGTTTATATCAAAGTAGAGCTCTTGCGTAGTGTCAAACCCATTTTTGTATTAGTATACTAGATGAATTTGCCTGTCACAGCCCCACTTCGCATCTAGTTATCCCTCTTCAGGTTGATGGAATGTTGTTTCCATTCTCTACACTCCTCTCAAGAGTCTGACTACACCAGTATAGCGGGATGTCTAAGAAGGCTTGATGTAGGTGGAGATTCTCTACAGGAGATAGATACGGATGCCGCAGAAGAAGTCAGTTCACCAATGCACGAAACTCTTTATTGGTGGTTATTTACGTCCAAAAGTCTCCGATGCTGCTAATTTTGATGGCAGGTGTGCATTGCAAATACACTGGCACTTCCATGGAGGTGGCAGGCGCTGAGTTGCTCCTGACGTTGGATGATTAGTGGTGGACATAGGTTTGGCTCCCAGCGATGCTAGTGATGGGAGCGTCATCGATCTAGATCTGACCGTCACAGACAGGAGTCGTAGTAATACCCAGCTGTTCAACAACAACGATCTGGACCCAGGTGGGCTTAAGTACCACTGACTGGGGCTGGCTGTGTCGCTTGGAAGCAACTCCAGCATGGGCCAGTAATGTTGTCATGGCTGCTGCTACACCATGGTGGTTAGAAACCTGGAAGCACCTCAACCCTGACAGGTGCAGCATCGGTAGGCAAACGAGGGTGGCCAGTTGAAAATGTCCACAGTCGTGTACTAGGCTGTGGAAGTGGCTATGATTGTGGCTGTGAATGAGCCATTATACTTCCTTCTTCTTAAGAAAATTCGGCCTTTTGGGTTCTTGTTGTAAGTTGGCACTGATACTTTTGTGCCCTTTAATTCACTTACAGTATCAGTTGCTCCTTTATACTATTTACACTTTTTTGCTGTTTCAATGTATACACATGCTGTGTTTTTGATTCTTACTTTGCCCAGTCCTTCGTCAGTCTGTTACTCGTTTTTTTCAATAGTACTAGTGTGAACCTAGGGCTGAGTGTTGGTAAAGATGAAATTTGCTAACTCCACGTCTGATCTGATAGTAAGCAATACCTTTCATGGGTAAAATCATACAGACAGCTGAGGTTGTGGCTCCTGCGGTTATGAGTTACTGATTTGATATTCTGTGCGATATCTTTTCATGTGGACGGACTGATCGGTTTTCTATTGGTATGGAACCGTTGTGCACAGTTAGAATCTGATCTAGGAAGTTGAGCAGATTCGAGTTTAAAGTGTTATTGAAACAGGTCATATTTTCGGCGGGTAGGAAGTCAAAGAGTAGTTCATGTACGTAAATTAATGTATTAGTGATACTTAAGGTGAGGGTTCCAGTGACGCTGGTGGATAATCGGAATGTTGGTCCAGAAATATCGCATCAAGTGTCCTTGTCCCTACAGTTCTAGGTTCTGTGCGCCACTTTAAGGTCCTTGCACGTAACAAGAAAAGTGATTACCATTGGATTTGCCGTGCAATGTAAACAAAGCAGCCCTATCGGTTACCCGAATTACGTTTTGTCTGTGTTTATCTCTACAGGTCATTCCGCCACAGACTTCTGATAGTGGAGTAGGGTGAATTCGTACAACAAGAGGATGGTGTGCATCTTTTGCCTAGGCCCGGTACGTCAGTGCAGTAATTACTGCTCACGTGAATAAACTGATTAAGAAAAAATTCTTTACCCACGAAAATCGGACTCACATATACACACTCGCACTCAGTAGCATCCTACTTGCTGTAAAAAGAACTAATATTCGACTGTCATTAGCAACAATGCAAAGGAGAGTTTCGTACAAAATATCCTTCATCCTAGTACACATACAACATCTTCCTTTTCCTCTCATTCCAAATTCTCTTTTATGAAACAAAACCCTCCATAATTCGGTATTCTTAAAACATAGAGATAATCATAACATTCATTCGTCTTGAATCCCACCGAGCACAAGTGGGTTGCTTTGGGGTGACATACCGCAGCACGCCCAGATGCACTAGCAGTTATCAGCAGCGTTGACGGAGAATGGAGTGCCCTGCCACAGGAATTCCATACAAACCTTTTGTACAGCACAGGAGCACGTTCAGAGCAAGAATTGTCATCCATAAAGATCACATACACAATTAAGAATCGTGTCCCGCCTTGTAATGTCCAGAGGACCATGAAGGACCGTGGTGACTGCATTCTAATTACAGTCTTTGAATAAAAGTGTCATTTCTGTTTGCCTCATTGCTTATTTCTTCCAGTTAAATTCCGTACTACAACATTGAATGTCTTTCTGTGTATGGTCGAAGTTTCACCGAGGTATATTGTTCCAGTGACATAACAATTTGCATATCTGATATCCTGTTTCGTATACGAGTCGTGCACGAGCTTATATCGATACATTTGCTTGTAGAACGTCCTTGGTTTCGTTACCTAGAGCCAGTTCCACAAGAAAGCGTATGCCATAATGTTGTATGTAACGTGTAATATTTATCAAATGCCTTCTGAGGTCCGTTAATAAGCTATTTGGTTTGAACGAGGTAAACTGGGTGCTTCAAGAGGATAATGATCCGAAATATCGCAGCCGTCTCCGTACAGCGTAGAAACAAGACAATGGATTGGCCTGCAATGTCTACAGATACATATCCTATCGAAAATGTTAAGTCATATATTAAGATGAAGCTTAAAGGAAACCAAATATATACTTTGAAACAGCTGTCATATAAAGTCAGGACGATATGGAGATCTTACCGAGAGAATATGCAAAAAATTTCGTGAAAAATTTGCCAAAAAGGCGCCAAGCTGTAATCGATAATGGCGGCGATTGAATTAATTACTAGGTAATTGTGGAACTAGTAATAACATGTATTTTCATGTAAATGTACGTTTACAGTAGTGTCTTTTATTTCACACAGATAACGGTGTACACATTCTTGTGGAACTGTCTATAAACACGATTTCTCAGGCGTCTCTGGTGGTGGTACCCCAGCGGGTTCCATCGCTCACGTAGCTCGCATTAGAGGTCTCTTTGTGGTGGACTGACTGTCTGGGAGAAGTCACTCTGGATCGTTCCTTGAGCTTGCTTGCCATGGAGGTCTGCTCGGATGGCGGTTGTCTACTTTTGAGTGTGCCTACATTCTGCTGGAGATTCACCGTTGTTCTCTGTCTGTGCTGCAGCGGACCACACTCTAAAATGCAGCTAGGCCTGTTTCCTGTTGCGTCGGTTGGTGGACACGGCCATATAGTCCACTCTTAAATCTCGTAGGCCTGGCACTGGAATAACGGTGAGCACAACTTCTTGTGTGTGATGAAGTGTCCGCTACGGTTTGTGAAAACCACTGTACTTCTGCTAATGCATTTCGTTTGATGTTCTTGCTGTAAGTTGGTTTGGTTTATACCGCTGGCCATGCTTTTGCTTAAGTCCTTAACGTAGATAAGCATCCCGGTAATAAGGACGTGCCAGAGTAAAACATTTATTCGATTATCAAAGTACTTCCATTTTACCTTGTTATGGCTGTTAATCTTCATGTAGAAGGATTAGTCTTTACTTCTAATACTGCTACGAGTACTTTCCACGTTCAGGTATCTTAATTTTTTTTTATTTTTATTGTCAGTTGTCTTTCATCAGGAAGGATTTGCTTCTCTGTGCAGCACAGGTGCATGTATCCTCCAGGATTAGGTATCTTTGTCGTTTTTCATTGCCACTTAAGATTAAAAAGTTCGCTTGCGATTTGTCATTGATATTTAATTTAATGTACGTTCAGTGTTTGCTGGGTGGAAAACCTTTCAGAGCGTGGGCCCAGCTATGGCCGTCTAGTGTATGCTGGTTAATTCTTGCATTTTAGCACCTTCATATCCGTTGGATTGTCCTTGGTTGCTTTTGTTATCTATTGTTTATACTTGTTGATTTGCTAACACTCGCTTTCATTATCTTATCTTCCATATTGTCTTAATTTTAATGTTTTTTCTTGATGGTTAAAGTGTGTGCACAGTGTGGGGCCTGCAATATTTGAAGGTAGCCAAAAAAATTGTGAGACCCATTAAAGGCCTCTGGGGTGATTTTCTACTGTTCAAACAGTCTGTTTGGTTTTAAGATTCTGTGTACTGTTGTAAAAAGGGTAATTTAAATTTTGATCTCTGTAGTGAATAAGTACCGCTGATCCCTCCTTGTTGATGTTAAATTATGTCTCTGTGATAAATAAATGAATATGTTTCAAGGATTAACTTCTTTATTCTCAGTACCTCACCACTCCCAGTTCCTAGGTCCCTACCATGTCAATATTATTAATCTTACCCTACTTCAGTTTTGTGTATGTACCTGGGGACCATAATTCTGTATTTCATATGCTAAATAAGGTAAATAACCAAGCATTCTTCTCCTGTTCGACAACTACGTAATTTACCGTATCATAAGGCTGACGAGCTTCAACAAAAGCAAACCGAGGATAACATAGTCTAGTCAAATCAAATCAGGTGTTGCTGAGGGAATTAGATTAGGAAATAAGACACCTAAAGTAGTAGAAGAATTTTCCTATTTGGGGAGCAAAATAACTGATGATGGTCGAAGTAGAGAGGATAAAAATGTAGACTGGCTTTGGCAAGGAAAGCGTTTCTGAAGAAGAGAAATTTGTTAACATTGAATACAGATTTAAGTGTCAGGAACTCTTTTCTGAGAGTATTTGTGTGTAATAGAGCCATGTATGGAAGTGAAACATGGACGATAACTAGTTTAGATCGGAAGAGAATAGAAGTTTTCGAAATGTGGTGCTACAGAAAAATGCTGAAGGCTAGATGGGTAGATCACGTAATTAATGAGTAGGTACTAAACAGAATTGGGAGAAGAGGATTTTTTGGCACAGCTTGACTAGAAGAAGGGATAGAGTGGTAATACACGTTTTGGGGCATCGAGGGATCACCAATTAAGTATTGTAGGGAAGAATGGAGAGTAGGAATGGTAGAGGGAGGCCAAGACATGAATACAATAAGCAGATTCAGAAGTATGTAGGTTGCAGTAGTTATTCGGAGATGACGAGGCTTGTACAGTATAGAGTAGAATGAAGAGCTACATCAAACCAGTCTCTGGACTGAAGACGACAACAACACACAAGGCTGACGACTGTCTTGGATCGCACAGCCTGCACTTGTGTTATGGCCTCCATCTCATTAGTTATTTTGAGCACATTTTCCGGTATTCTTATTTGAGCAAACATGAGTTTCGATATTTTGGATGACAGGGTATCCTGCTCCTCCGAAATTTCTCTCTACATTGCGTCTTCTTTTGCTGCAACTTCGA
The DNA here is from genome assembly GCF_023864345.2 of Schistocerca serialis cubense. NCBI lineage: Eukaryota > Metazoa > Arthropoda > Insecta > Orthoptera > Acrididae > Schistocerca > Schistocerca serialis. Next base: position 228,980,957 of record NC_064646.1, on the reverse strand, counting down.
CCTTTGCTACCGACGTAGCCGAATGAGTGGATAAAATTTCACCTACGCTATTTAAAACTATCAATACCGTTTCTATCATTAAATCAGCATTTTGAAACAATTCTAAAATGTGGTTTCTCTCTTTGAATAATAATTAACAAAACACATTACAATTTTATCTAAATTATATCACTAATATTTGAGTTGTTATACGTCTTGCAATGAAACAAAATAGCAGCGCCGGTCCTTGTTGTTTACGATGTGCGAAAATTCCTCACTAGTAGACGCGAAAGATTCACTAATTACTGTAAAGCTGTACATCTGCAGTGTTTCTGGCCTGACATTACAAACCACGCCCCCTTTTTATGACATAACTACCAACATATTTATATCTCCCAAGTACAACCCAGTATTTTAGCGACAATACACACTTTTTCAACTCGTCAAGCGATGCCCCTCGGTCAGTCGGAGAGCTAAGTCAACAGACATGTTTAGATCCTCCCGCTATTAAAACAAAATAGCCAGTTACTATGTAGCTCCCCGAAGCAGTAATCTTGGCCATGTTGAAAGTACCCAAACGACCTGAACTGCATAAATTGGCGCCATATTCAAAGTATCTGAAGGTTCTGAATTACTGCGTAAATGAAACAGCCAGTCACTATGTTGCCTAGAGCCACCATCCTAGCAACGTTCAAAAAAATTTGACGCATGTGAACTGCGTAATCAAGTAGCCTCACAAGAGCCGTCATCTTTGCGTTATGCTGAAATGTATTCGAACGACCTTAACAGTATAAACAAAACAGACGGTCAGCAACGTCTGAACGTGATTGCCGGAAGCTTAATGAGCTTTTCTGATATCGCAGAAACCTGACACACACACACACACAAACACACACGCACACGCACATACACACCCACACTGTATAACGTCTGCAGCCTTAATGCAACCAAGACCGTATATCCGCACTCTCATACATTGTGATTCACTAATTGTGTGTTTTAGCGAAACACATCAATTTTACGAGAGTTTTGTTTCATTGTATTTCTATGATTTATTTAAATCAGTTGTGTGTACTACTTTTGTAGTGTCGTAAAGTAGAAATCTCCTGCTACTTGTTGTGACATTTAATTCCAGTAGATAAGTTGTCGAGTACGTTTGATTACCTTCGTAAACCATTCAGAAGTGAAACCCTTTTCGAAAATTGTCTTGTGTTTCCTAATTCTAAAAAAATCACCGACATTTAATTCAGCTTGTTCGGTGATGTGTCACCTTGATCATATTATACACAGTAGACGAAAGAATATTATTTTTCACGTCAACAGGTCTCATATTAATAATTCTATTTTTATCTTTTTGTTCTGTGTTTCAGAGCTTGCACCGTTTGAGTCATTTGAAATAATGTTGTGTGGTGAAACACTTAAACATATAAACTGTTGAGAGTTCTACTGAATTACACTAAAACCGTAACTTTCAAGGTTGAAAATGATGAGTAGTGACTAATCTTAAGTCTCTACCTTAGCAACTGGAAATGAGTGCTCTAAAACTTTTTATCTAAGTCGGTTTGTAAGTTATTCAGAATCTTACTATTCGTTCTCTATATTTTTGTGATTGCATCTGCAACCTCATTAACATTTTTCGTCTTCAGATTGGTGACACATGCATACTTTGAACACATGTAAACTACTGTTAGAAAATATTTATGACCTAAATTGTCTTTGGAATGTGAAACTGGATCAACCAAATGAGTCTCATGAAGGTGCTCAATTTCCATCGTAATTTATTATCTCGTGTGAAACGTCAACTTAGCAAGTTCCTACCAGTTTGCAGGCGTGTTCCGACAGGCAGAAAAGTGATAAGAAATTCTACGGAATCCCATTCCACACCACTTGTTCCTTCAGCAGGAATTCATAAAAGAAAAAAAAAATACAAGAAAAGAAAATTGTGGTGGATCTCCTCCTCCCCCCCCCCCCCCCTCCCACCGCCAGCACCACCCCTTGGTGATTCAGCACGAATTCACGTGGGATAAAAAATTCTGGTAATTCCTTTTCCATACCAACTTACTCACGAGTCTAACACTTTAGCCACCTTACTGTTTACCCCATTTCCCTGTCGGCTATTTACCAGTTTTCTGTTGTTTTTTTTAATTTACTGATAACCATTTTAAAAACGAAAAAATATTTCATAGGGCCTTAAACCATTTCATATTAAAGAAATTACTGCTTTAGGTGCTATTGAAGCATTATGGCCGCGTGGGGTAGCCGCGGAGTCTGAGGCGCCTTGCCACTCTTCGCGTGGCTCCCCCCGACGGAGTTTCGAGTCCTCCCTCGGGCATGGGTGCATGTGTGTTGTCCTTAGCGTAAGATAATTTAAGTTAGATTAAGTAGTGCGTAAGCCTAGCGATCGATGACCTCAGAAGTTCGGTCCCATAGGAACTCGCCACACAATTTCAAATTTCAATGTGTTATGCAAATGCAAACCTACAAATGGAAGAGATCAAAGTAAAAAAAACCTAAAACTAGAGTATGTGATGAAAACAACCGCCACAATGGAGGAACATATACTGCTATTGGAAAACGAAGAAAACATTGTAGATGTGGAAGCGAGTTTTAAATATTAATTTAAACACAGGGTACAGAAAAATCTGTATACAATTGGGTAATACAAGAAACAAGCGTCTACTGTAGATAGCAATGAAAAATGGACAGATGTTGGAGTACTCACAGAAAGTTTCGAGGACGTTTTCTTTATCTAAGGATACACGAGAAATTTGTTTAGATATATCAGTTCCCATATTCCCACTTGCAGAGTTTAAAACTAATTTAATAATTCCATTTAACAATCATTCATTTTCTATGGTGATAGGATAAGTGTTGGTAATGTACAAACGAGAAGTTGACCATTGCTTGAACAGTTGTTTATCACAGGAAATAGAAGACAACATTAAAATTCCTGAATGTTCTCAGTCAGATGATTTGCAAGAACTCAAGGAGCTAATTATTAACGCCATACAAGAGACAGTTTACGGGAAAACAATTACATGTGTATTAGAAATCCAGAATATACCTTCTTTTTGTCAAATTTCTGACTGGAGACAGAATTAGGTGATTCCGACAAAGATATAAATTACAATTAAAAATTAATGTTGATGTTATTATAATTTACCAAATAACCTAACAGTAAGATCTGTTCTCTGTCTGTAAAAAAAAAATAAAAAATAAAAAAGTCTTCCATTTACGCTCATCTACATGTGTCTTATGGATGCGGAGTGTGGGTAGTTGGTTGACCTTGAAAAGTTGTTGAAAGTATTGAGTTGAAGCGTAGTAACATTCGTTTCTTAACTATATCAGCTGGACCCTTACCAAGTTGCCAACTGAAACGAAGCTGGATAAGGTGATGGCACTGGTGACACTGGGACGGAAGCAGCTTCACCATCACAGATGTTTTTCTTGACGTTTGATATATCAACAAACAGAGTTTGCTTTCATATTATATTGCTGCGCTATATGCATTTCAAGCATTGGAAGATGTAAGGATGAATTTGGAACTACTTTTTATGACCAGAAGTTGTCGCCAGTGTGTAACAGTGCTTATTGTCGGCATGTACACTTTAAGTTGTATGTTTGATCAACAGTAGTGCCCATATGTCTTTTACAATCAAACTGTATGTATTTAGCTGAATTATAATTCGTGGCGCCAACATCGAACTATGGTTGTCGACTAACTTGTAGTTCATTTCTGTAGTATTTTAATAATTAATTTTGAAGATCCATTGTGGTTACAAATTGTGGCACAGTGATTAAACTTAAGTCCTTAATAAATGCTATTTAATCTAAAGTTTTTACCAGTAGCGCCAATATTCAAGCCAAAGTTTTTTTTTTAATCTCTTTGACCTATTAATTTGTTCCACGCGTGTTCCTAGGTACTTTGAGAAACAGCCCAATCTCATTTTGCTGCAAAATTTGAATTTACGTTTTGATCAGAGATCTGTAACTTTACTTGCGTGAAAGCAGCACTTATTTTAATAAATAGGAGAACGTGCTGAAAAGTGATGCCCCTCAATGTTTCATTCGTTTCTCAGTGCCTGTTGAGGTTTTACAGGCGGTGCATATTACTCTATCGGCCGTCCGATTCACTGACGCAAATTGCTACGCTCTGTCGCTTGAGGGCTCCGAATCGTAGCGTGTAACATGACGGTGTTTAACGTAACTACGTCAGTGCGTGAGAAAGATCGTGATGTGATCGAGTTTCTAAACGCCTCCTATTGAAATCCATAGAAGAATAAAAGCTGTGTAAGCTGATGATTGTATCGAAATCCATTATGTGCGATGTTGTGTTGTGCGTGCTCGTGATGAAGGAAACGATATTGCTGACATCAGAATGTGTGACAGACTCAGAATGGATTACCGCCTACGGCAACCAACGACACTTATCAGAATCGGGTTGATAATCTCACCAGAGAAAATCGTCGGATAACTTTCTCAGGTAAGTGTGGCGTATCACGAGAGCATTGCAGAATTGCGGTACTGAAAACTGTGCACACGGTGGGTACCACGAATGCTCTCTCCTGGTTTCAAACAGAGGGTATTGGACATCTGCAAGCAATTTTTTTGAGGTTTGAGCATCAAAGTGATGGGTTCTTTAACCACTCTGTGACAGGTGATGATATCTGTGTTCACGATTTGTACTTTGAAAACAAGACAGCATCAATGGAGTTCCGTCACAGACAGTCACCGACGCCAGAAATGTTCAAGACAAGGCCATCATCAGTCAAAAATTATGTTCACAGTGTTCTGAGATGTGTTGCATTTGGAATTAACGCCTAAAGGCACCACCATAAACTCGGAAAGGTACTGCGAGGCCCTCAGAAAACAGAAAACACTAATTTGAATAGTTCTTCCACAAATAGACACCCGCTTCTTCTGCATGACAATGCCAAACAACACACAAATGCTGCCACAGTCCGGCGCCTTGGACTCACCGTCATCGATCATTTTCCACACAGTCACAACTTGGCCCCAACTGATTTTCATTTTTTTTCCAAAACTTAAAGAACACCTTCAGGACTTCACGTTGACTGCGATGAAGCTGTGCATGCGGAAGTGAGGTTGCGACCCCGTCTGTAAAGGCACGTTTCGTATACTGACGGTATCAACAAAGTGGTCTCTCATTGGAAGAAATGTGTTCGTCGCCAGGCTGACTACGTTGAAAAATAAATATGTAGGCACGAAGAATGATGTCGAGTGTTAATAAAGTTGGTTTTATCTGAAAAGCTTTTTGAGTTTCCACATGAAAAATTCGGAGGCAATACGGTCACAAAATTTAATCATCTAAGAAGAAAATAATTCTAAGACATCTACTCTAAGTAATTTTGGCCCTGAATTTATATGATAACTTGACTTAGAGAAGCTACATGGAGGAAATTTTTTATTATTTGGTAGTTAAAAAACCCTTTCCACTTGCAAAGTTAATAAGAGAAGTTATGTCAGAATTTTTTAACGAACCCCAATAGAGTACAAATCACAATGTCATTGATAATGTTGGAATACAGCGTAATTTTACTCATTTATAACTGTGAAAGCCAAATTAGCCGAAGTCGCACTTCGTCATGAATATGCGGTAACATGCCGTTTGGCCGACTGTAAACTCAGTAATCGGACAGCTGTCTCATTTAAAGTTCCCACCGACAGCACGCCTTGCAGCAATTGCAAACGGGCAGCCTTGCTACGATCATTCGGCTCTCAGAATCCAATGGCGGGCCCACAACTGACGCGAGTTATCACGTAGGATCAGAATGCACGTAAAAGCGCCTGATAAAAAACACTGCACTCTTGCATAAAAGTATACCTTCCAATAGACGTGTTAAAACACGTGCAGTAACAGCTACAGCAAAAGAGGGGGATGGAGGTAGGGAACGGTAATGACTACTGTTAATGGTAGAATCAACAATGTCAAGACACTGATTAAGAACACACTTACATGAAATTACGTTTATTTTTAAGGGAAGCAAATACTAACATTTTACATACCTCTAGCCTTCCTCAGCAGCAGAAAGAGCGAGAGGTTTACTTTGCAGCATATCTGTTTGTTGTTGGCGCGATGCAACGTCTGTGAGAGGTCCTTGGTGGTTGCAGCGTTATTAATAGTGTTCGGATCGACATACACTTAAAACCCCGAAATATGGACAGATCTCCTCAAAATATGCAGTTAATATATGCTCTTACTGCCAATATATGCCTTTAAATATGCAGTGAAGATTCTTTAGTCATGCATTTCTCTTAGATAAATACTTTAAAATTTGTTTCTTACTTGGGAATATTAATGAATAAAGATCAAATATTTTCAATAATGGCTATAATTATGAATAAAATGAAGTATAACATAGGTACTTACATGGTAAATTCTAAAAGTTTGAGAGTATTTGAACTACCAATATTTTTCCATATTCTCTACAAGAAAATTTTTCCTGTGGTCAGATAATAACATTTTCAATCTCGAAAATGATCGTTCAACATAACATGACACCACAGGTAAAAATTTAAGAGCAGCGACATCAGACAACCTCCCTGAAATCATTTAGATTCTCGGAGCGTTTGTCTCCTTCCAGTAACTGAGCGATCTTCCGAATCGTAGGCCAACCAGGGTTTCTATGAAGATCTGCATCCAATTTTCTTCTAAGTCTCTCACCAATCGGACCTAGACAACTCTTTCTCTGCTTCCTAAGTCTTTCGACGAGAGGCACTGCCTTCGTAATTTACATGTTACGAGTCTCAAGTTTCTCAATTAGGTCTGGAAGGCCACTTAAGTGCGCTCGGATGAAAGATAGGCTGTGTAACACGCTGGAATTCTTCAGGGCGTCCTTGCCTTTTGATATGGCTAAATTTTCGATACGTTCAAAGCCCTTTAGGACCTGGAACAAGAAAGCAGTAATATAGTAAACGTCGGTTTCAAGCTGAAGATTGCTGTGCAGAGAAATAAGTTTACTGTTGGAATTCTATGTCGTGTTCGTTTTCTTTCCTTATACAATTTACCCAGAACTACATACGCATCCACACCTCTTCAGCTTATCTTTGGTTGTCTGCATAATAGTTTGCAGCTGAAATCCACGTTCTCCACCTCGTCAAGACTGGTTCAGTTAGCAAAGGACAGTCAGGGTGAGCAGTCTTGAAAGCTCTCACTCGACTTGGTGCTTTGATGAAAACCTCCTTTGCCGAAGATATAAGGCTGTTGACCTCCGGCAGTGTGGCTCTGACCTCTTCAGCGACTCGATGGATGCCATGAGTCAGACACTTGAGGAGAATAATTTTAGGGTAAAACACCTAGAGACACTCTGAGGCCTTCAGCATATATGCGGCACTGTCGGTCACAATGGCCAAAACCTTGGTCTCTCCACGCTTCTGAACTTCATTTCTCCATAGCACGCCTGAAATAAAATCAAAGGATTTTACAAATTCAATTTTTTTTAATTATTTTATTTGTTGGCTCGACACGTGATGTGAAAAACTAGTTATTGGCTCGGGATAACAAGTGAAAAAGTGCACTCCTATATTACATATAATTTATTTTAAACTATTCAGTATTGGCGAAACTTACACAATGCTTCCTGCACTGTGCGTTCAATCGTGGCGCGCGTCGTTCGTTCCACTTCTTTGCACAGTGTGGGGTGTTCTCGTCCACCCTCGTCAGCAGAGACTTTTCCAACTATGACATGCACCATATACCGACCGCGAGAATCAATGGTTTCGTCAACGGATAGACAGACCGGAGAATCGCCAATGTCTTTCCTAATATTCTCCAACGTCTGTAATAGAGAAACTAGACTAAAAAATACACATGAAAATGTGGACACTACGTAGGAGACATACACACAATAAAAAACTATATCCGTTTTAGCACCTACCTGTATTTTGACTATTTTCTTATGTATATACATTGACCAAAATTATAGTCGTTTAATTCGGAAAAAAATTATATTCTTTAATAATAAATTTACTTTCTTTTTTCAATGAACTTTTCGAGACACACTGTCTCCTTCTCAAGTCCTTTCTTCATTTGTCCTTTCCTTTCTTGAAAAACTTCACTCACTTTAAATTTAGTTTTTTTTTTTAATTCAAGTAATAATGTACATTTTACAAAAATAAACATTCAAACGTTATTCAAATTTATTTTTCGAGTTTGTTTCAAAATTAAACGACTGTTATTTTGTTCCTTGTATATACCAAACTATATCCACTGATTTTCACATACCCACGGTCATAAAAATTACCGAAAAGCCTGACCTTTTCATACAATGGGTCCACATAGTTCTTTCTGAGCGCTGACTCGTGAGGAATATCTTTTCCTGTGTATTTTTCCAAGACTGTCCTTAATCCTTCATTCTCCAGGTTATTCAACTTTAAATAAGTTTCTAAAAATTGGAAATTCGATCCCCTCGCAACATGTAACATTTGTTTTTAATTTACAAGAACGAAAAAGGTAATTGCTAAAGTTTTTTTGTCCCTTCCCATTCGTGCATAGAAAACATGCACGCAAATTTACAAACGATCTTAATAAATGTTTTAATTTCTTGGAAAAATTTTCGAAAAAGAGGAAAACAAAATTAAACTTACCCCTTCTTCACACAGTTGGCAGAATATTATTCTTCCGCCCGTTGTGAAAGCACAGTCGCTCCCGATCCATTTCCGGTAATTATTGGTTTTTTGCCTGGGCATATTCGTAATTTAAAGAAGATAGCAATGGGTCGACGTGAACAGAACAGAAACACACGCAACAATGGTTCATATTCCGAAATGTCAACAATAACTTTCGGGCAATGCTGGCGCACTGCACAGATCAAGTGAGCGACCTGAATACGCATTAACTCCCGGCAACAAACACCGAAGCACGTTTCTACTCTGATAATCCATCATGCAACAATGAACCATCACAAGTGTTAAGCATCCTTATCCGAGAGACTGCTTAAGTTGAAAAACAAGACTATGTCCCTCCATAAGCTACCCACGTTTACCTGAAAGGCTTTTATTCTGATGGCTTGTCTCGCAATTTCTCATTTTGGAAATTTCTTGGCCTAATATTCTGGGAGTCTCTTGGGTTGTCAAAGAAGAAAATGAACCTCAATATGACCTCTAAATATCAAAATTATGCGTCTTTACTGCCATTTCCTCTAAATATGACAATATGCAAATACATGCATTTTAAATTTGAAATTAAATTAGCTTAGTACCTCCAAAATATCATAATTCGTAAAGATACAACACCAGGCACTGTAAAAAAATTATATGCAAACTATGCAAAATCCGAACTCTAGTTATAAAAGTAGCTCCATCACTTGTGAAAATGCGGAGATGAAATTACAATGGACACATTCTCTAGCTATGTGTACGATTCTCCCGGTGGTGATCTTTCCTGTGGTCCACAACTGGTCGAACGCAGTTTTTGGTATGTGGATCAGGATTCGTTTATGCTAGACAACATCGTCTCCATCACACACGAAGTTTTTATTAAATTGTTAAAAACCATTCAACAGCCAAGATCACATAAAATAGGTCCATTTCTTTATTGAAGGGGACGGGTTTCATCTTCAGGTCTTAAAATCTTTTGTAGTAAAACGTGTTCATTTAACGCTGACCTCATGTACAAGATGCCAAACCTGCTTAGAGTAAACATAACAGAAGATTTTAAGACCTGCAGATAACAGCTTAGCCTCTTGAAACCGTTTCTCTTAATTAAAAGCCGGCCGCGGTGGTCTCGCGGTTCTAGGCGCGCAGTCCGGAACCGTGCGACTGCTACGGTCGCAGGTTCGAATCCTGCCTCGGGCATGGATGTGTGTGATGTCCTTAGGTTAGTTAGGTTTAAGTAGTTCTAAGTTCTAGGGGACTGATGACCACAGCTGTTAAGTCCCATAGTGCTCAGAGCCATTTGAACCATTTTTTTTTTTAATTAAAAAAATATTTTACACTCTCTTGCCTGTTAAATGGTTTTTTAGCAGTTGAAAAGATCGTTCTGAAGTTCACTCAAAATGAGAAAATTCATTGTTATTAAATTTGAGTACAATGTTTTGAAATAATATAAATTTCCTTTAACCGCACGATCAGGGAATTACTGTCCATCCGCTTTCAGCACGAGTATCACGATCGAGAATTTGAAGTTCTGACGAAAACAGTACCACACGTAATAAAGAACTTAAATATTGATGTTTTAACGAGGGCTGTATTTTGTTAAGTTGCACACTAGGTAAGAATTTTAGAGCACATTGGTCCGTGCAACTTAGGTGCATGCAAACAGTTCGGTTTTAGCAACGACAATCAGCGTCCATTCGCGTGAGCGTTGTCACTGGTGTTCCCAACATTCTGGTTGTTCATGACATTCTCGTTAACATTTTCAGCATGCCGCGTACAGCACACAACGACGAGGCCGTGAGATTTGCCTGTGTTTCTGTCCGACGCGATGACAGCACAATTCACAGCCCGCACGTGGGCACCACACCACTGCACGACCGCTGACTGTCACTGTAAGACTACTGCTGTCGATGTAGCCCACACAACACGGTTCATACAGCAGTTCTGCACATTACATTTGGTTTCACACTGTGCATTTAACGTTAGAGTAACAAAACAAGACGAAAAGATGTTCACACTTTTGCATACTCAATTAACAGGAGATCCTTGTAGCAATAAAAATAAAGTAAAAAACAGATTACGTTTTTAACTACAAAACAAAAGAAAAAATTATTGTATACCGTCGAATGTGTACGTATAGAGTAAAAGTAAGCAGAAGAAAAGAAAGCAGGAAATTTTATTCATCGTAAAAGAGTGGAAAAACACTGCCCACATTTCCCAAAGGTATGCTCAATCGTGACCATCTTTGATCAAAACTGATTCTTCCTTCCTTCCTAGAAAAAGACCGCTACGGTCGCGGGTTCGAATCCTGCCTCGGCCATGGATGTTTGTGATGTCCTTAGGTTAGTTAGGTTTAACTAGTTCTAAGTTCTAGGGGACTAATGACCTCATCAGTTGAGTCCCATAGTGCTCAGAGCGATTTGAACCATTTTTCCTTCCTAGAAAGCCTTTTATTTATCCTTAGGCTATGTTGTGTATGTGTGATTGTGCTGGTCTGGAATTGCGTATTTTTATTAGCTTTTAGAATTATTTAATAGTTGATTATAGGAAACACTGTGAGTAAGCGTTTAAGAGAGCTGTAATTCCGTTTGATAGTATACTGCTGCTTTTCTCAAAAATTCATTTTATGCTTATGCTCCATTATGAGTAATTCAAACTCGAATAAAAAGTAATATTAGGCTGTTAATAACATAGATTATAATTTCTAGTAGTACTGAGAAACTTGTCAAAACGTTAAATGATAGCATTAAGTTCTATGAACCACCAATAACATTACATTAAATTGAAATGTCAACACTCTTCACGTATCTGAGATATGGGGGTGCCATCATAGAACAATTACATGTGGAAATATTTAATTAAAATGTGTGTTGTGTCTTATACCAAGAGTAGACATAAACAATAGAATTAATTACATTCTTCGAGAAGCAGTTCAAAATGCTCCTCAGCGTAGTATATTAGCTAACGTTATTTTAGTAGTTAAGAGTCCACAAATATGTCTTAGGCATCGATTTTGATGGATAAGTGTGTGTGTGTGTGTGTGTGTGTCTGTCTGTGTGTGCATGTGTGAGATAACATTGTGGTACTTAAGATAAACAATGCATTTTATTGAGTTGTTGTAGATCGTTTGTAGACATTTTAGACATGGAGGGCGCATTGTGACACTTCACAGACATATAAAAAGTTCAAATGTGAAAATTAATTTGGAATTTTGTTGTACCTAGCACGTTTCGTAGTATGTATTTCGATGTATGAACGTTGTCATATGTTGGTGATTACAAGCAACACGAGTATCAAGTAGCAGCTGATTTAATTCCACATTCTGAGGATTTTAAAGAGAGTGTTTGAGTAAAATTAACCCTCGGTAACTGCAAATTTCTAATTTAATAATTGTACCAGTTAAGAGAACGGTGGTTTTTAACTATTTATTCAGAGTAAGTGTCATACACTTTCTCACATTCCAATCTGAATGCAATATAGTTGCTAATAAAATTTTTCGATGCAAGATAAAATTTACAGGGAGGCAGTTCAGCGTTTGGCATATTTTGTAGTAAAGTATGAAAACATAGCTGCCAATAATTTTTTGACCTTGCGCCATTTTATGTATTTTTTAAGTACGCATGTGCCTGTTTGTGCGTTTTACTGATGTATTTTGCGTGCGGACATCCTGCAAGTCACACATTTTACGCAATATTCTTGATACATACGTTTGAAAATGGGGCAAACAATCTAGATCGTTCGGATACTGTAAAATATAGCCAAGGTGCCTGCCTTGAGGTTACAATTAACATTTCATTTTAATACCAACTACAGTATTAAGTAGTGATTTATGAAATTATGCGTCATTTTGATTACTGAATTATTAGTTACATTGTTATAATTATTTGAATAATGAATGGATGACACAGTTGCAGTACTTCCAGAAACATCGACTATAATGTGTGAAATTGGCTGTTATGCTATGCTTAATTTCACTGGAGAGGAGACGTTGAGAATGGAGGAGTATATGAAGGGGGAATGAATAACAGGCTGGCCACTTGATGACGACAGGGTCACCGATAAGTGGCGTGGCTTGTCGCCATATTTGATTGGGACGTCATTGTGTCTACATGTAGGCAACACTCTCTAATCTTTGCCCTCGTAAATAGTGATGTAGTAGGGTGCTAAACAGGATTTATATGTAAAGTGTGCTCTAGCGGTCTCTGATATACTACTGCTGAAGGGCTGCACCGCGCAGTGCGCAAAATATGTACGAGGAGAGTAGTATCACGAAAGGAATTGACGAAATTAATCAGGCTGATTCATTTAAAGTGAGTGCATATTCCAAATACAATTCGGAGCTATGAATATTCATAAACAATAACTAATTTGCGTTCCAAATATTCATCGGGCACCCCTCTAAGGACAAGAACTAATACTGCGGATACGAAGCAAATAGTGTGATTATGAGTCACTTAAAACGAGACTGTGAATGATGTTTGTTAAAGAACCATTGAGTGGTACTCTCAAAATGGCTCACCCTAAATTTTGAAAACAAGCACCATATCCATTTTCATCATAGGTCACAACTAGTTTCAGACTTCTAGGCCATTCTCAAATTACTTTGTGATTCTATACAAAACTGGCAATATTACATTACCTCCACAAACAGAATAGCGTGAATTTAAACTAACTGGTAATACATTTATCTGCAATGTAAAAATATGTAATATGTTGTTGCTTTGACAGCTCGACATCTTGACATTTACATATGTATTACGTTGCTGGAAGAGTAGCTGCGTGGAGTAAGTGGAATAATAATTTCAAACACTATTACTGTATATTTACGTGTGTTTTGGAGTACAGTTAAAAATAGTAAGATATAAAATAAGTTGGAAAATTAAGTAAAAATGTAGTACACGGTACGGCGAGGTACGATCAAATAAAAATTTCATTTTGTTCCAGACATGGTTTTTGATCGGACTTAAGCAGAATGTGACTGAAGATATTGAGAAAGTTTTTGTTCTGTAGACCTGTTTTCTCATTAAGAGGTGTGTCTGCTTACGTCTTCAAAACATACGTTTTTAAAAGACTGAAAATTTAGATTTCCTATGAGATATTTCTTTGCTTCCCTTTCTTAGTGTAATGCATAATTTGTAACATTTTGTTAACGGTTTTGAGTGTATGTTATTTGTTTAGGAGATATAGCGCAAAGGCACTTGAATTATCGTTCGATTTTTAAGCTGTTTAAAACGTATCTGAAGGTTTCCACCAGTTTCCTTAGTTTAAACTTCGCCAGAATCCTCATATCCCATTTTGTGTATTCCTCACTTGTTAAATGGGTCTGTTGCATTCATGGTGAGCAATGATTCCATGACAGGGCCGAACTGTGAATTTGGGGTTTGTTTGGCTTTCTCACTTTCTAGCGTGATTTCATGTTCTGAGAATTTCATGAATTCCTTTCATAATGATCATTTTCTGCATGCTTGTATTCTGTCTCCATAATATATCTGTCCATGCATGGTAGAACCAGCTACCTCGAAAAATCTTTTTTGGGTGCTCTAAATATTTGCTTGGTGATATACTATCTGTTCGCCTAACTGTTACATCTAGAGCCGATTTCTTTACTTTAATATCATTTTACTTTCGTATATCTATTGTACTGTGTTTTGGGAATTGACTTCAATAAAGTTATTTTATTTTCTATTGTATACCTCCTTTGCCCTCTCCATTTTCACAATGCATTTATAAAACCACCATATCAAATGATTCTTTCGCGATTTTCTGACGTCTCACATTCTTATTTCACGTATTGTTCAACTCAAAATGCATATTTCACATATTTATTCCATATTTCCGTATCAGTGGTTGATACAGTGCTCCAACCGATCAGAGAATATATGCTCTGGTGTTATATAAGTGTCGAATTCTACGTCTGTAAAGTCTGAATATTCGTATCTTCAGTATCATTGTCGTCCAATTGTTCTGATTGTAATTATTGGCAAAGTAGTCTTAATGAAGATACTCCACGCATCTGTCACAATCATTTACATTATAAAGTTTTGTTTTCATTTCTGTATCCTCCTGCCTGTGTTGTCTTACATCTGAGCGACCATGGTTGTCAGTCATTGTAATGTATCTTGTCAGAAGGGCTTGCGTGTGCCTGAATGTATTCCGGGTTACTGTTCACCAAAATGCCACTTAACATCATTGGTTTGAAATTAAAGCAGTGGCCACAGAGCAAAATAAAACTGTTGCGCTGTGACACAGTAAAAGACTAGAGAATTACGCTCCCACAATACTAACGCAGAACACTTCGTAGCCTGTGTGGGATGACACGAAGACGTCGAGCTAAAAGTAGACCGTAAGAGAAAAGGCAATGTAACTTACCGGAATCTCGTTATCGAAAGATGATAACGGTACCAATAAAAATGGTGACGCCGGTTTGTTCTTGAACCTTTCCGTTATCGTCCAAGAATTTTCAAATGATCTGTGTTATTCGTCATCTCATAAGCAATATTTGTGTCCTTTGTGGCAAGGGCTCCCACACGATAGATTGCAGGGCGGGGGTGGCTAGGCCTGCAGGTATCAGGCATTTTTCATATTTTGGAAGACGAATAATGACTTGTAAGTAGCCACAAGAGACTTCCAGTTATGACCCTGTTAAAAACCTATGTAAATTGATTATAATCATTTTCTTGGAATAAAAACACCTGACTTCACACTAGGGTCTGTTTATGAATGTGTCTGTAAGTAAGGCAGCAAACAGTTATATTAGGTAAAAACAGATAGATTTCTAACACACATTTATAGTGGTAGGAAATCAGACACTTAAAGTAGTAAAGGAGTTTTGCTATTTGGGCAGCAAACTGATGATGGTCGAAGTAGAGAAGATATAAAATGTAGACTGGCAATGGCAAGGAAAGTGTTTCTGAAGAAGAGAAATTTGTTAACATCGAGTATAGATTTAAGTGTCAGGAAGTCGTTTCTGAAAGTATTTGTATGGAGTGTAGCCATGCATGGAAGTGAAACATGGACGATAAATAGTTTGGACAAGAAGAGGATAGAAGCTTTCGAAATGTGGTGCAACAGAAGAATGCTGAAGATTAGATGGGTAGATCACATAACTAATGATGAAGAATAGAATTGGGGAGAAGAGGAGTATGTGGCACAACTTGACAAAAAGAAGGGACCGGTTAGTAGGACATGTTCTGAGGCATCAAGGGATCACAAATTTAGCATTGGAGGGCAGCGTGGAGGGTAAAAATCGTAGAGGGAGACCGAGAGATGAATACACTAAGCAGATTCAGAAGGATGTCGGTTGCAGTAAGTACTGAGAGATGAAGAAGCTTGCACAGGATAGGGTAGCATGGAGAGCTGCATCAAACCAGTCTCAGGACTGAAGACCACAACAACAACATTTATAGTCGGGGATTTTGGCGGTTTTTGACACTTTGACGTTGCCAGAAGGCAACATCACCGACAATGGTCAGAGATCCTCTCGCGCAGCAGTCTCTGTACCAAAGTATAATTAAATAAATTGTTTCTAGCATGGAAACCACGCATTCCCGGACATAAGTTCATAAGACTTCTTTTGTTCCGTATCCACTAATCGATAAACCCCTAGTTTGTGCACGGTGGAAAAAATCATCCTATATTTATATACAATGAATACAATTAGCCACTGACATATTCTAGTGCTGCATATCAACGGAAACGTAATTTGCTTTCATTTCACTTGATATCATCTCAGGCATGATCCCACACTGGTACACAAATGCTTAGCAACGCTTGTTTTACTATACGAATATTTTCGAATTCACTAGCGCTTGCTGCTAGTTTATTACATAACAACGTGATTTACGACAAATCAGAGGTACTACAGAATAAAAAAAATAAGTTTCAGAACTGAACTTACCTGTGTATCTCGGTAAAATTCTCCAAATAATAACAATAACCTCTTGTGAGTGTGTGTCGTGAACAAAGGCGCGATTACCAAGTCGCTCTTGAAAGTACTGCAAACATTCCAGAAATGGCAGCACATCTCAGAGCCGTTGTTAACTTCCTATAGAATCTTCACCGACCATCATTAGCACTTAAAACAGTTAACTCATTTATTTCCGCCGCTCTGGTATGATGCAAATTCGCGGCCACATCATCTAAGGGTTAAGGCGGGAAAATAAGTAGTGTTTTATTCTACTTTTATGAGTTGCTCTTAGTGAAAATACGTAGTTAGGTTTTGCAGCCTTAAATGTTTATGCGAACTGACAGATGCCAGATGCGATTCGTTTTATATTGTAGTAGCGATTGGAAATACTGTATCGTAAGTTTTTAAAATTTCTTGTTTAAAAACGTCAATACATATATCAAGACTAGATTCTAACTACCATGAACAGGATTTGTGAAATAAAAGCGTCGGCTCATTTGGGTCATAATAGCACTGAACAGTTGCTTCGAAGCAGTTGCTCGCATGTGCATTGTGGAATCAGCCTTTAGCTAGAATTTTGTTTCTATTTTGCGAGAACATACGGTTTCGTTTATTTTCACTACTTGCCGTAAATATATGTTAATAACAGAGGCATCACGCTCATCACTTTGTAGCCGATTATGCAAGACAATCAAATAACATATAATTAAACCAAAAAAATAGACAGAATGACGATTTCGGACCTGTTACTACCTCCAGAACCAGGATGCTTCATTTTACTGCAGTGCTTCAAGTATATGATTTTGTCAACATTTCAAAGTATTTATTTACCGCTTCATTTTGCTAACAGACAACACCGAATGTTCATGATCTAAAGTTTCACCTGGTGGATCCAACACCAGGATCCGCTAAGCAACCCAGGAATCTATAACAGGGATAAATTACGGTAAATTTCAAAATACTGAAACACGTAGTCCTTTATTTTTGATCGAGAAACCAAATGCTAGTTTCCGTTGTCTCTCTTCAAAATTGCCTTTTTAGTGGCATATTTCGAAAATCTTTCATTCCTTATTTCACACCCTTAGGGATGGAATTTCGAGGAATTCCTTCTTAAACTATGTCTGCAGTATAAGATCCTCCCCCCCGCCCTCCCCCTCGAATGTCACACCCTTAGGGATGGAATTTCGAGGAATTCCTTCTTAAACTATGTCTGCAGTATAAGATCCTCCCCCCCCCCCCCCCCCCCCGAAATTAAAGTCGCTAGCCCTAGTGATTTGGGCTGGGCTACGATGAGTCAATCAGGACATTGCCTTTTGTATACATATACAGTTTCATGATAAATTTCTTATTAAAGTCGTGTAGACTAGCGTGAGAATTTTCCTCATTTTAAATTTCCACAACTTCGCATGGCTGCAGCTACAATTATATCGATGCTTAGACCTACATAAACCTGCGAGATATTTTGTTTCTGCAGTGAAGAGGACGAAATCTACCCTAGAAGATCATTCACAGACTGCAGCTTAACAGCTTATCTTTGAATTAGCAGTGCTCGGAAACTGGTACCAGACTCTGATTCCTAGGTGAAAAGCAAAAAAGTAGAATCTGATTAGAAGATAATTTAAACTCAGTTCGAAAACGACATTTATCATTAGGCTGTATCAGTCGTAATAAATACCATGTTTCGTACTTAACTGCTGTAAGCTCTTCGCTTCAGCAATTAAAGTAAATGTAAGTTTTGCTATTCTGGCATTGCTCGTCAGTGCAATAGTCTTAGGAAATCAATTTGCTACGAAAGGCATCAGTTAGGCACAGAGAAGCGATACATCTCTGTATAAATAACATTGGAGGTATTTCAATAGATTGCTCCGATTTCTCTTGTGCACCCCTCCGCTCCCCACCCTTTCCACCGCCATCACTCACCATGCGCCGGCGAGTTGCTCACTGCTGAACCGTGAGCGTGAGCCATCTCGGACGAACAGATCGGTGAACAAGCCCGTGTTAGAGAATAAATTTTACAAAAACTCAGCCACTATACGTTTGGCAATAGCGTTGACATTTTAACTGTTAATAAATTCCGAATATCTTCCAGCAAGGTACCTCAAGTATTGTAGCTACAGACTGCCACACTTATACCTATCAGTAGTGTCGTCTGCCATAACAGGTGTAAATTCCACTTAATTAATTTCCTGTGACACTTTCTTTTCTAACTTCCAGCATACATTTTTTCCGGGCTTGTTCTTTTTGTTAGCCTGAACTTCGTTCTAAAAATGAAGCACTTCTGAATAGGATTGAGTGTCCAGGTTATTCTATTATATTAATGGAATTTCCTGAATTCTCTTGTCTTGTAGACAAAAACAGATATTATCAGTTTCTTGCAACCGTATTCTTACTATCGATTTTAACCAAGCATATTTCATGTAGTGTTCGGCATCTTCAATCATGTCTATGTTTCCTATGTGATCAAAAGTGTCCGACACCCCTAAGAAGCGCGGAATTGACCTCTAGATGCCATGTATCTGGGGCTGCCAATATGAAAGGGCGGGGAGTATTGTGTTACCAGCAGAGAAGCAATAAAAGCAGAATGGGTCCGTCGACTAGTCAGTCTATATTACCTGAGTAACAAATCCTTCAGGGACGAATCATCCCTTACAAATCTGCCCAAGTCAAGCCGGCCGCAGTGGTCGGGCGGTTCTAGGCGCTTCAGTTCGGAACCGCGCGACTGCTACGGTCGCAGGTTCGAATCCTGCCTCGTGTATGGATGTGTGTGATGTCCTTAGATAAGTTATGTTTAAATAGTTCTAAGTTCTAGGGGACTGATGACCTCAGCTGTTAAGGCCCCTAGTGCTCAGAACCATTTGAACCATTTTGCCCAAGTCAACTGTTGGTGACGTGATCGTGAAATTGTCACGCAAAGAAACAGCCATAGGTAAAACAACACTAGACACATCTGATGTACTGTCGAACACGAAAAATCGACATTGCTGATGGAGGTAGAAAAAAGACGTGTTAAAGCAGTGTCAGTTGCCGTGTACTACTAGCGGTGCAGCTGGCGCAATAACTGTGCACAGGCAGTTGAAAAAAATGGGGTACAATGGCCGAGTAGGGCCTCGTAACTCACTCGTATCTGTAAGCAATACTAAGCGATGCTTGCGGTGTTGTAAAGAAGTGGATGAATTGAAGCGAGTGATTTGGAGCTATTGCTCACTGTGGTAATCCGATGGAAGAATGAGTCTGGTTAACAAGAGAAAAATGTTACCTGCAGTCGCGTGTAGTGACAACAACGACGAGGTGATGGAGGTGATGTTACGATATGGCGATGTATCTCGTGGATAGGGCGAGATCCCTTCATTGCGTTTAAGAAAACGATAAATATGGAAGCATATCAACACATCTTGCTGCTTAGTGTACTGATCCCACCAGAGGTACAGTTCGGAGACGATGATTGTACAGGCACGACGGTGCACCCTTCCATAAACCAGTATCTTAGAGACAGTGTATTGTGCACAATAAACTTCCTGAAACGGACTGTCCTGCCCGAGTACCAAACTGAGATAAATGGGACACTTTTGGAACGAGTCAGAACAACAGCTTCGTTCGAGATCCTAGCAGCCAACAACACTGACTTATCTGGTTTCGCTTCTCGAGGAAGAATGGGCCGCCATTCCCCCACAGAGAGTTCCCAGCACAGTTCAAAGCGCCGCAAAGACATATGGTGGACACACCTCATATTAATATCCACTAATAGGTAACCAGATACTTTTGATCACTTGCTCTTGAAGCGCTTCTGGACTAACTCCTAAGATTCAATCAACTACATATTTTATTCTACCAACAAGGTCATTTGCAGTACACAGTATGGTTGTAGCAACGTCGTTACATGCAGTGAATAGAAGGCTGTGACACGCAAATGACTGAAACATTGTCATTCAAGTTAGAGTCGTGATGTGTTTCAAGAGGCAACAGAAATAAGGAATAGTGAACACAGAACCCATTCAAGATCACTAATAGACTATGTGCATCAGATCTGGTTAAGAAGGAGGATACAAATTCAATTAAAAAAGACGAATAATAATTACAGTTATACTGAAAACAAATAGCACTGAAGTATCATCTGAGAAGGAATCATGAAAATTGCTAGGTTACCTGAACCTTCAGTTTCAACATGTCATCATAAAGCCAGTCCATGGAAATAGACAAATAAAAGCAGTTAATGATCGAGAGTGAGAATATTTGTCTCTGTTCCTTTTCTTCATTTCTTGATTATATGACACTCGACCCGGACGTTTCTAGGCTTGGATTCTCTATGTTTGTACATTCACGTAAAAGCTAAGACCATAACTTAGGTGCTTAAACAAATTGTCATATTTCTGAGGTTTTTCAAAACTCCACTTTACATCTGACTCATTCTTCTCACTGCACGTAATATTTACTACCTCGCCTTTAAATCCAAATATCAGATATGATAAACAGAGGAGCACATCTCTCAGTTCGTATCTAAAAACCCACTCTTATTTGTTGCACACATTAGGTCTGCATCAAAGCTCCTTGTGAAATGTGTCTCTCGGCTGAATGTGATTTGCGTCACTTGTTGCATTGGAAACAGTCCCATGTATCAGATTTTTCTTGGGATGTAAGTGATCCTAAAATTATAGACTTGAAATATTGGTCTATGTTATTCATTTACGTATTAGGAATTGTTTAAGATGTGTGAAACCAAAATCACCAACACAAAAAAAACATATTTGGACCCTTAAAGTGGAATATTATGTGCGATTGATTGTTTTGCCCTTTACTACTTGAGAACCAGCTAAGTCTGCAGTCACTAAAGATCGCCACCACACAGCAGCCGGGAAATGGGAAGCGACCGGCGTAGGTGAAACAGCGCGGCGTTGTACTCTCTGTTCCAAGGGCGGAAGGGACAGTGCCTGGTGCAGACAGGTGGGGCGATGTTTAAACCTTTACACAACCTTTACACGAATAAACAAACAGGCAAATCCTTTGCAGTCACCACCTAACAGCGGGTAATGAGCGTGATCCAACAAAATATTTTTAGTTTTGCAGGTTTAATTTTAAATATCCTAATTTTTTTTGTGGTAGAGCGGGGCTGAAGGGAAAGACTTAGGTTCAGCATTAGTGTTGTAGATTAATCCCACCAACCACCGACAGTTGTAACTAAGGCAGATGGAACTACTAAAATGAGGCTCCTTACCACAACATGCAACTCAACGTTGCTCACTCCAAAGAACGGTTGTACAAAAAGCGTTCACCAGCTACTATTTCAGTGGCCTTTACAGAGAGTTTAATGTTGATGTGAAAATTCCTCAAGATTCGCTTTTCGTTCTTTGAGTCTTTCGAGTATCATAGTAACTACAATTTCATATTGGCTTGACATGAATGGGGAGGACTGTTGCAGTGCTATTTTGTCTTTTGCTAATTAAAACTTCCTTTCAGAGAGTAGACGACAATGAGGTAATCGTATGAACAGCGATCTATATGAGAAATTTTTGGATGTGGGACAAACTAGTACAGAAGTGAAAATATATGACAATCGTTTTATCACCAAAATTTGTTGGAATATTTTCAGATAACAGACTCACATTTGAACTCATGTGTCCCATTTACCATCTTCTGCCACTAACAGGTGACACTATCTTGCATCATCCAGATCCTCGCTAGGCATACATTTCTATAGCATGTACTAATTAAAACAGACGCTAAAATTTTTCTTGTTTGAACTACGTTAAAGAAATTGACATTATAAGTGATAGTGAAATTACAGTAGTGTTGGACATCCAAGGTACGGAATGAAGGACTGACAAGTAAAAGAAGGCAATAAATCTGTGAGAAAAGATTTGTTCATTATCAGAAGTATTTTATTCTAATAACAGTAGAGGTAAAATAAATTTTATAATTAACAGCTTTATGAATATAATGTAATCCACAGGAAATGTAACACCTCTTACTGTATACAAACTCTTTGTGAAACCATACTCTCGTAATACCTCTGTAGCATGTTTTGATTGAAAGAGGAATGTAAGTGATGCTTGACATGTGTGTGATATTTTATATAATGGATGAGACACAACACTTGAAAGCAGAAAAAAAATTCTGTCTCTTTCATTAGCATTCAGCATTCGTTCATTTCATTTTCCGATTGCAATATAGCCTCAGAAAGACTACTACAGTGCAAGAGAGGCAAAAAACCGCAAATCCAAACATAATCAAAAAATATTTGTGTACAAAAATGAACTTGAAATGAGCATAAATTCTCTAAACGCAATGCCAAGGATGAAAAAATATGTAACTGGTGTAATAAGTGGTGCAGTTTTCCATTATTTGAATCACTAACAGTATTACTTTCAATTTTTTCGAGTGGGGTAAGGCTTTCTGTACCCGATGATTCAGAACATGACACCAAAGTCAGGAGTTCCCTACGCACAACCAGGACCTCATAAAATTTCTTTACGGTGAATGACGATGGTTTTAATATTCTCACTCAGTGCTGTTTCACTGTGTCTTCTAGAATAAAATTGACAGATATATCATCTTACTATCTGCATAGACATACGGTAGATATGTAGTACTACTCTTTTATTAAAATGCGTGAAATAATGCAGGTACTTTGACGTTTGCAATTTGTATTGTCATTGTTACTTCACTATGTTCACACGTGTGTTGTATTTACTGCAAAACAATTGTTATCAACTATTTGCTCGTAGAAGCTGCTCGTACGTTCTAGTGAAAAAGCGCTGCATCCACATCTTTAACTAACGCATTAATTCTGCCACTCTCTGCTCTGCACTTTGTGTTAGGATCTGAAAGTGTTTATAAAAATGAGTAACTGCTAACCCCACTATTCAGTAAAAGTGACTAAAGGTTTGTCTTAATTGCCACAAACGTTTCCTGGCCAGATTTGTTTTTTATGCTTTGAAAACAGCGGCGTGATGAGTTGTAAATCACCGCCATGCACAGGATTCTGAAGTTTCAAATAATCCTTTATATAGGGTGCTTCAAAACTCGACGACAAAACTTCAGGAACGCATTCCTCACACAATATGCAGAAAAAAATCCTGAGTCAACTTGCTTCCGCAATTGCATGTGTACCTAGTTGTTTGAGCCTGTTACTGTTAGGCAGTGCAGGCTGACAAGCGCTGTTTGACGGAGGAAAATGTACAAAGTCAGTTACAAGTATTACACAAGTAATTAAATTTTTCGTCATTCCTGAAACGGATTGGTCTGCCCAAGACCCAACCTGAGCCAAAGGGGTATCTCTGACACGAATTAGAACGACAGCGTCATTCTAGATCCCAGCGTCCAACAACACTACATTCTCCGGTTTCGGATCTTGACGAAGAATGGGCTGCTACATCTCCAAAAGCGAGTTCCCAGCACAGTTCAGAGTACCGTAATGTAGAAAGATGTACGCACCCCTTATCAGTATCCACTAATAGGTGACTGGATGCTTTTGAGTGCATAGCGTCAGTGTCGCTTTGCTCTTGAAGCACTTGTGGGCAATCTCATTTGATAAGTTTTCAACCAACTGCATTGTCTATTCTAACAACAAGGCCAAGTGCAGTGCACGCTATAGTTGTAGCAGCACATTTACGTGCACTGAGTTGAAGAGTGTGACACGCGTGTGACTGAAACATTATCTTTGGAACTTGAGTCCGGATATATTTCATGAGGCAACACACACAAGGCTTAGTGGACACGGAACACATGCAAGAAAACTAATACGTGAAAATTATTCATTTAAGAAAGATTCAGTTAAAGAAGATGGATTAAATTGTAGTTATATGCAAAATAAATAGCACTGAAGTGTCACCTGAGAAGGAATAACTGCAAATATTGTCACGGAAAATCCTACGTTACCTGAACGCTCAATATCAACATGTTATCTTAAAGACATTTCAAGGAAATCACAAAAATTAAGGCATTTAATGATTTTACAGAGTGAGACCATCTGTCTCTGTTTCTTTTTTTTCCATCGCTTGACTATATGGCACTCTATCGGATGTTTCTAGGCTTGGACTCAATATGTAAAAGCTAAGCAATTTATTTAGTGCTTAGCTGAATTGTCATAGTCCTAAGATTTTTCAAGACTACTCTTTACGTCTTACTCGTTCTTCCCTCACCATGCAGAGAAGCACATCTCTTGACCCGTATCGAAGAATCCGCTATTATTTATTGCACACATTATGTCTGGATTAAAGTTCTTTGTGAAATGTGTCTGTTGCTTTACTGTGCCCTGTGTAACTTGTAGCGCTGGAAACAGTCCAATATAATGGATTTTTTCTTGGAGTGTCACAGAACCTAAAACTATAGATTTGAAAGACTGACCTACTTTCTTCATTTCCGTGTTAGGAAATGTTTAAAATAAACACATCAAAAAAAAAGTTTTGCATCACCCCGGTTCCCAGAACTCCTGAAGACAGACGTGGATATTGTATCACAGACACAGTCATTTTGTCTGTTCAGAGATGGCAATAAATCCGCCAAAAGATGTAAACAGCCATGCATGAGTAGCGCCTATTAAACGGAGGGGTTCCGACAGCCGATCAGTTCCAGACATTCCACACGGCTCGTGTTCTTTGTAGTTTAACTGTCAATGCCGCGGTTCGATCAAGTGCGCATTGTTACTTTGTGCCAATAACGGCTCTCAACAAGGGAACTCTCCAGGCGTCTCGGAGAACCAAAACGATGTTTTTCGGACATGGAGGAGATACAAAGAGACAAGAACTGTCGATAACGTGCTTCGCTCAGGCCGCCCAATGGCTACTACTGCAGTGGATGACTGCTATCTACGGATTATAGCTCAGAGGAACCCTGACAGCAATGGCACCATGTTAAATAATGCTTTTCGTGCAGCCACAGGACGTCGTCTTATGACTCAAAGTGAGCCTGACGTCCATGGCGAGGTCCATCTTTTCAACCACGACAGCATGCAGTGCGGTACAGATGGGCCCACCAACATGCCGAATGGACCGCCCAGGATTAGCATCACGTTCTCCTCACCGATAAGTGTCGCATATGCCTTCAAGCATAGAATCGTCAGAGACGTGTTTGGAGGCAACCCGGTCGGACTGAACGCCTTAGACACACTGTCTAGCGAGTGCAGCAAGGTGGACGTTCCCTGCTGTTTTGGGGTGGCATTATGTGGGGACGGCGTACGCCGCTGGTGGTCATGGAAGACACCGTAACACCTGTACGATACGTGAATGCCATGCTCCGACTGATGGTGCAACCATTTCGGCAACATATTGGCGAGGTGTTTGTCTCATGGACGACAATTCGCGTCCCCATCGTGCGCATCGTCTGAATGACTTCCATCAGGATAACGACATCGCTCGACTAGGGTGGCCAGCATGTTCTCCAGACATCAACCCTGTCGACATCCCTGGAATAGATTGAAAACGGCTGTTTACGGACAACGTGACCCACCAATCACTCCGAGGGATCTACGCCGAATCGCCATTGAGGAGTGGGGCAATGTGGTCCAACAGTGCCTTGATGGAGTTGTGGATAGTATGCCACAACGAATACAGGCATGCATTAATGCAAGAGGACGTGCTACTGAATATTAGAGGTACCGGTGTTTACAGAAATGTGGACCACCACCTTTGAAGGTCTCGCTATATGGTGTTACAACATGCAGTGTGTGGTTTTCACGAGCAATAAAAATGGCGGAAATGATGATTATGTTGATATCTATTCCAGTTTTCTGTACAGGTTCCGAAACTCTAAAAGCCGAGGTGGTGCAAAACTCTTTTTGAAATGTGTATAAGGAACCAAATACCAAAACAATCATAATATATTGTGACACTTAAAACAGAACATTATTTGTGACTTACTGTTGGACCATTTACCACTTGAGTACCAGGTGAGTGTGCAGTCACTAAAGCCCGCACCTGCCGTTACAGCCCACACAGCAGCGGGGGAGACGAAAGGGACCGGCGTGGGTGAAACAGCGCTAATGGTACTGGCTGTTCCAAGGGCGGAAGGGACAGTGCGTAGTACAGCCAGGTGGGGTGATGTTTAAACTCTTACACGAATAAACAAATAGGCAAATCTTTTGCAATCACCAGATAATAGAGATTAATGAGCCCGTTCAAACAAAATATTCTTAAGTTTTAAGGATTTATGTTTAAACACAATTTTTTGTGAGAGTAAGGGGTTAGCTGCAGCTGCAGTAACGCAGATTTATCCCACTAACCACCGACAGTTGTAACTAAGACAGATGGAACTAACGGAACGAGGCTACTTACTGCGGACTCTCAATATCTACAATCGGATAGAGGAAAACATACGACGTCGGTTATAAGTGTTACTCATGTAATCAAAGCGTAACTGTGAAATAGGCTTGATTATCTTTCAGACCGCACAATTGAAGTATAGTGGTCGCTAGTTAAATACTAGCTGTCAGCATGTACGTAGTTAGTAACTGTGGCGTACAGTATGCTCTGAAGTGAGACATAAGTTATACGAACGTTCGATACATCGTTATCTGTTAAGTAAGGTGTGTGGGGCGAGTGGTATGTAATTTTCTGTAGCCAACTGCAGTCTGAAAATTTACACCTGCCAAAAGCTTGCGATTATGCACTTTGCAAATGGCAATGCATTTTAGGTACGTCGCTTGTACCAGGAACGGTATCCATTGCGCATACAACCAGATCGAAAGACAACTGAAGGTATTCATGGCCGCTTCTGTGAATACGGAAGTTTCACACGGCCGTCAGGCAGCAGGGCGCAACACCAGAGTATGAGGAAGTTGTATTCAATGCTGTGTATTAAAGACGGTTAGACCTGCATAGGAATGTGCTGCATCTGATGATCTGGAGACGTTTACTTCAAAACGTGCTGTATCCGTAACATATGCAGCAGTTACAGGTCTCGACCCTGGCGGATTCCAGTGGTTCCTGCAGCAACTTGTAATGATGCCCAACTTCGTGGCTGTTGTTTTATTCACAGACAAAGTGACATTGGCAACAGAGAGAAACTTGAATTTACACAACCAGCGGTTGCGGACGGACATTAATCACCATGTAACTATTCAATCGCCCCGCCAACAGAGGTTCTCCATTTACACCTCGGCAGCCATTGTTAGTGGTTGCTTGTTGGGAGCATACGTCCTTCCAGCGAAGCTTACTGGTCAGAACAACTCAGATTTTTTGCGTAGTGCATGACCTGATAAGCCACTTGCATCCCGTCGACAACTGTAGGCCATCTTATGCACTGTAGTACTCCCTCACATTTTAGTCTGCCTGGAGGCAACTGAACGCTTATTTTCCTAAACGCTGGATAGGCAGAGATGGTCCCACTATCTGGCCATCTTGTACGACTGACTTAAGGCCCCTGGACTTTAAAATCTGAGAGATCGTTAAGTCCTTCGTGTTTTCGGCTGCTGTTTTAATGAAGCTATTCTCCATGCAGACGTTGTAGCAGACTCTCAGACAGTACAAATTACACCAGACGACGAACGGAGGCATGTATTACGGTAGGAGGAGGTCACTTTGAAGATTTCCTCTAATATGTAACTATAGTGTGCCAGCGGGCATTACGAGCGTATACCACAGGTTGTAGTTATCCATTCCTGAAGTTTTCACGTCGAGTTATGAAACACACCGTACATCAGATGCTAACACCTAGATGTAGTTATAGAGGGTGGGCCAAATAAAAACGGACCGGAGAACAGAGTTTCAGGAAACAAAGAAACACAACAGAGGAAAGGAAATACAGTTCTAACCGGACTACAGCTGATGTTGAAAGTGATCACCATTCATCTCTTGGCACTTTTGGGCCCTGATAAGAAAGTTCATGAAAGTGAATTGAAGGTGGATTGCTGGAACGGCTGCAATCTCATCCGAAAAGTTCTGTTGCAGTTCTTGAAGATTATGAGGGTTGCTGCAATACACCTAAAACTTGAGGCCTCCCCACACAAAGTAATCGCACACTGACAGATAAGGTGACCTCGGTGGCCAGCTATGGCCCTGACAAGACTAACCTCTGCCAACAACACTGTCAGGCGTGAAGACTGTGTAAATGTGCTCCACGTTTCGGCCGACTGTATGGGTAGTTGCTCCATCCTGTTGAAATTAATTATAGGTCTTTTTCTCCTCCGTTAATGCTTGCCACAAATAGTGTCCTCACATCCGGGCCACTTTTATCTGCCCCACCCCATATATCGGCGTAATTACTTTGTGCAGGTAACAATACACTGAAAATTAGTTCAAGCAAGGAAAAAAAGTTATAAGTACATTGGAGAATATTACATTATAAAAAGCGCTCAAAACCCAACGATTAATTTAGATTACTGAAATGGGTATCATTTTAAATCTGAAATTAGTACAAAGGCTTGAGCCGATTAAAACAGTCCCCTGCCGGCCGAAGTGGCCGTGCGGTTAAAGGCGCTGCAGTCTGGAACCGCAAGGCCGCTACGGTCGCAGGTTCGAATCCTGCCTCGGGCATGGATGTTTGTGATGTCCTTAGGTTAGTTAGGTTTAACTAGTTCTAAGTTCTAGGGGACTAATGACCTCAGCAGTTGAGTCCCATAGTGCTCAGAGCCAAAACAGTCACCTAATAGCCAGGACAAGGTTTGTACGTTCCTATCAAAGAAAACTTTTGGAAAATCCAACGGAACAATCGTTTAACATCAATTGTCATATGTATGAAATACCATCAATTAAGAAAGGCTCAACAGATTTGGTTGATTTTTATCTTTATTGTGTTCGTAATTGTCAGGAACCCCCCCCCCCCCCCCCCCCCATGAACCATGGACCTTGCCGCTGGTAGGGTGGCTTGCGTGCCTCAACGATACAGACAGCCGTACCGTAGGTGCGACCACAACGGAGGGGTATCTGTTGAGAGGCCAGACAAACATATGGTTCCTGAAGAGGGGCAGCAGCCTTTTCAGTAGTTGCAAGGGCAACAGGATGGATGATTGACTGATCTGGCCTTGTAACACTAACCAAAACGGCCTTGCTGTGCTGGTACTGTGAACGGTTGAAAGCAAGGGGAAACTCAAGTCGTAATTTTTCCCGAGGGCATGCAGCTTTACTGTATTGTTAAATGATGATGGCGTCTTCTTGGGTAAAATATTCCGGAGGTAAAATAGTCCCCCATTCGGATCTCAGGGCGGGGACTACTCCAAAGCACGTCGTTATCAGGAGAAAGGAAACTGGCGTTCTACGGATCGGAGCGTGGAATGTCAGATCCCTTAATCGGGCAGGTACGTTAGAAAATTTAAAAATGGAAATGGATAGGTTAAAGTTAGATATAGTGGGAATTAGTGAAGTTCGGTGGCAGGAGGAACAAGACTTCTGGTCAGGTGAATACAGGGTTATAAACACAAAATCAAATAGGGGTAATGCAGGAGTAAGTTTAATAATGAATAAAAAATAGGAGTGCGGGTAAGCTACTACAAACAGCATAGTGAACGTATTATTGTGGCCAAGATAGACACGAAGCCCATGCCTACTACAACAGTACAAGTTTATATGCCAACTAGCTCTGCAGATGACGAAGAAATTGAAGAAATGTATGATGAAATAAAAGAAATTATTCAGGTAGTGAAGGGAGACGAAAATTTAATAGTCATGGGTGACTGGAATTCGGGCGTAGGAAAAGGGAGAGAAGGAAACATAGTAGGTGAATAAGGATTGGGGGTAAGAAATGAAAGAGGGAGCCGTCTGGTAGAATTTTGCACAGAGCATAACTTAATCATAGCTAACACTTGGTTCAAGAATCATACAAGAAGGTTGTATACATGGAAGAATCCTGGAGATACTAAAAGGTTTCAGATAGATTATATAATGGTGAGACAGAGATTTAGGAACCAGGTTTTAAATTCTAAGACATTTCCAGGGGCAGATGTGGACTCTGACCACAATCTATTGGTTATGAACTGTAGTTTAAAACTGAAGAAACTGCAAAAAGGTGGGAATTTAAGGCGATGCGACCTGGATAAACTAACTAAACCAGAGGTTGTACAGAGTTTCAGGGAGAGCATAAGGGAACAATTGACAGGAATGGGGCAAAGAAATACAGTAGAAGAAGAAGGGGAAGCTCTGAGGGATGACGTAGTGAAGGCAGCAGACGATCAAGTAGGTAAAAAGACGAGGGCTAGGAGAAATCCTTGGGTAACAGACGAAATATTGAATTTAATTGATGAAAGGAGAAAATATAAAAGTGCAGTAAATGAAGGGGGCAAAAAGGAATACAAACGTCTCAAAAATGAGATCGACAGGAAGTGCAAAATGGCTAAGCAGGCATGGCTAGAGGACAAATGTAAGGATGTAGAGGCTTATCTCTCTAGGGGTAAGATAGATACTGTCTACAGGAAAATTAAAGAGACCTTTGGAGAAAAGAGAGCCACTTGCATGAATATCAAGAGCTCAGATGGAAACCCAGTTCTAAGCAAAGAAGGGAAAGCAGAAAGGTGAAAGGAGTATATAGAGGGTCTATACAAGGGCAATGTACTTGACGACAATATTAAGGAAATGGAAGAGAATGAAGATGAAGATGAAATAGGAGATACGATACTGTGTGAAGAGTTTGACAGAGCACTGAAAGACCTCAGTCGAAACAAGGCCCCGGGAGTAGACAACATTCCATTAGAACTATTGACGGCTTGGGAGACCCAGTCCTGACAAAACTCTACCATCTGGTGAGCAAGATGTATGAGATAGGCAAAATACCGTCAGACTTCAAGAAGAATATAATAATTCCAATCCCAAAGAAAGCGGGTGTTGACAGATGTGAAAATTACCGAACTATCAGTTTAATAAGTCACAGCTGCAAAATACTAACGCGAATTCTTTACAGACGAATGGAAAAACTTGTAGAAGCCGACCTTGGGGAAGATCAGTTTGGATTCCGTAGAAATGTTGGAACACGTAAGGCAATACTGACGCTACGACTTATCTTAGAAGAAAGATTAAGGAAAGGGAAACATACGTTTCTAGCATTTGTAGACTTAGAGAAAGCTTTTGACAATGTTGCCTGGAATACTCTCTTTCAAATGTTAAAGGTGGCAGGGGTAAAATACAGGGAGCGAAAGGGTATTTACAATTTGTACTGAAACCAGATGGCAGTTATAAGAGTCGAGGGGCATGAAAGGGAAGCAGTGGTGGGAAGAGAGTGAGACAGGGTTGTAGCCTCTCCCCGATGTTATTCAATATTTATATTGAATAAGCAGTAACGGAAACAAAAGAAGAATTTGGAGTAGGTATTAAAATCCAGGGAGAAGAAATAAAAACTTTGAGGTTTGCCCACGACATTGTAATTCCATCAGAGACAGCAAAGGACTTGGAAGAGCAGGTGAACGGAATGGACAGTGTCTTGAAAGGAGGATGTAAGATAACATCAACAAAAGCAAAACGAGGATAATGGAATGTAGTCGAATTAAGTCGGGTGATGCTGAGGGAATTAGATCAGGAAATGAGACACTTAAAGTAGTAAAGGAGTTTTGCTATGGTCTGATGATGGTCGAAGTAGAGAGGATATAAAATGTAGACTGGCAATGGGAAGGAAAACGTTTCTGAAGAAGAGAAATTTGTTAACATCGTATATAGATTTTAAGTGTCAGGAAGTCGTTTCTGAAAGTATTAGTATGGAGTGTAGCCATATATGGAAGTGAAACGATAAATAGTTTGGACAAGAAGAGAATAGAAGCTTTCGAAATGTGATGCTACAGAAGAACGTTGAAGATTAGGTGGGTAGATCACGTAACTAATGAGGAGGTATTGAATAGGATTGGGGAGGAGAGAAGTTTGTGGGACAATTAGACTAGAAGAAGGGATCGGTTGGTAGGACATGTTCTGAGGCATCAAGGGATCACAAATTTAGCATTGGAGGGCAGCGTGGAGGGTAAAAATCGTAGAGGGAGACCAAGAGATGGATACACTAAGCAGATGCAGAAGGATGTAGGCTGCAGTAGGTACTTTGAGATGAAGGAGCTTGCACAGGATAGGGTAGCATGGAGAGCTGCATCAAACCAGTCTCAGGACTGAAGACCACAACAACAATTGTCAGGACAGGATTTGCACGGAAGAAAAATTTTGTAAAATCCGCCGGGTAAGTAAGAAATTAAAATCAGTTATCAGTGTCTCATCACTTGAGAACGGCTCGACCGTTTTGGTTAATCTTTGTGCGTTCGTGTGTGTGTGTGTGTGTGTGTGTGTGTGTGTGTGTGTGTGTGTGTGTGTGTGTTCAAAAATGGTTCAAATTGCTCTGAGCACTATGGTACTCAACTTCTGAGGTCATTAGTTCCCTAGAACTTAGAACTAGTTAAACCTAACTAACCTAAGGACATCACACACATTCATGCAGAGGCAGGATTCAAACCTGGGACCGTAGAGGCCTCGCGGTCCCAGACTGCAGCGCTTAGAACCACACGGCCACTTCGGCCGGCCGTGTGTGTGTGTGTATCCTTAATCGTGGATGGTAATGGTATCTTTGATATGAAAAAGAAAATTTTAATAAATTGCGTTCAAAAAAAAAAAAAAGAATCATTGAATGGTTCAAATGGCTCTGAGCACTAAGGGACTTAACTGCTGAGGTAATTAGTCCCCTAGAACTTAGAACTAGTTAAACCGAACTAACCTAAGGACATCACAAACATCCATGCCCGAGGCAGGACTCGAACCTGCGACGGTAGCGGTCTTACGGTTCCAGACTGCAGCGCCTTTAACCGCACGGCCACTTCGGCCGGCAAAGAATCATTCTGACATATGTATGTTGTTGTTGTCTTCATTCCAAAGACCGAAATGATGCACCTCTCCATGCTGCTCTATCATGTGTAAGCCTCTTCATGTCCAAGTAATTATTGCAACCTAAATCCTACTGAAGCTGCTTACTCTATTCACCACTTGGTGTGCCTCTATGATTCCCCCCCCCCCCACCCCCCCCCCCTCACGCCTCCCTGCAGTACTAAAATCCATCTAGCCACTTTCACACATGGCTACACTCCATACAAATACTTTCAGAAAAGACCTCCTGACACTTAAAGCTATACTTGATGTTAAAAAATATCTCTCCTTCAGAAACGTTTTTCTTGCCATTGTCAGTCTGCATTTTATATCCGCTCTACTTCGTCCATCATCGGTTACTTTGCTTCCCAAGAAACAAAACT